>NW_026606634.1:2655000-2670000 GCF_029890125.1 Rhinichthys klamathensis goyatoka
ACGAAGCACCGTGGTTCGATATTTATTTGAATAAAAAATAAAAATAAAAAAACTTAATTCACAAATTGCATGCCTGGTTGAAAGGATCCAAAGATCCCTGTAGACTTTAATATTGAGTTGAACATTTTGTTCATGAAAACAAATTAACATGCGTTTTTTCAGATTATATTTAGTTTTGCTTGGAAAAAGCTGGCCCAAACCAGTTTTATTTCATCAATTACTGAAATAATTAAATATTTAGTAATAAGCTTTTATGACAGAAATATCACTAGGCTACATGTAACTTAAATCATTTAATTCCTTCATTATCAACACTGTCTAGAATAGCGATTTAAGTGTGAATTGCGACTTCTCTTTGTGTTAAGTCAGCCTCAGACTCCGATAGCCTGTGGGGGGTTGGAGGGACAGTTCAGTGCTGTATCGAGCGCGCAGGACAATAGGCATAGGTGTTAATGTTCCTCTTTCATATGGAGAGCGAGGGAGACTAAATAAACTTGTTAAAAAGAGATTCAGCGCGAGAGAGGCAAAGAAAAACGCATGTTTTAATTTAATTATGTTGCTTTGGACAATTTTCGTTTTGTAGGCCTACTGTTTTAATTGTTTAATATAGCTGTCATTTCTTTGGCAATACAAATTTAAAATGTCGCAAGAATAAGATTAGCCTAGTGTTTCTTATTTTGCATCGCAAAAGAAATAAACTCTAAACCCGATGCAACCCTGTTTTAAATAAAAAAAACTGTCCCGACACTTTATTTAAACCTTGAAATGTTCGAACTTGGTTTCAAACTTAAGTAATTTTAGTGTTCTTTTACATTACACAATAATTTAGCAGACTAAAGACGTGCTTCTTCATTTTCATTTTCTGATGCAATCGGCTGACAATCTTCCTTCATCAGTTTTTGTCCTTTGTGCAGCGGCTGCGGTTCCAGGAATGTAGCAAATTTATGTTGTAATAATAATTAAACAAAACTCTTGACTTTAAATAAGTAAACAGTTATAAACAGTTAGCTATTTAAGCATCAAGAAGGTTAAACATAAACGCTGTAGGGCAACATCGGTTAACGATGTTGAAAAAACAATAAAACAACAAAAACGACAGCTCTACAATATGCATTATCACAGTACACAGTTACAGCAATACTACTATAGGGTTAATAATTAAATAAAGTACCACATATAAATAATAACAATTATTCAAATGTAAATAAATAAAGTCTTAATCTTTTACGAAAATTCATAGCATTCATTCCCAAAATCAAAAACTGCGGAAGAGAATTCCATGCCACCATTGCTCTATACAGCACCGTCCTTTGTATAAGGTTAGTTCGACACAAAGGTAACAAAAAGCGACTCTCTGTTGACTGACGAGTGGAATATTGATGCACAGCACTAAAAAAAGACAGTCTGCTGTATAATACTTCTGGCATTTTTGTAACAATAATTTTTCTAACAAAATTAACAATACAATAATTAATCCTACTTTTTACACTTAACCAAACTAACCTAGTATTCAAGTCTCTAACACTAGTCCTAAAAGGGCAATTTAAAACTACCCGGGCTGCTTTATTTTGAGCAACTTGCAATTTTCTTAAGTTCATTTCAGTTGTACTTGACCAAATAATTGAACAATAATCCAAATGTGATAGAACTAAGGATTCTACTAATATTTTCATCACTCGATTTGGAATAAATTTTCTACAATGCTTAACAACTGCCAGACTCCTGCCCATTTTCAATAATATTTGATTTATATGACTATTCCAATTTAACAAATTATCAACAATCACACCGAGTAGCTTTGCCTCCGTAACCTGTTCTATCACAATACCCCCCACAGTCAGACTCAACACAAGCGGATCTTTTAACAAATACTTGGATCCCAGCACCATACATTTACTTTTCTCTGCATTAATCACCATATTATTGTCCCTAATCCAATTTTCAATTAGTTTCAGTTCTACTTGTAAAACTTTGTTAAGTTCAACAAGGGTTTGCGCGGACGTGTAAATTGTAGAATCATCTGCATATAGGGCCATGGTGGAATTCTCTAAAACAAAAGGCAGATCATTCGTAAAGATAGAAAACAAAAGCGGCCCAAGGCAACTCCCTTGTGGCACACCACAATCGAGAGTCTGTATATCAGAATTACTCCCATTAAATGTTACAATAAACTCCCTATTGGCAAGATAACTTTTAATCCATTCAATAGCAGATGTTTCAAAACCATAACAGATTAACTTTTCCAACAAAATTTCATGATCAAGTACATCAAAAGCAGCACTCAGATCTAACAATACTGTTCCAACAATTTTTTTATTTTCAATATCTTTTATCCAATCCTCAGTTATCTGAGCCAAAGCTGTTGTTGTAGAATGTTCCTTCCTGTATGCATGCTGATAAACAGAATTTAAATCATTTATGCTAAAATACATACTTATTTGTTCATAAACAATTCTTTCTGTAATCTTACTCAGAATAGATAAAATACTAATCGGTCTACTATTTTTTCCCGACAGTGGTTCCTTCTTATTCTTTATAAGTGGCATAATTTTAGCAACTCTGTGACTGTTTTTATTGCAATGTTTTACTTTTTCATTATTTATTCAATTTCATTTCAGTAGCCTAATTTCAGTATTGTGATTATGAATTATTTTAACTACGTTTCACTTGTTGAATTCATCTGCTACCAGCTTTCAAACGCTCTGAATCAGTGCGGTGCGGCAGCAGATTACGCATTAGAGAGAATAAACAAACACTTTTCAGAGTCTATGATTGTAGCGCCTCTTGGCGGTAAAAGGCAGCAAATACACCCCACATTTTACCGCCGCGGTGGAACGGCTGATGTGGGCATTGTCATGGCTTGCCTCGACATTTGCGTTTGAATAGCGCGCGTCCTCCGTGGGCGTGTCAGATTAACGCGTAATGAAGTGTAATGAGCTGGGGAAAAAAAAATCTGACAGCACTCTCTTTTCATACAGATTACATAAACTGAGAATATTTGTTTTTTATATAAATTACATCATTAAAAAGAAGAGAATTCAAGCTTCATAAAGAAAAACCTCTCGTGCCTGTATGACAAGTATTTGCAGAGTTAGAGTTAATTTTTCGGACGTGTTTCAGAATGGACTGCACTGACAGAGAGAAGGCAAAACTCGCATCATGTTTATTTTTCTTTATTTGACAAAAAGCACAAAACTTTGTTTTTATTGTGAGTATACAGAAAAATAATAGACAATTAACAGGATCGATTGATGTATAACACTTATATGTACGATCAAAATCAACAGAGTATTTTAAGTCTATTTTTCTGCTATGTGAAAAAAAAACGGCAAAACGCGCGGGCGCGTTTCTGGTCCCCAGAGGGTTAAAGTGTGAATATACACACACCGACCACTTAGATAAACCAGTAACACTTTACAATAGGGTTCATTAGTTAACATTAGTTACCTTAGTTAACATGAACTCAGAATGAACTGCACTTATTCAGCATTTATTAATCTTAGTTAATATTAATTTCAACATTTACTAATACGGTATTTAAAGCAAAGGTTGTATTTGTTAACATTAGTGAATGCACTGTGAACTAACATGAACAAACAATGAACAGCTGCATTTTTATTAACTATAAGATTAATAAATACTGTAACAAATATTGCTCATTGTTAATTCAATACATTAACTTATGTTTAGGGATGGCCCGATACCATTTTTTTTCAAACCGATACGAGTACGAGTATTTAGATTTGTGTACTTGCCGATACCGAGTACCGATACCGATATTTCTACCGCAAAAGTAATAGGCTCCCAGAAAAGAAGACGACTATTTTAGAACACAGGTTAGAAGACTGTTTTTATTTTCTTCTCTGCTTGTTTTAACAAGTCTAAAAATAAATAAAAATTAGTAAAATAATAAATGTATTAACACACAAACCACTGTTAATTTAACATAAAAGCAAGCAGGCTACTGCGTGCATGGTCTGGCATGACTGAATGCGCGCTCCCTTAATAAATCCTAAAAGCTGACAGTTCATCACAATCTCACACATCTCTGTTATTGTCAATTAAGCTGACTGCACAATGAATCTTTCATAATATCCACACTTTGTTTGTTATAATTAGAGGATTTGCCAGCATACAGAATTCAGCACTGAACAAAAAAGTCCGTTTAGAGCGGTGAGGGGAGTCTATCTTAAATGCTTCTGATTGGTCATTGCGTTCCAGAAATCAACACATATGTCTGTGATTGGCTGCATCGCTCAACGCTGTAACCATGTTATGAATAGAAACTCTGTCCTGTAAATCGTTTCTATTTTGTTGTAGTTGTTCTTGTTGCTTTTCTGCAAGAGATGAATAAAAATCTTTTAGTTTTTATGTTTTATTCATAGATATTTCTAGTTTGCGGGAGTCCCGCGAATCGTTTTACTGTCTCGCGCAACCCGCACACACAGAGTGAGTGCATTACCGCCCGCGCGCGCGCTCGGCCATCAAATCTATGATGCGTCTTCAGATGTTTAATTAGATTGCTGGTGTTAATCGATGTACTTTCTTTCCTTCCTCTCGACACCTTAGCTGAACATAACTCACAGTTTGCCTTGCTGTTGTCATCATCCCTTATCTTGAAATGAGCCCAAACCGCCGACATTATACTTTCCTATGCCTCAGTTCACCTCGACAAAGCACTCGCGGCGGCCAGTTTCGTTTTGCAAAATGTACGTGGTATCGGTGCGTGGTATCGGCGAATTTTTTATGAGTACGAGTACGAGTATATATTAGGACAGTATCGGCCCGATCCCCGATGCCAGTATCGGTATCGGGCCATCCCTACTTATGTTAACTAATGAACCTTATTGTAAATTGTTACCGATATACCTGTTTAACTGCTCATTAACACAAAATTAAATCACATGGCAGATCACATGACAGATCACATGACATTTCCAGCAACTTGTTGAACTTTTGAACTTTCTATTCATCAAAGAATCCTGGAAAATAAAATGTATCACTATTTCCACAAAAATATGAAGTAGCACAACTGTTTTCAACTTTTAAAGTAGTTCTTTACTAATTTTTCACAGTATTTACGGTTTTACTACATTTTTGATCTTCTTTCAAAAATATTAAAAGTCTTAATTATTCTAAACTCACATGGAACTAATCTTTCACAAGCAAATCATTTGGATCAGTGAATCTATTATTTTATCATTGGGGAATTAAAATATATGAAACTTGCTTTGATTTTGTCCAGATATAATACCGTTTTGTACAGCAAGAATAATTCCCAGTATTGTGCATGCTGGATTATTAATGTAATAACGAGCAGAGCCACACTAGTGATGACAGAGGACGAATCAGCACAGACACGTTATTAAACATCATTCAGCTCTGTTAATAATGATTTGGTTCTTCTGAAATGATTTCAGTTGCACACATGTGTTGCTTCTCAATGCCTCGAGTTGAGCGCACCGGGTCATTATTGCTTCTCAAGTCGGCCGAATGTTAAGCAGTAACTATCAGCTTGATGCTGCCCGTAAAGCAAATACACTCTTCAGGATGGCAGTATTAAAGGCCCCCTGAAATCAAAATGTACGTTTTTTTTTATCTTTATAAGCATTCAAAACGTAGTCTTTCACTTCTGCTAAAATGGATCAGGGATTTTATGACATCACCGCGACTTCAGCTTCTCATCACATCTCCTGTCCAATCAAATGCTCTCTAGAATCTGAAGCTCCGCCCCCTGTGCCTTAAACACCGTCTGGCCGAAGCGAGCGTTGACAGACACAGAGCAATATGGGTTAAAGTCAAGACGTGTGTTCGGTTGCTCAACCACTCGAGTTTTACTACTTTCCAATTGTATGTTGGTTACGAATGAAATGGCTAATGCATTGACAGCTCTACTATAAACCTTATGTAGCTCCGCCCCTTTCCAGCGCTGCGCTCGTTGTCTTTTGTCTTCCGGTCAGTGATCTTGCGTATTTATGAATGAACGGCTCGTTTAAAATCTTCCCGGTACTGAGATTTGTTCTTCTGCTTTAAACATTACAATCCTCATGATAACTTTGGTTAACTTAAGTTTTATTTAAAAACTATGACGCAAGTTTAGTCATGTGACACATATTGTACCAATAGATATTGATGTTTACAGCGGTAATGTGCCTGTTATCTGCTATTCACTTTCACACTGTTGCTGAAATATGTTCCTTCACACACTCTTCATATCACAGTCCTGCACAGACGACAGAATACACTCGCATCTGCTGTCCTGCGGCGAAACATGAGCAGTTTTAGCGCTTTACACCAAACATATAATAGTGAGTGAGAGCGACCTGGACCATCAGTGGATGAGGAGATATTTTGCTAAATAAAATGATCCTGTCAGAAGAATTGCGCGATAACTTTATTATTTATTTCTCCGTCTGTATCATCTCAGTGAGCTTCTGTGAGGGTTTACACATGCGCAGTAAAGGGGAGTTTAGCGTTTTCAGGCGTTTTCCAAAAGTTTCTCATCCGCACTTAAACACTTGAAAACGCTAGTGTGGACGGAGAGCGTTTGTAAACGAAAACGCCATTTTCAAATGTATCCGGATTACTGTAGACGTAGCCTCAGATATTTTGCTCCCACCTTGATGATAACTCACCCGCGCTTAGCTTTCTAGTGATCCTGAAGACGGTTATTAGCTTGTTCAGGTGTGCTTGATTCGGGTTTGACCGGGACCGAAGCTGTCCGTCCCTGATCTACTTCTTCACAATGATCGTCACACAGAAGATGCATCACATGCTGCAGTTCTTTAACAAGGACCCGCATGTCTCTCAAAAAACCCTGTCTCTGTCTTATTGTTAGAAAGGATGATCATTAGACCAGTGTGTGAAGTTCACAGATGTCTGAGATGAGCTTTCTGTCATTGTCCAGTGGAGATTTCTTTATCACTCGCCTGACAGCTTCCCTCGAGACCACAGATAAAGTGGGCAATAGTGGCTACAGTATCACCGTCTTCAACTGCAAGGTCAGAGAAAGTGCTGCAGAGAGAGAGAGAGAGAGAGAGTCATTACACATTGATCTCATAAGCAATGCACCTGCATCTAACACACATGGCATCTCCTCTCGTTCAGTTTAATACACTGGTCTATTATTTAATCCAACTGAACTTAATGGTTACTCAATAAATCATTTGGTAAACAGAGATTTCCATAGATATTGATTCTATAGACAGTTTCTATAGAACTTGTTTGCAATGTCCGATATGGATTACCAAATATAATGAATAATGAATTATTTTTTACATAAGTGATACATCCTATATGATAACCACCACTATGTTTAAAGTTTGTGCACGAACATGTGTGTGTGAGAGAGAGAGAGAGAGAGAGAGAGAGAGAGAGAGAGAGAGAGAGAGAGAGAGAGAGAGAGAGAGAGAGATAGAGAGAGGGTCATTACACATTACGCTGTTTTGCATAAGCAATGCACCTGCACCAAAAACCTCCCGATTTTCCACACGTGCTTCTTAATAATGCAGGACACTTCATGAACATGAACTTCAGAACAGAGGAGACTGTTTATTTGCCACAAGACGAGGGCCGAGGGAAATTGTTTCCACGACTTACAGTTTCCGTACACTGTACTGTAAACAACGCTACCATAGCACATCATCATCTTAAATTACCGGCACGGTCCCTCTGGTGTGATCTGAGGTTAAGTGTTTTACTCAAGGGCATGACAGTGATCGCTGTCACAACATCTCCATTTCACGAGTCAATAACAATGGCAGTGAAACGCACGAGTCTCCTCACAGATTCACAAACTCAAGTATTTAAAGAGGATCTGTTATGATATTTTCCATACTCATCTTTCTTTAGTGTGTCATTATTTACTCACTCTCATGTCGTTCCAAACCCTTAAGACTTTCGTTCATCTCCGAAAACCAAATCAAGATATTTGAATGAAATCTGAGATTATTTCTTTCCCTACATTGACAGTCTACAAAACTACCTCTTCAGTGCTTCAAAATGTTCATAAAGAGATTGTAAAACTAATCCAAATGAATTGAGCGCTTTAGTCCAAATTTTCGCCTTGAACAGATTGAATTTAGGCTTTTATTCACACATACACATTCATTAACAAATCACATATGGTAAACGGAAGCTCAAGCATGAGAATCAATGAGGTTCATTCTCGTGTTACGCATCACTTTTGAGCTTCAGCAAGAACCAATGAGGTTCATTCCTGTGTTACGCATCACGTTTGAGCTTCTGCAAGAACCAATGAGGTTCATTCTCGTGTTACGCATCACTTTTGATCTTCACCAAGAACCAATGAGGTTCATTCCTGTGTTACGCATCACGTTTGAGCTTCAGCAAGAACCAATGAGGTTCATTCTCATGTTTCGCATCACTTTTGATCTTCACCAAGAACCAATGAGGTTCATTCCTGTGTTACGCATCACGTTTGAGCTTCAGCAAGAACCAATGAGGTTTATTCCTGTGTTACGCCTCACGTTTGAGCTTCAGCAAGAACCAATGAGGTTTATTCCTGTGTTACGCATCACGTTTGAGCTTCTGCAAGAACCAATGAGGTTCAATCTCGTGTTACGCATCACATTTGAACTTCAGCAAGAACCAATGAGGTTCATTCCTGTTACGCATCACGTTTGAGCTTCAGCAAGAACCAATGAGGTTCATTCTCGTGTTAGTCGTCAAGCAAGTACGTTTTCACTTCTGTCTATGTTTTCAGATCAATGTCTATATGTGAATAAAAGCCTAAATTCAATCTGTTCATCATAAAAAAAGATCAAGTCTTTACAGAAAATTTGAACTAAACCGCTCGATTCATATGGATTCGTTTTACAATCTCTTTTTGAAGCGTCAAAATGGTAGTTACGTGGATTGTCAATGGAGGAGCAGAAATCATTAAAATATCTTAATTTGTGTTTCTGAAGATGGATGAAAGTCTTACCGGTTTGGAACGACATGAGGATGAGTAAATTATGATTTTTTTTCTTTTCATTTTTGGGTGAACTATCCCTTTAATTTGAAATATCTGTTTCCTCAGTATTGAAAAGCAAGAACATTGGTGTTGATCAGTGTGTAGATGTTCTGATTTTAAAAGTGGTACTTGACCTGAAAACTGAAAAGCGCTGCTCTGAATGACACTGAATGCAGCTGAATATATTTGCAGTGGTGTGTGTGTGTGTGTGTGCGTTTTCCATCTCACTGTGCTAAAGGTTAAATCATACTTATAATCTCTCTGGACACCCGCCATGCTTTACCCAACACATTGTGTTACCGGAGCCGACAAAACTTCACTCTTCCATTCTAAGATTTCTAAAGTTGACCTTGCTCATTGATTCAAAATAATATTTGTCATTAATAAGAGACTTTCTGATATTAGTTTAATGATGTGTTTTTCAGTGCTCAATCAATTGAAAGCCCAATGAAATTGAAGTACAGCATGTCCACCTAGCCTTAATGCAACGCACTAATCCCGAGCCCAGGGGGACGGAGAGATTAGCCCGGATTTACCGTTTTCATGAAGGCAAAAATTACATTATGAATAGAAACTCATTGGCTAGATCAGCATTGCAGGGGGAGGATGGTGCAACCGTTGTGTGTGTCTATAGTCCTCGCTTTTAATATTGCGCACTTTGATGAACCTTCAGACGGGCCTCTGACGTCTGTGAAACTGAATGGTACACGCGGTCCTGTAAGCTCTTTAAAAATGCTGGAATTACCAAAGTATTATACAAAAAAATGAAACGACATCTGCGCTGCACTTCGTTAGATGAAGACAACGATCACACGTTTACTGAACACACTATTGTCTGAAACTGAAGTGTTTTTTCCCCAAGGCTATAATTTGAGAGCTTTTAAATGGTGCCTGTTCAGTCAGAGGTCATTTGTTATGTAATTGCAGTGGCATTTATAACCTGTCCATCTGTAACAACTGGCCAGAACTCAGGTGGATCTGAGGGTCAAAGCATTGTTTAATAGACCCAGTGCTGAGAGCCCGTGACCCTGTCACATGATGCCTATTACTTTAGACAAGCCGTTAAGCAAAAGTGTTCAGTAAATCGGCCTTATGCCTTTCCTGGAAGCCCCAAAGGAGCAAACGTACTGAAAGTAGCTTTTGTACCTGCTAGCACTGTGATTAGAGGCATTTTTTCAGATTTCCGGAGTAAAAATACTTCAGTTATGTCATTGACGGGGTGGAATCTGTGACTAATACACAAATACAGAAGCTCTTTAGCTCCTATTATATGAATAATCCTCTAAAGTTATGAGTTTGCACTTACAGCAATAGCAAAATGACGTGATTAAAGCAGCATTAGACTTTATAAAGTGCCATGCTTTCACAATAAAATATTGTAATTTATGTGTACTCTGCATTCAGGTTGTTTTTTGTTGTTGTTGTTGGTTGATTGCATAATTGCATTAATAACTCATAATTACTTAATTGCATTTTATGTTTACTAGTACATAGAATGTATAAGTCATTATTGGCTTGATGAACCAAGTTTGAATGTTTGGAATCATAATTAGGATAATTAAGAGCTACAGCAGCGGGAAGATTTTTTAGCATATGTCGATTCTTTGTCATTTGAAAGTTGACGGCTGCACCCTTGTGAAAATAAAGTGCACTTATTGAAAAGAAGAGGACTTATTACAAAAGAAATACTTAAGAGTGAACTGAATGTAATGTTTTTGGACACATAAATGCATCTTAATTGAAATTAAATTAATGTATAATAGTTTAAATGTATATTAAATGAAATTAGCTGAACTGTTTGGACCCAACTAAGTGGTCCATCTTTATATGTAACCTAATTTTATTACTTCTCTTGTCTTTGAAATATGGTTGAAGTGTAACTGCTGAATGCATTTATGATTAACTAAAATATCATTAGTATTGAAGCTTGTGCATCATGCTTTTAAATATATTTTATGATATATTAACTTTAAATGTAATATCTAAGAACTCACTACAGTTAAAATTATAATCAATAATTGTCCTTCAGTATGTTAGCAAACACATCAAAATGAGTTCTTTAAGTACTTTAAAGTAAAACATTTAATTTGACATTATGACTAAAGTGCTCTTTTTTTAAAGTGTAAACATGAAAGTGTGCTCTCTTTAAGTACACATAAGTGACCTTTTATTTCAATAATATCATATCTGCAAGTATAGTTTTAAAAGAAAATATGCCTACACTTCAAGTGTGCATTTACAGTGGCCCATTGCTGCCACATATATATTATTTTTTCCACACAATTATGTCGTAATAACGAGATGTTATGACGTTTTAAAGGGGTCATATAATGCCATTTTTGTACAAGCTAATATGATTCTTTAGAGTCTAAATTAAAACTTTGTAATATACTTTAATTAAAAATTCTCATTAGTATTGTAAAAAAACACTTATTTTACCTGGTCAAAAACAGCTCTGTTTTCAGCACGCCGTTTCAGTGCATATGACTTTAAATGATAATGAGCTTTGCTCACCCCGCCTCTCTGTTCTGTGTACACCGTTTGTTACACAATAACCATAACGCGTTGTTCATTATAGACGAGGGATTATGAATTATATTTAGAACGTCGTACATAGAAAACATGCCGTAATGTACCCTGAGTGTAAACCTTAGACGCATTCATTGTGAAGCGTGCAGCTAGCGATTTGCAAAGATTAATATAAATATTAAAGGTTAATAAAACGTTACACTCACTTCAGTTATTTTGGAGGTTCAGCAGGAACACGAATAGTTGGTACCGGTCCAGGAGCAGCTTCTTAGCAAAACCAGCTTTATACTGCCCCTCCTCGTTTATAAGCAGTCTGGTGTGTGAAATGATTCGCGCAAATATGAAAGCATTGACGTTGCTCGTGGGGAATATTCCCTTCGAAAACAAACTCAGCCACTGCGTCTTCAGCGGTTCGGATTTAGGAACATTAAAATGACTGCTGTGTTCGTTACTGCACCCAAGAACAGAACACACCACAATCGCTTAGACGCCATTCTGCTCATAAACAGTGCTCCAGCATATCAACAAAGACCGCGCCGGTCCGCGCGGACTATGATTGACAGCTGGCTCACGAGCGAGGGCGGGTCTGTGTTGAAACCCGGCTGTCATTCAACAATCGCGGGAGGGTCGTCCGAGCGTGTGACGTCACAGGCTCGAACGGCTCGATTTGAGGCAGGGGAAAACATATAAGGAGATTAAAACAAAAACACTGGATGGATTTTTATCATTTTATGATGGTTGTGTACAGGCACTGCCAACACACATTTCAATACAATCAACTTGTAAAAGTGCATGTACCATTATATGACCCCTTTAACAACATATTTTGTGTCAGTTCTCTAATGTTGATAAAGGCATCACACGGTACTATACAACATATGTCCTTATTACGAGAAAATATGTAATTTTTAAGAGAAAAATATGTTGTTTTAACAACATCTCGTTATTACGAGAAAATATGTTGTTTTAACGACATATCTCGTTATTACGAGAAAAGATGTCGTTAAAACAACGTGACATCTTGTTATTACGAAAAAATATGTTGTTAAAGCGACGTAACATCTCGTTATTATGAGAAAATATGTTGTTAAAACGACGTAACATCTTGTTATTACCTACGAGAAAAGATGTTGTTAAAACGACGTAACATCTCGTTATTACGAAAAAAGATGTCGTTAAAACGACATAACATCTCGTTATTACGAGAAAATATGTCGCTAAAATGACGTAACATCTCATTATTACGAGAAAATATGTCGTTAAAACGGCGTAACATCTCGTAATTACAAGAAAAGATGTCGTTAAAACGACGTAACATATCTTTATTACGAGAAAAGATGTCGTTAAAACGACGCAACATCTCATTATTTCTAGGGGTGCAACGGATCGCAGTTGATCCGTGATCTGGATCAGCTGGCCCACGGTTCGGCACGCATGTGATTCACGGATTAACTGCTAAATTTAACCATCATGGAGTGAAAGTTTATAATTTGGACGTGTTTGGTCTTGCCAATTTACACATTCAAACAATTTTAAATGCAGAAGAAGAGGCAAAAATCGGGACTCGCGCTTAATCTCTGCGTACAGCCGCACGCAGATATATATATATATATATGTATAGAGAGAGAGATATAGGCGTGTTTCAGATAGCGGCCTCTTTTGCGTTTACTTGCCTTTGAGTGGACACATGCACACAAAATAATGTTAAAAAACTCGCCTAAACACCCGTCTCGGCAAGTATTCTCTCGGTTATGTAAGTGAACAGTTGAGAAAGATTCCTGTGGTCCGTTCATTTGGTTTTAAAGTGACAGCAGCCACATAACATTTCTACTGTAGTCTGTCATTAATGTAGCCTACCTGAATACTACTGTTAGACTTGTAACTTTGTTATTCAGTATTCATCTCTGTGAATCAATCAATCATCAATGCGTATGCTCCATATCACCATATGCATTCAAAACAATTTAGTGCACTTCTTTTTCACATCGTCAGTTCTTCTTCTTCAATGTCACTATTTGGAAAATAATCTCGTTCCTATCATCATATCATATGGTTTTGGGCAAGGCTTTTATTGATGAATTATTCCTTACACATAATGAACTTACAAGTGATCTGAGGCACTTGTTAATTCACAAATGTTTTTACATACTACATAGATGATGCTTTTGAGAAATGCATAATAGAGAATAAGTACTAGTTATGTGCTACTAACGTAAGCTCAGAATCCCAGCGATTGGGTGGAAATGTCTCCAGAAAGGGTCAAGGCAACTGTATGAAGTCATTGCATTTTAAAACTGTCCTTGTGAGCGAAATGAACCCATCCATCTTGCAGTCATGCCTCGGGAGTCCTTGAAGGACGGATCGTCTGAGTTGCACTGGTCAGAGGTCAAGTGCTACCAGAGTAAATGCTGTTGATTGTTTGAGGTATTTTTGTGTTGCAACCCTGGCCCTCATCGATGCAATTCATCAGAGCAGTAAACCTGTCTTCACAGCACAGTAGATGCATTTTAATGACTTAGAGGGATGGAAAATCATACAGATGTTGATGTTTTGTCAACAGCAGATGCATTGAATGCGCTATTAGTAATTAGAATTAAATAATCTAGATGTGTGTTAATGAATATGTGCCATATCCTCTCTTCAGGTACAGTACATATGGAAATATAACAGTGTAACTGAACCTTCAGTGCAACTAAATAAAAAAAAATTGTCAACACAAACTTTAATGTTGGCTTGAGAAAGCCTGACTAACAGCTTAAAAGTATGAAGATTTTGAAGGCAGTACAGAAAAACAGATGCTTTAGCTCATTGCTAGCGCGTTTTAAGCATGTTGTTAACATGTTTCTAGCATTAATCAGCACAGTGCTAGCATGTTTGTAGCATGATTTAACACATTGCTTAGCATGTTGATAGCAGGTTTCTAACATGATTTAGCACATTCTTTGCATGTTTGCTAGCATGACTTAACACGTTGTTACGATGTATTAACATGTCACTAACATGATTTAGCATGTTGTTAAAATGTTTCTACCATGAATTAGCTTTGCCAGCATGTTGTATCATTGCATACATAATTTAACATTGCAAGTATTTTTGTAGCTTGATTTAATACATTGCTAGCATGTTTTAGCATGTTTCCTGAACGAATGAACACAATGCTAACATGTTTTAACATTTGAACATAATATAACATGTTGTTAGCATGTTTCTAGCATGAATTAGCAAAATCCTAAAATGTTTTAACATGTTGCTAGTATTTTTTAGCATATTGCAAGCATTGCTTTTAACATGTGAACATAATATAGGGCATTGCTAGCATGTTTCTAGGATGAATTAACTAATTGCTTACATGTTTTAACATGTTGCCAGTATGATTTAGCACATTGTTAGCATGTTATCATTTCTAGCATGAATTTGGACATTGCTAGCATGTTTTAACATATTGCTAGTATATTTTAACATGTTGCTAGCATTGGTTTATCACATTGCTATTA
>NW_026606634.1:2675000-2760000 GCF_029890125.1 Rhinichthys klamathensis goyatoka
GGTGTCACACTAACACTAAAGTCCCCTGTTAGATAGCAAATTACGATGTCTGTTTGATTGCTTTTACATTTAGCAGTATTTCATATTCTGACTATCTCTGAAAGTGATAGCTATGTTTACAATAAAGACCGGTTCTTGCCATAAACATACACTGTAATAATATTTTTGAGGTCAAAAGAATGAAAATGAAGAAATTGCAAAGCGACCACATAGGTGTCACACTAACACTAAAGTCCCCTGTTAGATAGCAAATTACGATGTCTGTTTGATTGCTTTTACATTTAGCAGTATTTCATATTCTGACTATCTCTGAAAGTGATAGCTATGTTTACAATAAAGACCGGTTCTTGCCATAAACATACACTGTAATAATATTTTTGAGGTCAAAAGAATGAAAATGAAGAAATGGCAAAGCAACCACATAGGTGTCACACTAACACTAAAGTCCCCTGTTAGATAGCAAATTACGACGTCTGTTTGATTGCTTTTACATTTAGCAAGATTTCCAAATCTGACCATGCTTTATTATTGATTTAGTAGCATATCTATATGTTTAATAATTGTATTTTCATACTTTATTAATGATCAATTTATCTTTTCTAAAAAAAAAAAAAAAAAAAAAAAAAAAAAAAACTTAAATCCTCACTTGTCTGGTTTATGCTACTCTGAGCAATATTTGAACTTTGTATTTTGAGCACTTCTTGGGTTGTTATTGTCTCTTCACGATGACTCGTTTGGTTAGTCCTCAGATGTAAGTCGCTTTGGATAAAAGCGTCTGCTAAATGACTAAATGTAAATGTAAGTATAGCATTATTTACAAACCAGTTATTTAGGAGTTGTCAGTGATTCATAAAATCACTTAGAAAATGTAAGTAAATGTAGTAAATTCAGGTAGTTATAAAGAATTTAGTGGTCAGTTAACTATTTTGTGAGCTCATCTGAAGTGAGGACTAATGCCTTGTAAAGCATTTATAAAGGAGATTTAAAGACTCAGTTATCTTCTAAACAGAAAAATGAAACAAACACAACACAGTAATACAGAACATAGAAATGTATAACTGAGCCTTTAAATCTGTCTTGTAAATTCTTTAAAAGGCATAACTAGTCCTCACTTTAGATGAGCTCACAAAAGAGTTAACTGACCACTACTAAATGCTTTATAACTACCTGAATTAACCCTGAATTACAGTAGAAATACATGTTAATAAAGCATTTATTAACACACTAAACTATTACTATATGTCTGAATAATAAAATGTATGAATGTACATTTCAATAGTTTATTAATCATTTACTCACACTTTCTAAGTTATCTTATGAACCACTGACAACTCCTAAATAACTGGTTTGTAAATAATGCTATACTTCCTTTAGAAATGATAAATTGATCATTAATAAAGTATGAAAATACAATTATTAAACACATTATAGATTTGCTTTTAAAACAAGAATAAAGCATTTATATCTGTATTTATATACTGCTTATTAATGTCTATTAATGCTTTATAAATGATGAATTGTTTACTAATGCTTAACTAATGATTAATAGCGTGGAGTTATAATAAAGTTACCGAAAGTTCCTTAACTAAGCAGTCTTTTAAACAGCAGCTCTACAGTCTCAGAGCCTCTCTGGGACAGCAAGCCATTCAAACAATAGAGAAGTGTGAACGACGTGTGTTAATGGGCCATTGCAGTTCCTGCTCCAGCCTACAGGAGCGCTGCTGAGTATGGGCTTAAACACACACACACTTGCAGGTCCCCACTTGGTCAAAAATGTAAAAAATTCACCAGAGCGTTTTTTATCTGATTTTAACATGTTTTAAGGCATGACAAACAGGGGACCTGAAAAATGTCCCCACTTGACTCGGCGGTCCCCTGTTGGTGAGTGTGTAACGACACCAAGGTCCCCACTTAGATAGGTAGACAAGTACACACACACACACACACACACACACACACACGCACACACACACACACACATATATATATATATGGGTCAATGACGTTTAATGAGTTTTGACAGGCCAATTTTAAAATACAAAAAATAATAATATCTATTGCAATTGTTCAAATATTAAGAATATTGTGTACACATAAATTCATATACACATTTTAAATTAAGTGATTTTTTCATCTAGAATCTAGATGAATTGGCCGTAGCCTAAAAAAATGTCATGTGGTGCGACCGTTTTATCTTAAAATTAATTAATTTCCTTAAAATGCTTACATTTATTTTACAAGTTCTCAGTAATTAAAGTGTTTAGAAACAATCTTTTGAGTTTTGAGTTTTTTATCTCATATTTTTGCTCTATAATTTCAGAGTTAGCGTCTTAAATGTAGTTAACAGACTTATTTTTCCTGTAAATCGCATAAAACTGATAAAACTGTTTTAAAAATACAATTCACTTAATCTTACTGTATCAGTGATTCATATATCAGCCACAGAAATTATATATGTTAGTTTTAATTTTATAATTTTTTTATATTTCTACTATTGGTCACACCACATGATGAGTGGTCGCTCCAAATGACACGAAGCCCTTAAATGGTTAAAAATCTATTTAAAGAGATCAATAAACAATACATTTCATACAAAAAAAAAATTGAACCAGATTTTATTAAAATTTCGCAGAATATTCATGAACAAACATTTTTTAAACATTTTCTTTAAAAATCACAATTGCAAACATAAGTGCACCATTTCATTTAACTTGACAATATATATATATTTATATTTTATTTTTATACGCACATATAATTTGAATGTCTGGTTGGGGCAAATGATCATGTTTTTTTTATTATTAATTTATGCAATATTAATTATTATATTATTAATTAGTCTTCAGTGTCACATGATCCTTCAGAAATCATTCTAATATGATGATTTGCTGCTCAAGAAACATTTATGATTATTATTAATGTTGAATACAGTTGTGCTGCTGCCTAAAAGTTGGGGTCAGTAATAATATATATATATATATATATATATATATATATACACACACACACATATAAATATGTTATATTATATACATAATGATACTGATCCCAACTTTTAGGCATATAAAGTTATCTGAAAAGACTACATTATTTTTATTATATTGTTGTTTATTAGTGGATTCCACTGTGACAACTAACCCCATACCGTGACAACATGCCCCACGACTGGCAAAGTCACACAAGGTCAACGCGTGTGCTATAAAGTGCTGATAGTATTTATCGTATCTTTGAGCGTTATGTCTGTGGTTTTAGAGCGCCACACATGCACTGATCCACAGACAGCTCAGAGGACTGGTTGTGCATCGCCCGGGACCGTATTTGTGCACATCTGTCGTGTGTTGGGTTGAGTTTTCTGGCGTTCAGCACTGATGCTTCACATGTGGGTGTGTTGAGCAGGAGATGTGAAGCTCAGATCCTAATTTAGCCCAGCGCTGTATGATTCAGCTGAAATGTGTCGAGGTGCAGCTCGAATCAGGCTCACGATAAAGAAAACACACCTCGCTCTCCAATAATAGCATGTGACATGAGGAACATGTGCCATCGTTGAAGCCAGAGGCCACGGAAAAATCATTTGGATTAGTGGATTTATAATTTTCCTATTGTTCTGTCAGAGAGCTAAATGATTTCATGATAATGACAGTCCATTAATAACCTGCGTTTAATGTAAGATGATTAGCTGACTGATCTCGGGTCAGGAGGTCAAACAGGGGATTCACAGATTGTATTAGTTTTAGATTGTATAGTAATAGCCGTTCATAGAGAACACGTTTCTGCGGTTAATACAACGGCAAAGCTCTAGAGACACGTTCTTTAAAGGTTGGTTTCGTTTTAATTCGAGCACTTAAGTGTGTCATGTGCAAGAAACTGCAAAAGATGTGAATACAGCAGTCAAACATCTGTCTAGTGTATGTTTAACCCTTGTGCTGTGTTGAAAACGCTATAACACTCGTGGTGTTATAAATCCCCGGCCTGCAAAAAATTGCTGATAAATCTCTTGTTATGCTACCTTTTAATTTTTTTACCGGCCAGTGTCTATGGATGGATGAATCCTTTCATCCATCCATAGACGTGTAGGGGGAGAAAACGACGGCTCCTCAATATTGGGGAATTCTCCAGCTAACAGGGACCGTTCTCAGAGCTTCAGCTAAAAGCTTGCCAGAGTTATGAACAAACATTCTTTCAGTAATAATAGTTAATAGAACATTCTTTCAAAGTTAACTGGTCTTTAATAACGTTCTCAGAACGTCAGCACAAAAACATAGACTTTAAGTTATGAAAGCGTTATTTTAAAATTTTCTCTGATTGTTCAAAACATCCAGGTTTTATAAACGTAATGCCCTATGAACGATGTATAAGCAATGTCTATGTGGTGTTTTTAATATGCTTTAAGACAAACCATGTGTAAATTCATAAGTCGACAGCATTGCTGAGTATTTCCTGCTTAAAACTGCAGTGAACCAAAGACAGTCTCAAAAACACGGTTTGAAATCGCTGGTGTTTCTGACGTCACAAACTACCTTGTAACCAATCAGATCGACGTGTGATCGTCAACCAGTGGATCTCTGAGCTGAGTGAGTGAGTGGAGGCGGGGCTCATTTGCATATTCATAGAACCGCGCATACTAAATAAGGCAAGGGTGTCGAATTACATTCAAGATATTTTACGCCATGAAGAATTTTTTTACAAGGAAAAAAAGGTTTAAATATGTCATTTTAGTGATCAAAGATTAGTTTTAAGGGATACGTTTATTGACTACAAGGGGACTTTAATGAAAATATTAGCAAAACATTCCTAGAACACATTTTTGTTTCCTCTAAACCTCCACTTGAATCGGAGTCTTGGCCTAACACTGTTTTTGCTATGAGCACTTTAGTATTTTTATGGCCTCTGAATTAAGACATTGGTAGATTTCGAAGAACTGAGTATTGTGCGCCGGCTTTTATTCTCTTGAACTATTTGAAATGTGAACGCAGTGTCTTTTCACACACATTGAGCCCCGGTGCTGGTGTTAGACGCACAGGTTTGTTTGAGTCTGTCCTCTCTGTATCTTCATCTCTCGAGGGCTTTGCTGCACTGCAGTGTTGGTGTGCGGGGGCGTCCCGATTCACAGGCACACACTCCATCTGTCCTGCAGCAGAACACACACTCATCCCGTCTGTGGGTCATGAGGACATGATCAGTTCGATATTGTCACGGTGGGTTGCAGGAAGGCAGACGAAGAAGATCATTTCCAATACAAAGATTTATTTACAATCCAGAAGACAGGCAAACAGGTTGACCAACACATAACGTTGATCGGACAGAGAATAATTGTGAGGGACCAACTCAGTACTAGCCTGGATGCCACCCCGAACCCCGCCCACAACATTTTTTGGTCGGGAAATTCGGTCTGGAGTCGATCCATTGAGGAGTGATTATGATCGGTTCAGAATTAGTCGGGCCAATCAAATTGCCAGGGTGGGCTTTATACGATGATGGACAGATGATCTGCAGTTACGTAATCATCACGTTATCAAAGAGCGCTTGGGTTGAACTGGTTTCCCTCAGAGATGACTGCAGCTGGAGAACTGAGATGTATAGATTCCGCTATTGCGTCTGTTGTAAAAGAAATCGACAGCGCATTAACTTTAAAAAACGAACAGAGAACTGCAATCAAGGCATTTGTCGATCGGAAAGATGTGTTTGCCGTCCTTCCCACGGGATTCGGCAAAAGTTTATTTTATCAGCTGGCTCCGATGGTCGCTAAGAAGATGGGACGCAATGAAAACCCTGTGGTCGTTGTGGTTTCTCCTTTGGTCGCACTCATGGAGGACCAAGTAGCAACACTCATTATTTTACTACTTCTTCCAGCGTGCGTGTAGTTGAGTTCTGTTGACAATTTGCGTAGCTCATAAAAAAAAAACACTTACTGCGTTGCTCTGATTGGTTGTAGGTCTATCCAATTGAGTGCAGAGTTGTTTTTTTTCCTGGTTCGGTTAAGACACGCCTCATAATCAAAGCCCTATGGAGCAGTATCAGACTCACATTCTGACTAGAATATGAATATGACGAAGTCAGGCTAACTCAGTACATGAATTTTGAAAAACGGAGACATTTCCCTTCGTTTGTGCCCTTTGTTTACAGTCAAACGGAGAATTCGCCTCAGAAAGCGATTCTTTTTAAAAACTCCGGCCAGAATGGAGATTTTGGAAAACTTCGTTTGCACGTTTGCATGTAAACAGAGTTTTAGGCAGCCGACGTCACAGTATGCGACAGAACTTGCACCTGCGTCAAAAGTGCGCGACCTATGTTTACATTTTCATTTGGCTATGGGGATCATGGATGCATTCAGAGTAGGGCTGAGCGATTTTATCGATTCTGCGATATAAATCGATATTTTTTCTCCCAAGAAAGTATCGATTTTTAGGCCGCGAGTATCGATACATAAGTCCCATTCAAATCCCCCGTGTTAAACCCGTTCGCGTTGCATGAAGAGTGATTTGGTCAGCCAGCCGCTAGTGGCCAGCTGCACGCGTGCATCGATATTGACGAAAATCCAGCTGTATTCAAACAACAACTTAGCTCTCCTTGTTGGCTAGGCTCCTTGCATGCTGGCTAGTAGCTTTTTTTAAAGCTGGGTCTCCGAAATTGACAGCGCTGTGTTGGACAGATTTGTGCAGCGGTGTTCCGTGAGTGAGAAAGTGCGCGAGGTACGGATGAGTGTGTGTGTGTGTGTGTGTGAGAGAGAGAGAGAGCGAGAGCGAGGTAGTGCTGCGTGAATGCGCTGCGGCGCTCTGCAATCAAATACGATTTTAAATAGGCTTAGTAAAAAAAAAAAAAATGTAAAAAAAATCGTATTCGGTGGTGGAAAACGCCGGCTTTAGGCGCATGGTGAACGCGATGGAGCCCCGCTATCCTATTCCAACCCGCGAACACCTCATCAAGGTTTGCATTCCCAGGCTGTACACTCAGGCAAGAGCACACGTCAAAGCCTCCCTGGCCAGCGCGGAGAGAGTTTCCCTGACGTGCGACGGCTTGACCTCGCGCACAACTGAAGCACGTCACATGTTCAGTGTCAAGCTAAAAAAGCTGTCAAAGAAAAGGCAGTGCAAAGAAACTGTTCACAACAGGCCACTTGCTGCACCTTTTAACTCTCCATTGAAAAGTAAATAAAGTGCAGTATTGCAATTAACAAAGGCTTATAAGCTACAGTTTGCACTGTTGTCTTTCAATAAATAGAACTAATTTTATCTACACATATTTGATTCATTTTGTCCAGCATTTGCAAGCTGTACTCTCTGCCCAGTCAGAGACATATATTGTGTAAATGATGTTTTCAGTTTTCAGTTCAATTAATTCAATCCAAGTAAATGGAAGACTCACAAGATGTCACCAAAATCACTCTGTCCCCTTTAAATCTTTCAGAAAATGATGTAAGTGTATCGAATTATATCGAATCGTATCGTTGGCTGAATATCGTGATATATATCGTATCGTCAGCCGAATATCGTGTATCGTATCGTATCGTGAGATTAGTGTATCGCTACAGCCCTAATTCAGAGTAGCAGTCGCATTTATGTTGGTGCAAACCCTTTTCGTCTGTTTGCATTTGCAAATACAGCCGCTCTATTATGTCGAGGAGCTATTTTCGGGGATTCTGATATGCTAACGTGGGCTTGAGCTTCGCGTTACACTGCCACCTGCAGGTTTGGCATGCTCTTGACGGCATATATACACGGGTTCGTGTAAACGTAGCCTTATATAGCAAACACAAATGAGGATAAATAATAAAACACAGCTGTCACATATGAGCTAATAATGAGGAGCGGGGAAACTGAACAAACACATGATGAACATAAAAAAAACCTAAAAGTCCATGATAAAGAAACTAGGCTGAACACGACAGATATGACGCTTTGCATTCTGGACCTCGACCTGATGAAGCCTCTCTGAATGTTTCAAGATTAACAAACACGTACAGCCGGGCTATTCAATTGGCGGCCCGTGGGCCACATGCGGCCCGCCAATCATCTCCATCCGGCCCCCAACCGCCCTCCTCCTCTTATCCTGGTGGTGCGGTTAAATTTGTTTAGATATGCGCGTGGCCGCAGTGGCGCCTGCAGCTGTACGGATATACGTATTCTGCGTACCATGAGCGCTCAGACTGAACTGAGAAACGTTTCTCAAGTTTACTTTGAACTTCGCAGCATAGTGTATAACGGAACGCAAGCTTACAGGAGTTGCGTTTACTCCCGGTCCCGGACACTATTATTTAACAGCGTTGATACATCTAGTGAGAAGCGGTTCAATTCAACACACCTGTCTGTTACAAGCCACAAATCACTCAATGATTTAACAGTTTTAAATCGGATGAAACAGCCTCAACATTCCAACGCGACTGATGAGGTAAACAGCAGAAACATTGTGCCATGAATGAATTAGAAGACTTTAAATCCCTTAATCACCAGCCTTACAAACATTTACCATGAATGTACTGTAGTAATTTACCATAGTTTGGGCAGAAATTTGGAATATTTAATACTTAGTTATAGTAAATAGAGTTGGGTATCGAGAACCGGTTCCATTTTAGAACCGGTAACAAATTTCCCAAAACCGGGGATTCGATAAGAAGCACGCATTACGATTCCTCTTATCGATTCCTGACTTTGGGACAGTTGCAAATTCGTTATTTCAAATGTAGGCGCGTGGCAAGCACGTTCATAATAGAAGCGACGAGCATGCGGTGCGTGGCGCTCGTTTTTGCAGGCGCGCAGGTCATGTGACAAAAAACAACGACCTTTCTGTAACATCGAAAGCTCGGCCAAACAGCTGATCATAGCTGAACAGGGCACGTTTTTATTTCTCATCTCCATAAATATATCTAGTAGCCTAGTAAAGCTAATGCGAGGGCTATAAATCAATTAATCCTTTGCTGATACGTCCTCGTCTGCATCATGGAGAGCGCAGTTCATGGTTGCATAGCAACGACAGACGCCACGGGAGCGCAATCGCTTGTGGAAAGGAGGAGAAAGCGGCGCGGCCCCGCTTCTCCATGCATTTTTAGACGCGATATGTGAACGGTCCCTAATTCAGGAATGTATGTGGCTTAAAATCGTTTTTGTTTTGTTTAAAATGGAGATCACGATTACATACATCAGACAACTACATATGTATAGTCTAATAGTCTTTCTTTTTAAAAACTCGTTTGAATCATTAATTCAAACACTATTACTCCAGTAAAACAAGTATTTATGAATTAATTAATGTAATCAACACCTTTATATGAAGAGACTCCTTTCACTTTAGCCATTTTATTGGATATTGCTTAAAATTGGCAAGAATAAAAGGTAGAAATATTTATTCTTCAAGTATTTGCCCTTTTTTCTCTCTCCAAAAAATATTGGAATCGGAAACGAATCGATAAGAACCGGATTCGATAAGCAGAATCGGAATTGGAATCGCTAAAAATGAAACGATACCCAACCCTAATAGTAAATTATATTGCATTAGATTTATTAGGTGGGTAGAGGAATTTATAATTCGTTGTGTGTATAGTTTTTACCTGTGTGTAGGCATTTCTCTATAGTGGTAGTGAGTAAATGAGTAGCCATGCATGGTTTTACCTGTGGTTACCAAGTCTCAGTGTCAGAATTTTTAATCTAAGCCTATAAGAATTATGAATAAAATATTTCTTACCAATAGCTATGAGCATGTATAATTTATATATTTGTACACAACTGTAAATAAGTTATTTATTATGGTCTTATAAATGTGCATACTGTTGGGTACCACATTTCCAAGTAAATACAATACTTTTTTGGTTTAATTTAGCTTATTTATTAATACGGTTATGTTTCAATAAGTAATAAATAATGTTTCAATAAATCAGCTAAACCCACCGGCCCTCCTCAACTTTTCGATTCAATAATCCGGCACTCGAATGAAGCTAATTGAATAGCCCTGACGTACAGAATGAATGAGTTACACAACTGCTAAACAATTAATCACATATATTTGTATTTTTTGTTATGACATGTAATATAAGGAATTGTATAAGGAATTTCGGTAACACTTTACAATAAGGTCCATTAGTTAACATTAGTTAATGTATTTACTAACATGAACTAACCATGAGCAATACATTTGTTACAGTATTTATTCATCTTTGTTAATGTTAGTTAATAAAAATACAGCTGTTCATTGTTTGTTCATGTTAGTTCACAGTGCATTAACTAATGTTAACAAACACAACCTTTGATTTAAATACCGTATTAGTAAATGTTGAAATTAATATTAACTAAGATTAATAAATGCTGAAGAAGTATTGGTCATTCTTAGTTCATGTTTTGAGTGGATGACGAACGCGAGACGCCGAAATGGATGCCAATAAGATTCTGAATTGAAAGTTTACTTTTAAAAAGTTGCCAAATGGTCCCAATGACAAAGCCAAAGTGATCTGTGTGTTTTGTCGTTGTGAACTGAGCTATCATCGCAGCACGTCCAGTCTGAAATACCACCTGATGGCCAAGCACACACACAGCTGATGCGAATTCTCCGCCCCCTCGTCAATATCAGGACCACGTCAGTATTTCTTTCACCCTTTTATTGATGGACAGTGTTACATTGTGTGAGAGATTATTTGCTCCAAGTGAGAATGTTAGTGTGCAATTGAACACAGTATTGTCAATGTTGTTTTCAATAAAAAAAACATTTGCACAAAGAAAGCCGATCCACTTTTTCATGTTGATAAGAGCATTAAAATTAGAAAATATAATGGGAAAAAAAGAAATCAAGAGACATTTAGAATAGATAAAAATGCAATTAATTGAGATTAATCACGAGTTAACTATGACATTAATGCTATTAATCGCGATTACATTTTTTAATCGTTTGACAGCACTACTTATTATATAAGTAGATATCCCTGTAGGATGTGGTGTGCGGCAGGCTGGTCCTCTCCGCTCACGTTCGTAAGGTTTTACAACTTTGACCTGGGCGTTACCCCAGGTTCACAGGTGCTCTTGTCTTAGTTGTGCTCTCAGTATTCACACAGACAGGCTCTGGTTCGTATGGCGTGTTTGGCATTCTCGTTCCCAAAGCGTCATCGACGCATCGCGAGTTCCCTCGAAAGGGAACGTCTCAGGTTACGACTGTAACCCGAGACGATGCGTCACTTTTCCATACTTCCTACATCCCTGTGATCGACTTGCTTCGGCCGTTTTCGAAGCTAGCGCGGTTCTAAACCGGATGCGCTTTTATCCTTTCCTGGTCGTGACGTCACTCGCCCGTGACACTCACTCTCACCGTTGGACTAGTTGACATAAGTGCTTCAGACGCAATCACGCAGGGCGTTCCCAAAGCATCATCGACGCATCGTCTCGTTCCCTACTCAGGGAACTAGGGTTACAGTCGTAACCTGAGACGTTTTGTGCCATTGCTTTGGCAAAGCATCTGACAACCGAACAAAAAACTAAATGGAGATATAGCCTGGTGACTTCTCTCTGATTAAAGAGGTTGCGTTGGGTTTCAGAGCGAGGCGTTCTGTGTGACTCATGATGTGCGTCTCAAAGTGGCTCCGTTCACAGTAAATGCATGTGCTGTGAGTTTAATGTGCATTTTCAACTGCTCCCTTGTTTCAAGTTGCATTCATTTTGTTCTTCCTATTTTGCACTTTGACAGTCAGTTTGATATATTTTTGAGTGTGAATGATTGAGTATCTTTGAATAGTTCACAAAATAAAACAATCACAATTGTATTGCATTACATTGTTTTAAATCTATCTATCTATCTATCTATCTATCTATCTATCTATCTATCTATCTATCTATCTATCTATCTATCTATCTATCTATCTATCTATCTATCTGTCTGTCTGTCTGTCTGTCTGTCTGTCTGTCTGTCTGTCTGTCTCTCTGAGTGTTTCTCATTCCCATCTCTTCATGTCTCTTTCTCTTTCTGTGTGTTCTGCAGGGTTCACCCCCTCCCTTCACCTCACTCTCCTTTTCTTTCCATTTCTCTCTCCCTCTCTCCCTCTCTCTCTCTCTCTCTCTCTCTCTCTCCGTCAGTGTGTTGTGTCGTACGGTTGAGTCTGTGTTTGCGTCTCTCAGTACAGATGCTGAAGGGTGATTACTCTTCTCTGAGACTCACGGCATTGTGGATTTGACATGATCGTCTGGTTCAGTAAGTAAAACTCACCTCTGGTACTAGAACCGCTTCATTTTACAGTTAATGCATGTTTGCGTCGGCAATCTCCAGTGTGGCGTTCGGGAACACGGAGCAGCTGTGCTGAAGCGCATGTGTCCTTCACATGCAGAAGGTTGGCACGCTGGCAGGTGGGGACGCATTGGGTTTCATGCTGTCTTAAATGATCTCCTGACCAGTGTGTCACGGCTGTTTTCTCTACCATTGGAAGCTCCAGTTACAGTTGAATGGGATTATGTCAAAGCTCTCTTGCATGGGTGCCCTCAGATACGCCTGAGCACAGACAGATTTAGCTGGGGACAGTTTCCGACCCGCTGTTGTTGAGTTCGACCGCTTCAGAATGAGTGTAAAGTTTGTTGTGTGGATGTAGATTACTCAGATCGTGTTCAGAGGACACATGGCGGTGACCTCCAGAGTCGTAGCTTCACTGCGACAAAACTGTGTTTTTGGATGCACTAGGTAAGAACACGAGGGGGATCTCGTCCGTACCGAAGTCAGCAGATCCTCATTAATATGTCAGTTTCATAGCTGGTCATATAGCATGTACTATTACAGAGCATACTTGTTTTTAATATAACATACAGTCAAAATTATTCAGACATCATATATAATTTTTTATATTTTTTTACTAGTGGGTGCAGGACACTATAGTTAATTTATGTTAGTTAGGATAGCAAGGTGTCTGAATAATGTTTGGTTTGACTGTACATGTTGAAAAAAAGTGATATATATATATATATATATATATATATATATATATACGATACAGTATATAAATACCGTTTCATTGCTGAAATATGTCATGGTCATTTAGCATGTACTATTACAGAGAATACTTGTTATTAATATAATATACATGTTGAAAAAAAGGGATATATGTGATCTAAAATCAGATTTTTTTGTATGCAAAGGTTATATAAGTTTCAGACGGCGTTTATCTCGCGCAGTAGGTGTCATATGTACAAGTGCTCAGCTGTAAATGTGTGTCTGCTTTAATGACTGCAGAAGTTGCTGTGGATCGTCCTTCATCGTGCCGGCAGCGAGATGCTCGCTCATTACCGCCGCGTGCGTGTGTGTGTGCGTGTGTGTGCGTGTGTGCGCGCGTGTGTGTGTGTGTGCGTGCGTGCGTTTGTGTGTGTGTGTGTGTGTGTGTGTTTGATTGCAACTGTAAGGGATCAGGTTAGTGCATGTTGCAATCTGATGCGTCATGTGCTGTACGTTCATGAACCCACAGCTGGGTTACGACACACACTTCCCGAGCCCACAGCTGCGTTACGACACACACTGCCCGAGCCCACAGCTGGGTTACGACACACACTTCCCGAGCCCACAGCTGGGTTACGATACACACTCCCCGAGCCCACAGCTGGGTTACGACACACACTCCCGAGGTCACAGCTGGGTTACGACACACTTTCCGAGCCCACAGCTGGGCTACGAAACACACTCCCCGAGCCCACAGCTGGGTTACGACACACACTCCCCGAGCCCACAGCTGGGTTACGACACACACTACCCGAGCCCACAGCTGGGTTACGACACAGTCCCCGAGCCCACTGCTGGGTTACGACACACTTCCTGAGCCTACAGCTGGGTTACGACACACACTACCCGGCCCACAGCTGGGTTACGACACACACTACCCGAGCCCACAGCTGGGTTACGACACACACTACCCGGCCCACAGCTGGGTTACGACACACACTACCCGGCCCACAGCTGGGTTACGACACACACTACCCGGCCCACAGCTGGGTTACGACACACACTACCCGGCCCACAGCTGGGTTACGACACACACTTCCTGAGCCCACAGCTGGGTTACGACACAGTCCCCGAGCCCACTGCTGGGTTACGACACACTTCCTGAGCCTACAGCTGGGTTACGACACACACTACCCGGCCCACAGCTGGGTTACGACACACACTACCCGAGCCCACAGCTGGGTTACGACACACACTCCCCGGCCCACAGCTGGGTTACGACACACACTACCTGAGCCCACAGCTGGGTTACGACACACACTACCCGGCCCACAGCTGGGTTACGACACACACTCCCCGAGCCCACAGCTGGGTTACGACAAACATTCCCCGAGCCCACAGCTGGGAAACGACACACACTACCCGGCCCACAGCTGGGTTACGACACACACTCCCCGAGCCCACAGCTGGGTTGCGACACACAATTCCCGAGCCCACAACTGGTTACGACACACACTCCCCGAGCCCACAGCTGGGAAACGACACACACTACCCGGCCCACAGCTGGGTTACGACATACACTCCCCGAGCCCACAGCTGGGTTACGACACACACTTCCCGATCCCACTGCTGGGTTTATGACACACACTCCCCGAGCCCACAGCTGGGTTGCGACACACAATTCCCGACCCACAGCTGGGTTGCGACACACACTCCCCGAGCCCACAGCTGGGTTTACGACACACACTTCCCGATCCCACTGCTGGGTTACGACACACACTCCCCGAGCCCACAGCTGGGTTACGACACACACTTCCCGATCCCACTGCTGGGTTACGACACACACTCCCCGAGCCCACAGCTGGGTTGCGACACACTTTCCGATTCCACAGCTGGGTTACGACACACACTTCCCGAGCCCACAGCTGGGTTACGACACACACTCCCCGAGCCCACAGCTGGGTTACGACACACACTCCCCGAGCCCACAGCTGGGTTGTGACACACTTTCCGATCCCACAGCTGGGTTACGACACACACTCCCCGAGCCCACAGCTGGGTTACGAGACACACTTCCCGATCCCACTGCTGGGTTACGACACACACTCCCCGAGCCCACTGCTGGGTTACGACACACACTCCCCAAGCCCACTGCTGGGTTAGGACACACACTCCCCGAGCCCACAGCTGGGTTACGACACACACTCCCCGAGCCCACAGCTGGCTTACGACACACACTACCCGGCCCACAGCTGGGTTACGACACACACTCCCCGAGCCCACAGCTGGGTTACGACACACATTCCCGGAGCCCACAGCTGGGAAACGACACACACTACCCGGCCCACAGCTGGGTTACGACACACACTCCCCGAGCCCACAGCTGGGTTGCGACACACAATTCCCGAGCCCACAACTGGGTTACGACACACACTCCCCGAGCCCACAGCTGGGAAACGACACACACTACCCGGCCCACAGCTGGGTTACGACATACACTCCCCGAGCCCACAGCTGGGTTACGACACACACTTCCCGATCCCACTGCTGGGTTATGACACACACTCCCCGAGCCCACAGCTGGGTTGCGACACACAATTCCCGACCCACAGCTGGGTTGCGACACACACTCCCCGAGCCCACAGCTGGGTTTACGACACACACTTCCCGATCCCACTGCTGGGTTATGACACACACTCCCCGAGCCCACAGCTGGGTTACGACACACACTTTCCGATCCCACTGCTGGGTTACGACACACACTCCCCGAGCCCACAGCTGGGTTGCGACACACTTTCCGATCCCACAGCTGGGTTACGACACACACTCCCCGGCTCCCACAGCTGGGTTGCGACACACACTTCCCGATCCCACTGCTGGGTTACGACACACACTCCCCGAGCCCACAGCTGGGTTGCGACACACTTTCCGATCCCACAGCTAGGGTTACGACACACACTCCCCGAGCCCACTGCTGGGTTACGACACACACTCCCCGAGCCCACAGCTGGGTTGCGACACACTTTCCGATCCCACAGCTGGGTTACGACACACACTCCCCGAGCCCACAGCTGGGTTACGAGACACACTTCCCGATCCCACTGCTGGGTTACGACACACACTCCCCGAGCCCACTGCTGGGTTACGACACACACTCCCCGAGCCCACAGCTGGCTTACGACACACACTTCCCGAGCCCACAGCTGGGTTACGTTAGATGAACATCCAATTAAAACATTTCAGGAAAAAACTTTACATAAACAATATAATAAATCATGTTTTTGTGCTAATTTTTTTAGGACATTATTAAAAAAAAGATAATTTTGAATGAACGATCTACAGTATAAATGTTATGAAATGTTCTTGCCAGAACGTTCCGAAGTTGTAAAGTTCTGCTAAAGTTCGCTAGTGCTCTTTTGTGTGAAACTTCTGTATGTTTCGTCCTGAAGGAGGGACAAAGCAAGCCATCTAGAAACCAGAACATTACAGAACATGCCAGACAGGAAGAAAACACTTTAAAAACAGCTAGCGACTAAAACCCCTCAGAACACCATAGCAACCGCATACACTCTTTAAAAATATATATTTTTATTGACATTGATGTTTCCATGAAGGCTGAGGGGGCCTTACTTCATTCTGCTTGCAATCACATCAAGCTCTATAGGGCTCAGCTGATTGGTTTCTGTTGTATCAGTAGCCAATGAGCTCGCTGTTCAACCTTCAAATACTTGGTCAGTGTTTGCTGTAGCATCTTTCAGAAACCCTCCACCTTCCCCAGCTCCACCTTTATATCTCTGCTATGGGTTATTCATTTGTTCTATATTGTACAGCAGCAGTTTGTCATGTATCTATTGGCAGTAGAAAACAAACGCTCATTATCATATCTGAATCTCAGCTCTTGATACACAGTGATACGAACAGTAACGATGGCGAGGGTTTTACCGTATCAGTCTCATCAAAGTGGATTTGCTTTGTCAGCAGAAAACAGCGTCTTCTCGACACGAACAACACGAACCAAACTCTTCCAGTCTCAGATACACTACAGTGTTTGAGGGCGGAGCTAAGAGACGCCGCTCGGCCAATCAAGTCCATAGACTGGCATTATGCAAATTAGTTACAAACCTATGTAGATTCAGCAGGAAGTGAGACTAAAATGATTGATGACTTGTTTCAGTTCAGAATCACTTCTTATTTTTGGGAGACAAAAACTCCATTTATCTGCACTTTAAACTTTGTAGACCTTTTACATTCACAATCAGCTGTATCACACACTACATGAAAGGTAATAATAGGGGTAATAATAGCACTTTAAAATGTTCATCACACTAAGACAAAAATGGTTCTTTTAAGAACAGATCTTGAAAGGTCTTTTGGGGAGCGAAAAATTGTCCTCCTATTGCATCGTTACAAAAACATGTCTTTCTTTCTTCAGTTGAAAAGAAATTAAGGTTTTTGAAGAAAACACTCCAGGATTTTCTCCATATAGTGACTTCAATGGGGTCCAACGGGTCGAAGGTCCAAATTTCAGTTTCAGTGCAGCTTCAAAGTCTCGACACGATCCCAGCTGAGGAATAAGAATCTAATCTAGACAAACCATCGGACCCCATTGAAGTCACTATATGGAGAAAAATCCTGGAATGTTTTCCTCAAAAACCTTCATTTCTTTTCCACTGAAGAAAGAAAGACATGAACATCTTGGATGACGTGGGGGAGAGTAAATTATCAGGACAGTTTAATTCTGAAGTGAACTACTCCTTTAATATCATGTAGGTGTTTGGAGGCTCTGGTGCTCGTGCTTTTGCTCATCCACTATCCTGCATTACGTAACCAAAAGGAGGACTTGGGACCCAAGGGTTTAGGGCAGTATTTGGGACACAAGCATTTTGTTTAATGCTATTAAAGGAGCTGTTGCCAACTTCAGATTTAGAGCAGGTAAATGCACAACTGCGAAAATGAAATGTCTGTCATCATTCACTCACCCTAAAACCATATTTTAGCCAGCAATGCTGAAAGTACAGTATCATAAAAGTATGTAGTTAATAATGCTATCAGTCTGTCCACAGCGAACACAAAAGCCTCCATGTGACGTGTTCAGTAGAGACAGTGGTAATGTGTGTTTGTGACAGTACTTCAGCTGTTTTTAGCGTTTACAGTAACAGGCTACTTTTTTTCAGTGGTGTAACATGACAAAACATTGTTTGTTTTTTGTCATATTGAGTTGTTCCCACCGTTTTATAGCCAAACAACCCGAGGCAATACAAAACAAGCTCTCTTCAACTTCTCTCTCTCTCTCTCTCTCTCTCTCTCTCTCTCTCTCTCTCTCTCTCTCTCTCTCTCTCTCTCTCTCTCTCTCTCTCTCTCTCTCGTTGGGAAAGTCTCATTCAGTTTGTACAGACCATTCATTTTAAGAAACTATAACATATTTAAAAACAAATACACTTCTCAGTAAACTACTCTTGACTGTAGTTGAACTACTTTAAATTATGAGTATCTTATTCAGATATGGTTTCAAAACAGCTTCCCAACATTGATTAAAGGAGTCAATTTTTATAATGTCCTCCGATGTCCACTTATAATGATAGCAACATATTTACATAAAAAAACAACAACATAATTTAGAAATAATAAGCTATTTTCTGTCCTCTCGTTGAAACGGTCCGTTTTGATAGACGTGCCGCATTCAAGACTTGGAAGTAAACGCCCACTGCTATGATTGGGTAACAGTTTTGCATATTAAAATAATTTACATTAACATTACATGTGTGGAATTGTTTTGAAAAATTCCAATGTAAAAAAAAAAGAGGCAACCGCTGAAATTCAGCCACTCATGCTTGAGCCAGAGTCTGATCCTCAATCAGAAAAAAAAAAAAACCTAAACCTCAAATATCAAGGATACTCTATTCTGAGACGGCACGGTAATTAATCATCTTTATTTATATTTATTCCTTATTATATTATATTAGTCACTGCATCACTGCATCATCTTTTATTTTCAGTCTCTCTGTGTCGAACTGTGTCATGTTTAAAAACGAATCTGCAGTAAGATGAAGGGAACAAAGGAACAGTGTCTTACTGACGCGTTTTGGCAATTTATTAAAAATAGTTCATTTAACAGTTAAGATCACAAGGATGGCAATGTCTTGTAATCCTCAGGGTCTCTATGTTTTGTTGCTGGAGTAATCCTGTGTTGGAGACTCTCTTTCATATTTACTACTAAATGACATTCGCAAATCGGTGGGCGGGGCTTAAGAGTCAATGATGTAGAAGTGGGCGTCGATCTTCTTCTTCTCTGTGATGTCATACTGAGACGAACTCCGAAACGAGTCCTTTCGGTAGCTTGGTTTCAATAAAAGCTGTTTTTGGTGTTAGTGCAATGACCTCCTATGTGTCAAAAGATCAAGGAAAATTAGATTTCTCAAGTCATGACCCTTTTAAAGGGAAGGAGGACGAGGAACATCCTTAGAAATAGTGGCCAAAGGAATGTTAATATTGATTTTTCACAGCTGTTTGCTTGAGTTTTGTTGTATTATACGGTTGAATGAAATAATTTTTCTACAGATTTATTTTTTACAGGACAGTACTGTACAGTAATTGTCATGTTAGTCTGTAAATACTCTGCATTACTGCTCTGGAAATGTGCTAATCTGCTTTAAACTGCCATAAATCATTTATCTTTTATAACTCATGACTCACAGAATGAAATATGATTCACGCAGCTGTTGTATAATACTTTCTTAATGGCGTCTGAACAGCTGTCCTTATTGTAAAGCCACATGGCAGCGAGAAGAAATGAAATGAATCGAGCCACATTGAAAACTTTACATTGCAAGAACCGTTACAGGCATTTAATTCACCTTTACCACAAGCAAACAGCAATTTTACAAAGGCTTCTCATCCAATCGTGATTTAACATCTGTTTTAATCTGCTTTTCATGCTAATATATTTCAGGCAAAAAAAAACCCGTTGATGCTGTTTACATGTTGAATGTAAATAGAGGTAGATACCAAGTATAAGTGATAGATGCTGGTCACACAAAGTATAAATAACAGCAATATGCTGTTTATGCTAAAGGTAAAATATCTGAGCAGTGCTGAGCTGAGAATATAAAGCACATGAATCTCTAGTAGTGCAGATTCATGGAGTTCACTAGAGTCAGGAGATGAATCCTGTGGACCAGATATAGCTCGGACACATCTTTAATATTTCATGTGTTATGGCTGATGTGTGTGTGCTTGCTTCGACACGAGTCCTGGATGATGTTTCAGAGAGCGTTTGCATAGTCAGACTCTGGATCAATATGGACAGACGGCCTGTCATGCTTTCTCACCAATGCCTAGAAATGACACACTTCATCTTTAAGAGATTGACCTGGAGGAGAGGAGAATGATTGACAGATGGTTAGAGACAAGACTTACGAAAACACCACCTCATTGACCAAAGAGACTCTACATTTGAGTAATTTCACTGCATTACCAGCATCAGCCAGGCTTGTTTACTGTTCTGAATCTCACAGAACACACTGTGCAGAAAACCTCGTCCCACAATGCAATTCAACTCAACTTGATATTCTTTTTCCAGTGTGTCAAATGAGACAAAATTTATGCCATGAAAAAAAAAAAAAAAAAGGTAATTGCAACTTCTTGCGACTGACAATTTGGACTTTTTCCCTCACAATTGTGAGATATAAACTTGCAATTGTGAGGAGAAAAAAAATCAGATTTCACAGAAAATTGCTAGAAAATCAAAGCCACGTCTTAGCAAGTTAATATCACAAGAATTGAGCTCACTAAAAGGTTTTAAAGCACCGTTTCCATTGTAACGCAATGTCAAATTCCAAAACTGTTTTCACAGAATGAATTTTGAGCGTTTAAAGTCCCCCTGTGTTTATGTGGTGTTTTTAATATGCTTTAAGACACAACATGTGTAAATTCATAAGTCGACAGCATTGCTGAGTATTTTCTGCTTAAAACTGCAGTGAACCAAATTCGCTGGTGTTTCTGACGTCACAAACGACCTTGTAACCAATCAGATCAACGTGTGATCGTCAATCAGTGGATCTCTGAGCGAGTGGAGGCGGGGCTTAATTGCATATTCATAGACCTGCGTATACTAAATGAGGCAAGGGTGTCGAGTTACATTCAAGATATTTTAAGGGTTTTTTTCAAGGAAGAAAGTTAAAATATGTCATTTTGGTGATCAAAGACCTAAAGGGGGACTTTAAGCTTTTGAATGATACCTAATTTATGATGATTACTAAAAAATGTGAACAGGCTATTTAATTGGAGGTAAAAACATCATGACTTCACTGGTGAAATCAGTCCATTTGAGTCGTGTTTCAGATGCGGTTCGCATGTCGAATTGAATCAATTTTCCTGGCAAACCCTAGAGACGTCCTCCCCCTCCCCCCGGCTCTGTGACCATCTGCAAAGCAAAGGTGGATCCTCTGCGGTGGATCAATATGCAGCGTCAGCACATCATGGATCCCGGGACGACGGACATCTGAGAGGCTTCGACTGTGCGCCGGCAGGGGTCCACACACACACACACACTGGCGGCAGCGGGGAGTCGTGTGTGTGTTCAGGAAGTGACATGGCATCTGCTCTCTCTGAAACGGATCCCAGGCATCGCATTAAAGGGCAGCTCGCCTCATGATCAGGAACCCCTCAACAAGGCTGCTTTTATTTAAATAAAAATACAAAAAAAACTGTAATATTGTTAAAAATGATTCCAATTTAAAATAATTGTTTTCTATTCTAGAAAGTTCAAAAGAACAGCAATTATTTGATAGAATAGAATACTTTGTAAAATTGAAATGTCTTTGTAGCAAAGTTAGACGTTTTGGAAAGGAGGCATGTGGAAAATATATATATACATATAATAAAACATAAAACACAACATGAATCCAGGCCTGGTCCTCTCTCGCTCTTCACTGCCGTCACTCCGAGACCGGTGCGTCGCTCATCATCAGTCACGCCACCGGCCTCGTCCTGCTCGCCACAGTCTTTACTGTCACTTTTCATCAACTTAATGCGTCCTTGCTGAATAAAAGGATTGATTTATTTTATCCCCCCCCCCCCACAAAACAATTCTTACTGACCCCAAACTTTTGAACGGTACCGTATAATGTTACAAAAGCTTTCTATTATAAATGCTGTTCTTTTGAACTTTCTATTCATCAAAGAATCACAGAATCCTAAAAAATCTGTTTTCAACATTGCTAATAATCATAAATGTTTCTTGAGCATCAAATCATCATATTAGAGTGATTTCTGAAGGATCATGTGACACTGAAGACTGGAGTAATGATGCTGAAAATTCAGCTTTGATCACAGGAATAAATTACATTTTACTATATATTCACATAGAAAACAGTTTTTTTAAATTGTAATAATAATTGACTGTTTTTACTGTATTTTTGATCAATTAAATGCAGCCTTGATGAGCAGAAGAGACTTCTTTTAAAAACATGAAAAGCGTACCGATCCGAAACTGAGTTCCTGAGCAGAAGCTCGGGTGTGAGGTTAGGCATCACTGATGTCGGTCTCACATGTCTGGGCTCTTCTGGTCTCGGTGGAAACAAAGGTCGATCACTCGAGCCGTGGTTTGTGTGCAGTCATGTGAGAGACTGGCGTGTAAATCCAGCACTACCCGCAAACCCTGGAGCGATCCGTTCTCAAAAAGACCCTGGACAAAGGAGGACTCGTGGGAAGAAAAGGCAGCGTGGCTCGATCTCTTTACCCTTTACACACAAATGACTTCCAGCGGCACCCTTTCATCCGCTCGTCTCAGAAACAGCCCCGTCTCCGTGGAGAGATCTTCACATTCACTTCCCCTGATGTGCGATCCCAACACTATTAAAACTCGCCGCGCGGACAAAGAAATCCTGTTTTGCAATTTTATGTTGAATTGTGTTTATGGAAATACTCAAGCATTCACACAAAAATGACAATCATCATGTGGTTTCGAACTGTGAAACACAAAAGAAAAAGATGCTGTTTTCTGATGTAATGCAGTTGCATAATCTACAGGCTCATTGGGAAAATGTCCCGATTGCCGATGAAAAGATATTTTCTTTTACAGAAATCGCTTTTTAATGACTACAAAAAATGGCTGGTAGGGACTACAATGAGCCTCTTCAGGGTCAATGACATCACTTCCCCTAAAATGTACATAAACCCCGCTCCCGGGAACACGATTTATAGATTATCATGACAGAATATGTTAATCAATGACTAGAAGATCGTTAACTCCACATCAGCAACATAAATTCATCAACTAACCATTCAGAAATGTCCTGTTGCTTCTACATGTCGTCACTTCTTCTGGAGTCTCTCCATTATTGTCCGACTCCGGTTTGAACATAAAAGGCTAAAAGTTTTTGAAATGTTCAGTGTGTGTGTTTGTGTGTGTGTGTGTGAGAGGTAATCAGAGCTGCTAACCAGTGCTGGGAGTAACTCATTACAAGTAACTTGAGTTACGTAATCAGATTACTTTTTCAAGTAAGTAGTAAAGTAACGCATTACTTTTAAAATTTACAACAAAATATTTGAGGTACTTTTTCAAATTAGTAACGCAAGTCACTTTGTTTTCCCATTTATTGGGACAGCTCTCCTGTCCCCATGCTGAGACGAATCGAAGTGGAGAAGTGTGTGTGTGTGAGCATGATGGTTATTGTAGTTCTGTCAGGACCACTATCGTCAAATACGATTGACAATTAGCATGCAGTTTGGATTGGCTTCAATATGGTTCTGTTCTGGGCAATAACCCTCCTTAGGGTAAACAGAACAGGACCAACATAAATGTATTGCAGATATCATTAATTCGAGATTTTAAAGTACAACATAATTCAAGAATTTATTCTGGTTCAAGGGGAATCAGAATGCCAAACCCTGACGGAGACAGGAGGAGCTGGGGAGGGAGAAGGGTAATCGCTCCTGAGAAACGCGATCGCTGCTGATAATACTGAAGGAGCTTAAATATGAATACAGTGATAGCTGTTGTATTCCTATAGTAGACGTGTATCAGCTGAGAGTCACTGATGAGAGCTCGACTTACGTGACCTGCCAGAACTGAAGCTACGCTTGATTTCTAGACTTAATGTGAGCATTTACTCATCTCACTTGCACAAAAAAATATTCAATATTCCTCAAAATGAATAAAATCTGTGAAATGCAGAATACTATGCAAACCTCCAATAATAGGTTTGTCACGATTCTCCAAATCCACGATTCGATTAAATTTTCGATTCTAAGGACACGGTTCGACTCGATTCTCTCTATTTTTTAAAGCACAGGTTGCTATGCCATTTTTAGACTAGACTTTTATGCAATATAATATCTGACCTTTGTTCGCAATGTACCACACTGCATTGTCAAATTTAAAACATTTATTAACAACATAATGTAACAATAACTTATATATTCAGTCAATTGGAAACAAAATAACAAATAACAAATAACAAATAACAAAATAGCAAAATAACCTGCCATCTAGTTTCTCTTTTTTTCACAGAAGATGACATTCAAGTTCACAACAAAACAAACGAACAGTTGTTGGTTTAACAGATAAATCTATGTTTTTGTGGTGCCTGCGGAGATGCCCTGCCATGTTAGTCGTGTTTACAGTGGAAGAATATGGTACACGCACATTTATTGAAGCACAAACGTTGAACGCGAACGCTGTCAACATAACTCACTGGAAATCCAAAATACTTTCACACTGGCGACTTCAATGAAAGAGGAGGGGGTTCAAGCTCTGTCGATGGGTGTCCTGCATCTGCTATCTTTTGACTGGCTGTAGTTAGAGGAGGCTGACTCGCAGCACTTCAACGCGCGTGTTTTTCCCCGCTTGGCGCGACGACCGGACGTGACATGGGGCGTGGCAGCATCGATGATTCCATTTTTTAATTCGAAGTTCGAGATTGTGACTTAATTTCGGTCGATTTCGATTTAAAATCTAAATCATGACACCCTTATCCAATAACTAAATATGTTAAATAAAACATAATTTTTTATGCATTTAATCTCACTTTATTGACCAATGTACTTGCTTCTGACCTTCGATGATTGCTAAACCATTAGCAAAAATGACTAGATTTTTTTTGTTTTTATTGGTAAAGTAAATGTTAAACTTTTTTCTCCTGCATCATATTCTTCTGTTATCCAGAACAGCAGCTGAAAGGTTTGTTTGAGCGGCGCCCTCTACTGTACAGGAGTAAATCTGCATTTCCTTCAGCCTGAGGCCTACTATTTCACTTTTGGTGTGAAAGGGTCTTTACATTTGCACAAAAATATAACTTTTTTGTCATAAAAAAAAAAAAAACAAGCCCACAGCAGGTGAAAAAAAATGAACGTAAGGCATTATTTTTCTAAAAAAGTAACTAAGTAACACAATTAGTTACTTTTTAAGGGAATTACACAATATTGTAATGCATTACTTTTAAAATGAGCTTTCCCCAACACTGTTCACTTCTCCTGATGTGGGATCGTAACACTATTAAAACTTGCCACTCGGACAAAGAAAACCTGTTTGATGTTGAGTTGTGCATTTGTCTTTATGGAAATACCCAAGCGTTACCCCAAAAATGACAATTCCTTCATCATGTGGTTCCAAGCTGTGAAACAAAGAAGAAAAAGATGCTGTTTTCTAATGTGATGCAGTTACACAACCCAAAGGCTCATTGGGAAAATGTCCCGATGCTTCTTTCATGCTTTGCGACGCTTTTAAAGTGCATTTTTGGATGAGTGGCATTAAAAGCACATAGAGTTTGTATGAAACAGATGAATCTGCCAGCTTTAGTTGTGTATGTGGCAGCTGTTGAGAAATGAAGTGGCACTAAACGGTTAATGCATGTGACAATAACGGAGCAGGTACACTAAACCTGTTAACTAAACAAACCTGAGATAAAAAAAAAAAAAAAAAAAAACATTCACTGCCGCTGGAGAAAATTGTGCACTGTGCTAGAACTGTTTTGAGAAACCATGTGAAAGTCTTTATTAATTGATCATCTGCCCCTTTAATCATAATTTGAGTGAAAATGAATACATTTGTTGGTGTTTTACTGCCTCTTGTGTTCATTTCACCATAAAAATAGCACAAAAGAGCTTCACGTGACTCGTGCGGTTTCTTTCAGGGATTCTAAAGCTGATGTATGTCGACATTCAGTGCAGCCGCATCAGAACAATTCTCAAAATGTTGATGAGGAAATTATTTTTGGGTGATTTATTTTTCTGAAGAGATTGTGAATGGTGCTTGACCTTGCAATACTCGGCACCATGTGGTTGCAAGGCAGTTCCTGTGTGATATAGGTGGTTTCTAGAGTGTTATGGGTAGTTGCTAGGGCATTGCTATGTGGTTGCTAGGGTGTTATGCGTGGTTTCTAGAGTGTTACAGGTGGTTAGGGTGTTCTGGATGATTGCTATGCACTAGGATGTTATAGGTGGTTTCTAGAGTTTTATGTTTTATAGTTTTATGGGTGGCTTCTAGGAAATTGCTAGGGCATTGCTATGTGGTTGTTAGGGTGTTGGTACACAGGTGCTAGGGTGTTCTAGGTGGTTTCTAGAGTGTTATGGGGGGGTTTCTAAAATGTTCTGGGTGGTTACTAGGATGTTGCTAGGCAGTTGCTATGGGGTTGCTAGGGTGTTCTGGGTGGTTTCTAGAGTGTTATGGGTGGTTGCGAGGGTGTTCTGGGTGGTTGCTAGGGTTTTGCTAGGCTGTTGCAATGGTGTTATGGGTGGTTTCTAGAGTGTTATGTGTGGTTAAGGTGCTCTGGATGGTTACTAGGGTGTAATGGGTGGTTTTCTAGAGTGCTATGGGTGATTAGGGTATTCTGGGTGGTTACTATGGTGTTGCTAGACAGTTGCTAGGGCATTGCTATGTGGTTGCTATGGTGTTATATTTGGTTTCTAGAGTTTTATGGAGGGTTTCAAGGGTGTTCTGGGTGATTTCTAAGGTGTTGCTAGGGTGTTATAGGTGGTCTCTGGAGTGTTATGGGTGGTTGCTGGGGTGTTCTGAGTGGTTGCTAGGGTGATGCTAGGCTGTGGTTAGGGTGCTCTGAATGGTTACTATGGTGTTGCTATGGTAGTTGCTAGGGCATTGCTATGTGGTTGCTAGGGTGTTGCAGGTAGTTTCTAGAGTGTTGTGGATGATTTCTAAATTGTTCTGTGTGGTTGCTAGGGTGTTATAGGTGAATGAGAGATGTTCAGGCGGGCCGTGAACCGAATTGAATGTTCCCGTCTCTGATGTGCTGTAGTTCTCCGTGACGGTCTGATCCTCTCCACTCTTCATTACCGGCATCATTAATGTCTTTCCTCAGTTCACACGGAGCAGGGCTCGTCCTCACCGCGTCGATCAGCAGGGAAGATCAGGATCAGGCTTTCTGGAGCAGATTATACTGTACAGTTACAGTAGGGGGAGGGCTTTAAACACAGCCTCTGAAGTTACCATCCAAAACTACAACTATATATCAGCAAAGCCAGCCGTCCTGCACTAAATACCTGTATTGATTACTGTACACTCTTGACAACTACACACACATATGAGGCTTGTCTTATAACAGTTTCACTAGCTGATCAATATACGTGTCTCTACTGGTTAATGACAGCACTAATATTGGGAAACTATGTTAAAATAATAAAAGCAACTCAACTACAGTCAAGCCACGGTTTAAAAAAAGCTACACTAGAATAACTACTTACATTGAAGATATTTAACTGTTTATGTATTATTTTATTGTGTTTTTTCTTCAATTTTCTTCTTAGTTTATTCAATTTCAATTTTTATTTTATTTTATTTACAATCAAAGCAATATTTACTGGCACAAAATCATATGTAATAAGGAGGACACTATTAAAAAGAATTTGAACATAATAGTACACTAATGTACTGTAAAAAAAACTGAGATATTAAGTAAATTTTGATGTATTAATGTATAAATAGTAATCAGCATCATTTCATTAATTGACAAAAAACATGTATTAGATGTAAAAACGCCTTTATGGGGATTAATTTTAATTTGTATGATTTAAATGCCTGAACGAATCAAGTGACTGTGAATCGAGGACATTTTAATCAAGTGCACTTGATATTGCCTCATTTTTGCTCAGCTGTACAGCTCTCTGAGCAATACAATGTGAGAATTTTGTAATATTACACCATTAATCACTAAAAACTGTAGCTTGTTACTTTGAGCTTCCATCAAACACAGTTAAAATAGTGCCAGGTAACATCATAATGCAACGCATAAAGCCTGTAACATGTAGAGGAACATTTCAGCTAAAAATGACATGTTCCTGTTCATTTACAACAATTAAATGCGTCTCATTAAATAATTACAGACTGGCATTAATAATGAAAATGCCTGCACTTCCTCGGATTGCTCTAGCATGTCAACTATTATATTACTTATCTGAGGATGGCTTAGGAAAGAGGAGATACTGAGAACGAGATACTGGTCAAAGAGAGCGACCCAAAGCTCAGACTTCTCCTACAGAAACAGCTCGACAAAGACACTTTCAGGAAACATTTTATTATGAATTCATTCAAATCAATAATCCCATCTCCCCTGACTAATGTGTATAGATAGAAGGAGGCCTTTATTAAACAGAATAAATGAAATGAAAGATCAAAAATGTCCGTTCTCTTAAGGACAAATGAACAACAGTTTCATATACTTATAATTTAAATAGTGTGTATGAATTGTACTTACTTTCTCACAAACGCATCACTTTGTATTTTTCGTTTTCAGATGCAATTGCTGAAAATATGTTTGTATTTACTTTTTAAAGTAATTGCATTATTGAAATACTAGTAAATTTTCTTTGTCACTGAATTATTAGTATGTTTTTTGCAGATTTTATGAAATTATTGTAATAAAAAAATGCTTAATAGGGTGGACAAAGTGATAACAGAGTGGAGAAAAAACAGGTATAAATGGTGTAAAGAAAGTAAGGATCTCTCACACACCTGTTACAAATATTACTTTTTTGATTTTTTGACAATTTATTTTTATACTAACTGTTTTAGGTTGAGGAAAATGGTGATATATGGTGGTTCAAAATGCGTTAAAATGTCTCAAATTATTATTTTTATTATGCTTAGAATTCAAATGGTGTTATTTATGACCAAGACCTGTTTAAAATTGATATTGTTCAACATTTTAAGTGAGATCATGATCTTTACTGGGGACACAAAAGGCACCGAATCCCAGGAATGACCCATAAAGTAGACTTTATTATATTATATTATATTATATTATATTATATTATATTATATTATATTATATTATATTATATTATATTATAATCATACTGTGTTATGATCAATCTTTTCAAAAATCCATAACTAGAACCAGATTGTTGTTTGATTAACAGTTAATCAGGCTTTTTAAAGCTTTAAATGTGTTTTGTGTGTGTGTGTGTTTGAACGGCTGGTTTATGTTCAGTCATTAGAAGGATTAATATGATCCTCACGCACAGGAAGACTCTCTGCACTGTATAATGAAGGAAATAAAACAGACAAAAGCTAATTGTCCGTTGGCGTTTTTCCCGACGTCTGCAGTGAAACTTTGAAACTTCTCACCGAAGTTTAGAGGACTTCCTGAAGGTCTGAAGTTGTGTGTGACTTACTCCGAGCCTGTTTACATTTCAGACACATCATTTGTCTTCGTCACTCTTTCTCTTTACATCCATAAATCAGAAGTTAATTAGGTGCACTTCTGGAGGGTTGTGTCGCCTCGTTTACAGTGAGAGCATCTTGTGCTGATAGTAATATTGTCCTGAATGCATTGTTGAGATATTGCACATGTAGTCCCGTTGGATAGTCTGTTCATATTATCCAGCGTTTAGTTTCGCAGTGCTGATGTGAGAGGATCTGTCAGATGCACATGTGTTATTATAACCTGTATAACTTCTGGAGGACTTCATTACTCCTCCCTGAGAGCGTTACACTAAGCATCATGTTGGGATTGGACTGGATATTGATTATTCCTGAAGGCAGGACCAAGCCTTACAGGAGCCACTCGTTCCCACCATCATTTCACCAAGAAACATATTGTCCTTGTAGAGGATTGATTCTGACAGATCCACCACATTTGTCAGCATGGTCAGGCTTCACTAATAAATGAGGAGTCGTGCTGTTTCACGACTGATGCAATGAGCCATTCAAACTCGAACACATCAAGCTGGAGCCTGGAAATACAGAGTGTTTTGACAACATGTTATTTTGTTCCTAACAAAGATGTTCTCTGAGAAAATATGCAAATGTTTCTCTTTAGAAATGCCATTGATTATCTGTCCCAGCTGTTTAGTCTTTCAGATTCAGTCAATAATCGTACGTCTCCTGATTCATTATGGTTGGGTCAGGCTGTCAAAAAAAGTTGCTGCCTTCAATTTTTAAGTGCAATCAACTTGGATGTTTAAGTCATTTCAACTTAAATTACATTAAACTGATTTAAAAATGAGTTGAATCTTGTATAACTTCTATTAAAAAAATGGAATTTGCTTAAAGGGATAGTTCACTTTGAAATTAATTTTTGGTATGTTTTAGCTTACCTCAAGGGCATCCAAGATGTAGGTGTCGTTGTTTCCGCAGTTGTTTCAATTTTGATATTTTAGGTCAAACCGTTCTTGTCTGTCAGTCATATAATGCAGGTCTATGGTCACCACCTCAAAGAGCATGCACAGAGAAGTCCAAATTACACATGATTTAATGACTCGTAAATGTAAGTACACATTGATGGCCTAAGACACGAAACGAGCGGTTTGTGTGAGAAAACGAACAGTATTTATATCGTTTTTACCTCTTGTAATCACAGCCACGTCCAAGTGATCTGAGGGCGCGGGCGCTTTGGTCTGCGCAAGCGCCGGAAAGCGCCGGAAGTGATCTCTCGCGCATGTACGTCACTCATTGTTTACACAGAGATTTCAGAAGTGTTACCTTTCACTGTAAAGATCTACACATATTTAGATATACAGGAAATCGCAATGGAAGACGATTTCGATATATCAACAGACAACGTTGAATTTTTTTCACAACCATATTTATTTGAACCAGATCACTTCCGGCGCTTTCCGGCGCTTGCGCAGACCGAAGCACCCGCGCCCTCAGATCACTTGGACGTGGCTGTGATTACAAGAGGTAAAAACGATATAAATACTGTTCGTTTTCTCACACAAACCGCTCGTTTCGTGTCTTAGGCCATCAATGTGTCTCAGTGCTAAATTGAGTTCTTTTTCACTGCTTATTGTGCTTAAATAGTCAAATACACACAAAATAATGTCAAAATGCTGGTCATGGCGTGTATTGACGTAAACATAGTCCGTTAAGTTATAAGTGTTCGTAAACAGTTGAGAAATAAAACACATGTATGACAGTATAATGGATCCGTGCATTAGGTCTTAAAGTGACAGCAGCCTGATAAACCTGCTGACAAATTATGAGATAATATTAAAAATATCTATATGGCAGTTTTTCCCCACCGTATCAAAATTGTGGCTAGTGGAAATGCTGAGTGGCTAGTAAGCCACTAACCACAGTGACTGGAGAGTATAGCTGTGTATAAACTATATTTACTGGAAACTACACGTTTTGAAGCGGTCTTAAACTGTACAAAAAGATGCTTTGTTGAAAAAGTACTTAGCTATAGTACTAACCAAACGAAGTTCACTAGATTGAAGCTACTAAAGGGGACAATACGTTTATCTCCATGTATCAAATTAAACTATTTAATTTTGCAATTAGAGCATTTATATGGCACAAAAATTTGCTTCTCAATTCATTAAATAAGTTCAAATTATTTATTTAGAAGAGCAAATATGATCATCGCCTCAGCTCGCTCCACAATAAAGCTCTTGGCACAATACAACATGATGCACCATGCAGTGATGACGTGTTTTGTCTTGTTACACTGATTTTAGTTTGGAAAAGCGAAGCTATTTGTGGGCTTTGTGTGATTCCAAACACCAAATGTGTTACTGTAAATGTGAGAATTGCCATCCAGGACGTATATGCTTATTGCGCTTAAACAGTCAAATACACACAAACTAATGTAAAAATGCTGGTCTTGATGAGTATTCATGTAAATAAAGTCACGTTTTAAGTGTTCGTAAACAGTTGAGAAAGAAAACGCATGTGTAACAGTATAATGGATCAGTGCATTAGGTCTTAAAGTGACAGCAGCCTAATAGCTAATAGCCTAATAGCTGGCAAATTATGAGATACTATTAAAAATATCTACAGTATATGGCCATTTTTCCCTATGGTATCAATGTGAAAATTGTGGCTGGAGAGTTAATGTCAAGCCCTATGTATAAACTATGTTTACTAGAAACGACACGCTTTGAAGCGGTCTAAAACTGTACAAAAAGATGCTTTTTTGAAAAAGTACTTATTACTAACCAAAATAAGCTCACTACATTAAAGCTTCTAACGGGGACAGTAAGTTTATTAAATGAAACTATTTAATTCAGCAATTAGAGCATTTATATGGCACAAACACATGTCAGTTATGGGTGACCGGAAACTGAACTTCATTTTGCTTCACAGAAAGAAGACGGAGGGGGTAAAATAATTTATTTAGAAGAGCAAATATGAGCTCGCTCTACAGTAAAGCTATTGGCACAATATAACATGATGCACCATGCAGTGATGAAGGGTTTTGTCCTGATTCACTCTTGTTAGTGGGAAACAGTAGCTTGCAACTGGAAAAGCGACACTATATGTGGCTTTTCCAAACACCAAATGTGTTAAATGTGAGAACTGCCCTCTAGGACGCATCAGTCCATTAGCGTTAGTTAGCTGGTATTCAGATTGTGCTCTATGCAGCACAAATGCATTAGAATGGATGAATTATATAATGGTTTCCCATCGCTAACCCCCTCCAGCGAGCCTTGCTGCAGTGTGGGATGCATCGCCCGTGTTTCTCTCTTTAATGTGCACTGCAGTCTCGCTCGGATCACACGAGCCGCGGAAACACTCAAATGTCCCTTTAGCATCGACACGGCTGTGTGTTAAGCAGAGAGAGAGCGATCAAACGCATGTGATGACGAGGAGAATCACAGGAATAGATGGACACCCCCATCTCTGTGTGCGATTGACGACACAATGCTTTCCTAGCGCTTGTTCTGCACACACCTCTGAGAAACACTCACTCTCTCTCTCTCTCCCTCCCCTTCTGTCCCCCTCTCTCTCTCTCTCTCGGTCTCTGAAGGAGTAATGGAGCGGATCAGCATGTAGACAGCATCCGACTGGAAGCAGGTAGAATGGGAAAGCACGTATGGAGAGCCGCCGGTCTGCAGCCCTGGTGAATGTCCTCAGGACCGGGATCTTTCCGATGGCTGTTGCGTCCCAGTTCGCATAACGCAGAGGATCTTCAATTGCAGACAGCAGAGCGGATCTGTTTTTTCTTCATCCTTCTTCTCTCTTACCTTCTATTCTCTCGTGCATTTTGTTTTTATAGACACCTGTTCTCCAGCCACAGCTGGGACTCCTCTGACCGTGCGTCTCATTTCAATCTCAATCCGTTTTTAAGAAAAGCAATACTCAGCCGTCATGGGGGACTTGACGAATAGCGATTTTTACACCAAGAACCAAAGAAGCGACAGCAACCATGCGTCGGGGTTTGGCTGCTCGCTCATGGAGCTGCGTACCCTCATGGAGCTCCGAGGAACCGAGGCGGTGGTCAAAATACAGGAGGACTATGGAGGCGTCGAGGGAATGTGCCAGAGGCTGAAAACCTCACCGACAGAGGGTGAGTGTGTGTCGTTTCATCTCAAGCTAAACACAGTCATCCTGCATAAACTCACACACTCACATACAGAGATGCTCTTTCAAATCATTCCCATTCCCATATCCCAGTTCTTCCCTCTTTAACCCTGCTGCTGACGCTGGTTGGCTGTCTTGCGGAGTTATTAACTGGGATGTTGAGTGTGTGTGTCGTTTCATCTCAAGCTAAACGCAGTCATCCTGCATAAACTCACACACTCACATACACTGATGCTCTTTCAAATGATTATCATTCCCATATCCCAGTTCTTCCTGACATAAAATCTCATACAGAGATGCTCTTTCAAATCATTCCCCTTCCCATATCCGAGTTCTTCCCTCTTTAATCCCGCTTCTGACGCTGGTTGGCTGTCTTGTGGAGTTATTAACTGGGATGTGTCTCCCAGGCAACAGCGCAGGGGTCAAACTAAATTTGCTACTTTCTACAGTGATAGTGTTGCTGGGTAGAAGAAGAAGCCATGCATGCTTCGCTATATGATGCTCTCTCCGCAGAAATGACTACAGGATCCGTTCCATTGCATTGGAAATCAGTTGCATCCCCTTTAGAGGGGAAATGCGCTCACTTGCATCCATTAGAAAAATGGTATGATTGGCGTCTTGGTAACACTTTACAATAAGGTTCATTAGTTAACTACCATGAACTAAGAATGAACAATACTTCTACAGCATTTATTAATCTTAGTTCATTTTAATTTCAACATTTACTAATACCTTATTAAAATCAAAGGTTGTATTTGTTAACATTACTTAATGCACTGTGAACTAACTGGAACAAACAATGAACAGCTGTATTTTTATGAACTAACATTATCTAAGATGAATAAATACTGTAACAAATGTATTGCTCATTGTTAGTTCATGTTAGTTAATACGTTAACTGATGTTAACTAATGAACCTTATTGTAAAGTGTTACCGGCGTGTTCATTGAGTTTGACTTGTTATGGTCTGCCAGTGTCTGTGTTATCCAGTTCAACATGTGATCTTCTCCGGTTAGATGCGTTGACACAGAGCTGTGTGTGATATAGGAGAGTATGGCTCGTGATGAATAATGTATTTTTATACGCAACCATATTGTGCATCTAAAGCTTGAATGCATTGCGTTTTTTATTTTAGATTATAACAACAGCACAAGAGCACTAGATGGATAGATCTGGAGGACAGCATAATCTTGCCTTCTCTGCAAACGGTGTGTTTGGTGTGAGTGTTATACATGTTTCGGAGAGCAGGCTGTTGCTCGGCTCGGCTGGACTGACTCTGACACCTCAAGTGTGACACGATAATGAATACAAATGGTCACATCTAGTCTTGTTAATAAGCTGAGCAGTTAGGCTTTCTCTCTCAGGACACAGCAATGAGCGTTTAGCACTATCATACACCATCATCTGGGATTCGCTCTTCAATTTCTCACCAGTTCAGCCCATTTTAAGTCGACCTATAAGGCACTATTGCGAAAAAGAAGCACAATGTTTAGCAGCTTGAGCCACTTAATTACTACACATGGTATCCTTATATCTATATCTTTACAGTAAACCAGAAGAAGGCAAGATTTTATTAAACTTGTATCCCTATTTGATGTTCTCCAACTCCAAGTTCACCTCCGCCAAACAAAAAGTACAAAATACTCAGGTAAATGTATTACCTGAAGAAACCAATTGGAACTGAAGAAAGTCGATAAGGCGTACCTCGGCCTAACAAGGTAGACATCAACTGATCAACCGTTTGGACCAGCTTGAACCACGTTATGCCCAGCTTTGACCAGCTGGAGACCATGCAATCGTGTGTATGCGTGTGATGTCACTCTGAGTGGCAGAAACACTAAGTGGCGGAAACACTGAGTGGCAGAAACACACACTGAGTGGCAGAAACACAGAAACCCACACTGAGTGGCAGAAACACTGAGTGGCAAAAACATACACTGAGTGGCAGAAACACTGAGTGGCAGAAACACTGAGTGGCAGAAACACACACTGAGTGGCAGAAACACTGAGTGGCAGAAACACTGAGGGGCAGAAACACTAAGTGGCAGAAACACTAAGTGGCAAAAACACTGAGCGGCAGAAACACTGAGCGGCAGAAACACTGAGGGGCAGAAACACTGAGGGGCAGAAACACACACTGAGTGGCAGAAACACTGAGTGGCAGAAACACTGAGCGGAAGAAACACTGAGCGGCAGAAACACTGAGGGGCAGAAACACTGAGGGGCAGAAACACTGAGTGCCAGAAACACTGAGGGGCAGAAACAGTAAGTGGCAGAAACACTAAGTGGCAGAAACACTGAGGGGCAGAAATACTAAGTGGCAGAAACACTAAGTGGCAGAAACACTGAGGGGCAGAAACACTGAGCGGAAGAAACACTGAGCGGCAAAAACACTGAGCGGAAGAAACACTGAGGGGCAGAAACACTGAGTGGCAGAAACACTGAGGGGCAGAAACAGTAAGTGGCAGAAACACTGAGTGGCAGAAACACTGAGCGGAAGAAACACTGAGCGGCAGAAACACTGAGTGGCAGAAACACTGAGGGGCAGAAACACTGAGTGGCAGAAACACTGAGGGGCAGAAACAGTAAGTGGCAGAAACACTAAGTGGCAGAAACACTGAGGGGCAGAAACACTAACTGGCAGAAACACTGAGCGGCAGAAACACTGAGTGGCAGAAACACTAAGTGGCAGAAAAACTGAGCGGCAGAAACACTGAGCGCCAGAAACACTGAGTGGCAGAAACACACACTGAGTGGCAGAAACACACACTGAGTGGCAGAAACACTGAGTGGCAGAAACACTGAGGGGCAGAAACACTAAGTGGCAGAAACACTAAGTGGCAAAAACACTAAGTGGCAGAAACACTGAGCGGCAGAAACACTGAGGGGCAGAAACACTCAGCGGCAGAAACAGTGAGGGGCAGAAACACTGAGGGGCAGAAACACTGAGGGGCAGAAACACTAAGTGGCAGAAACACTGAGCGGCAGAAACACTGAGGGGCAGAAACACTGAGCGGCAGAAACACTGAGGCGCAGAAACACTGAGTGGCAGAAACACTGAGGGGCAGAAACACTGAGGGGCAGAAACACTGAGCGGCAGAAACACTGAGGGGCAGAAACACTGAGGGGCAGAAACACTGAGGGGCAGAAACACTAAGTGGCAGAAACACTGAGCGGCAGAAACACTGAGGGGCAGAAACACTGAGGGGCAGAAACACTGAGTGGCAGAAACACTGAGTGGCAGAAACACTGAGCGGCAGAAACACTGAGGGGCAGAAACACTGAGGGGCAGAAACACTGAGCGGCAGAAACACTGAGGGGCAGAAACACTGAGCGGCAGAAACACTGAGGGGCAGAAACACTGAGGGGCAGAAACATTGAGTGGCAGAAACACTGAGTGGCAGAAACACTGAGCGGCAGAAACACTGAGTGGCAGAAACACTGAGCGGCAGAAACACTGAGGGGCAGAAACACTGAGGGGCAGAAACACTGAGCGGCAGAAACACTGAGGGGCAGAAACACTGAGGGGCAGAAACACTGATTGGCAGAAACACTGAGCGGCAGAAACACTGAGGGGCAGAAACACTGAGGGGCAGAAACACTGAGTGGCAGAAACACTGAGCGGCAGAAACACTGAGGGGCAGAAACACTGAGTGGCAGAAACACTGAGCGGCAGAAACACTGAGCGGCAGAAACACTGAGCGGCAGAAACACTGAGGGGCAGAAACACTGAGCGGCAGAAACACTGAGGGGCAGAAACACTGAGGGGCAGAAACACTGAGTGGCAGAAACACTGAGCGGCAGAAACACTGAGGGGCAGAAACACTGAGCGGCAAAAACACTGAGCGGCAGAAACACTGAGGGGCAGAAACACTGAGGGGCAGAAACACTGAGGGGCAGAAACACTGAGGGGCAGAAACACTGAGCGGCAGAAACACTGAGGGGCAGAAACACTGAGCAGCAGAAACACTGAGCGGCAGAAACACTGAGGGGCAGAAACACTGAGGGGCAGAAACACTGAGTGGCAGAAACACTGAGGGGCAGAAACACTGAGCGGCAGAAACACTGAGGGGCAGAAACACTGAGGGGCAGAAACACTGAGGGGCAGAAACACTGAGCAGCAGAAACACTGAGGGGCAGAAACACTGAGCGGCAGAAACACTGAGCGGCAGAAACACTGAGGGGCAGAAACACTAAGTGGCAGAAACACTGAGTGGCAGAAACACTGAGGGGCAGAAACACTGAGGGGTAGAAACACTGAGGGGCAGAAACACTGAGTGGCAGAAACACTGAGTGGCAGAAACACTGAGGGGCAGAAACACTGAGCGGCAGAAACACTGAGGGGCAGAAACACTGAGGGGCAGAAACACTGAGTGGCAGAAACACTGAGCGGCAGAAACACTGAGGGGCAGAAACACTGAGTGGCAGAAACACTGAGCGGCAGAAACACTGAGGGGCAGAAACACTGAGGGGCAGAAACACTGAGTGGCAGAAACACTGAGGGGCAGAAACACTGAGCGGCAGAAACACTGAGGGGCAGAAACACTGAGGGGCAGAAACACTGAGGGGCAGAAACACTGAGCAGCAGAAACACTGAGGGGCAGAAACACTGAGCGGCAGAAACACTGAGCGGCAGAAACACTGAGGGGCAGAAACACTAAGTGGCAGAAACACTGAGTGGCAGAAACACTGAGGGGCAGAAACACTGAGGGGTAGAAACACTGAGGGGCAGAAACACTGAGGGGCAGAAACACTAAGTGGCAGAAACACTGAGTGGCAGAAACACTGAGGGGCAGAAACACTGAGGGGCAGAAACACTGAGGGGTAGAAACACTGAGGGGCAGAAACACAGTTTTAGGGCTGGCGATATAAGGATATATATAACATTGATAAAAGTGATCACATGGATTTAGACCTATATTGTATTTATATAAAGCGTTCACAGGCAAATTTGCTTTATGTATTTCCCCGGCGTTGAAATCAGGCTCATATAAATGTCAGGAAACACGATTCCTGCTGCATGTCAATATCCATGATCACCGGATCTTTGGTAAGTTGTAAGAAACAATATATCGATAACAATATATCGTCCAACCTTTAGTTTAAACTGATAATCGTTCGTTTTACTCGTGTTTTCACAGTTTCCTCCATTATATCCAGTCACGCTGCAGCTCTTCTGCCACTCAGTCCTGCGGGAAAGTGACGTCAATGCAAACCCTCTATTGTCTAGTTGTAGCTGGATTTTCCAGCAGGGTAGAAGCCATCCAAACAATGAACACACACCAAACACTAATGTGTAACTTTATCCCTCTTCGATTTCTCTGAGCTCCTCAGTCAATACTTCTGCCTTTATTCTAGGCTTACCTTAGCATAACCATCAAGCTATTGGTAAGTACATGTAATATAGTCAAGTCAAGTCACATTTATTTATACAGCGCTTTTTACAACACAGAGTGTTTCAAAGCAGCTTTACAGAGATAACAGGAAAATAATGCAACAGAGTTTGTTTCCAGAAGAAAATAGCGTCACAGTCCAGCTTAAGTAAGGTCACTGATGGTTCATTTTTGTTGTAAAAAAGTTATTAATTTAGTTATGTATGTATGTAGTTATGCTAACATATGTAACAAGGACACTGTAAAATAAAGTGTTACCAAGAACAGAATAAAGAAATTGCTCTGTAAGGACGACACAAGTCTCCTGGATGCAACGACACATTACGTGGGTATCATTGAGCTGCTAGAGCGCCAACTTTTCTCCAAGGTTGTGGGTGTTGGCCACACACGCACACACACACACACACACACACACACACAGAGATCCTGGCAGATGGGAGCTGAGCGAGATACGGAGGAGCCTGGCGACCTCCCAAAAAACAGAAAGCATCTCCTTTAAGTCGTCTTGCTTCAGATAATGATGGCGCTGGTGCTTGTCGTCAGGATAGATGCTCATGCAAAGCCTTCAGCTCGAGCTGCAGGTGCTGAGAATTAATAAGAACCAGGGAAATCTATGAAGGACGGAGGAAGGGATCCTATTTTGACAGTGGGAAAGACATTTTTGTCTTAGCTGAAACTACAGAAAACAATTTGCTGTTTGACAATGCGAAGCTGCTATTGTATGCTAATGGTGTCGAAGAGTCTGTCCTCCCCCATGCCTTCCTCTGTTCTCGTTTCTATTTCAGTCTCTTCAACGCAGTGCACATCCTTACCCGAATTAGCCTGTTTAAAAGTAACCAACACTTAGGCCTTGTGCACGGTTTCGTTTGAAAGTGCATCTTTTCCTCTCAGTTTTGGCCTTCCACACACACTGAGACGGCGTTTTTATTAATGATAACAAAGCTTTTTGAAAACGCTCTCCAAAGTGGATACATTTAAAAACGCCGTTTTCGTGTTGTAGTGTGGAGTGTGAAAACGGAGGTATTTAAAAACGATGATGTAAGTTTAGTCGTGACGCATATTACACCAATAGATATTGATGTTTACAGCGGTATTGTGCCTGTTATCTGCTATTCACTTTCACACTGTTGCTGAAATATGTTCCTTCACACACTCTTCATATCACAGTCCTGCACAGACGACAGAATACACTCGCATCTGCTGTCCTGCGGCGAAACATGAGCAGTTTTAGCGTTTTACACCAAACATATAATAGTGAGTGAGAGCGACCTGGACCATCAGTGGATGAGGAGATATTTTGCTAAATAAAATGATCCTGTCAGAAGAATTGAGCGATAACTTTATTATTTATTTCTCCATCTGTCTCATCTCAGTGAGCTTCTGTGAGGGTTTACACATGCGCAGTAAAGGGGAGTTTAGCGTTTTCTGATGTTTCAGTGTGGATGAAAAACTTGTGGAAAACGCTAGTGTGGACGGAGAGCGTTTCTAAACGAAAATGCCATTTTCAAATGTGTCCGAATTAAAGTAGACAGTTTCGCTAATCTCTCCGCTCACGTTTCACCCATCCTGATGTGTCTCCTGACTAATTCATAATCAAACGAGAGGTAAAATATCTCCTGAGGCGCAGACGTGAGACTTTTAACCTTGGTGCTTTATAGTGCTCTCACATTTAGTGGAACGCTGACGAGCAAACGCTAAATGCAGCCAAATTTTTACAGCAATTAAAAGAGAAAGAAACAGAAGCACTGCATATTGGGACGGAGGCACTCCATGTAATCCGACTCCGCATTTAAACCAGAAGAGAGACTGAAGGTCAAAGTGAGCTGGCAAAACATCCCAAAACCACCCAGCAAACACAACACGACCAGATCCACCGTTTCCCTGACCGATCTTTTGGCGGCGCTTTGACATTGTGCTGAAGGACCCGGTTCTGGAGCAATGACAAAAGCTGTTGGCTAGTTAAACGCTGTCCCACGTTAGCTAAAGCTGTGCCCTTGATCAGCTCGCTAATCTAGTCCGCCGGTCCGTGTTCTCATTCCCCTCTGACACTTCATATTTAGTCTCGGGTCCCACCAGGAATTACTCAGAAGGAGTACAATCTCCTCTAATAAGGACAGTAGCGCTGCCCTGATTCCAGCAGCCGTTCTTAAAAGGAGAAAGCATTTCCCTAGGAAGACACATTATAAATAAGAGACCGGGTCACATTTATCCTCTTCCCAGAGACAGACGTTCCTGAATGGATGACCTTGAAGGATAGTTGGTAATGTTGGCACAGAAAAATACTTAACGCATGTAATGTTGATCAATCTGATAAAAGGAACCTTATCAACCTGGCTCAATAATATTAGAAATGAATATTAGAAAAATCGTTAAAGCCAGAACCGACATTTTTTATCTTTTTCACACAATTTCAAGGCCCCCAGAATATTGTGTTGTATGAATAAAATAATGGTAACACTTTACTTGAAGGGGTGTGCATAAGACTGACATGTCACCTTCATAATCATGACAGGACACATGTCATGAATATGAAGGAGATTTTTATGCATGTTTATGACAACTGTCATTAAGTGTCATTCGCTCAATTATGACATTTTGAATGCAAATATGACATTGTTTGAGATGTCTTTGTTATGACACCTTGACATTAACCAATACATCATAACCTGTCAGTGTTTTGGTAATGACAACTTGACATTACCAAGACAACATAAATTGTCATAAATATGTCATAAACATGACATAGCAGATTAATTATCAAACTTAAGAAAGCACTTAGCTTTATGGGTTAACATTACATTAAACTGTCATGTGGTTGGTTTTGACATTGGCAGTCATTGGCTGTCATTGGCCTTTATAACTGAAATTATATTTATGACAGGTTGTGTTGTCTTAGTAATGTCAAGTTGTCATGAGACACTGACAGGTTATGATGTATTGGTTTATGTCAAGGTGTCATAACAAAGACATCTCAAACAATGTCTTATTTGGATTCAAAATGTCATAATTGAGCGAATGACACTTAATGACAGTTGTCATAAACATGCATGAAACCTCCTTCATATTCATGACATGTGTCCTGTCATGATTATGAAGGTCTCATGTCAGTCTTATGCACACCCCTTCAAGTAAAGTGTTACCAAATAAAGCAAGATTTTGAGCAAAAAGCTGAGAAAATCGTGTTTTTGTCAAAGACTACGTCTGGATGAGATTCAGAACGATAATCAAAACACAGATGGAGTTGATCGAGTCCATCAACACCTCAAAGCAAGTTTTGATTTATGAGCTGTTTAATGTTTGTTAAATGATTGCGTTAATTTACATGTGTGTTAGCGGTCAACCGATATTGGATTTTACCGATGCCGATAACTAAGTTGGGCAGTACCTGCCGATAACTGGTTAATTAACTGATAGTTTTTAAAACTGATACTGAATCAAAATATAACACTCACTATAAAATAATAGTGCAAAACTTTTTACATAAATAATCAGTATTGACTGAACCATGAAAATGTATTGTACTTTTAAATAAAAAATATTAATATAATAACTATATGAATAAATATTACAATATATCTAAATTGAACCAAAAACAAACACTCCAAAGAACATAAATAAAAATAGATACATGTGATTGTTGGTCCACTGAGAAGCATGCATTAAAGGGACACTATGCAGCTTTTTTAGCTTAACTGAACAGCTTCAGAGTTATTAAAATGGTTATATAACTTCTTTCGGGTTGAATGGTGGGCGTCTCGACCCCCCCTGGTGCCTGTGAGCGAAAAAATCTCACTTGCAACTTCGGTGCGGCGGGCCGCGTCAGGAAGTATCGCGTGATATCAGCTCTCGCGATGTAACATATTCCTTTACGGCAACTGCACACATACACACAGGAACAAGGTATAGATGGATGGAGTTTGTCACACTATCGTCATGGCTGAGCCGGCATATAAGATGCAGAAAGCTAGGAAAGCATTGTCGGAGGAACAGAGAAAGAGGAAACGGCAGACTGACCGAGCGAGGGGTCGGACACGAGCATAGGCATATTTTGCGGGTGTGTTATGTCCCCATTGAAACTTCTCGCGGCACGGATGTAACGTTACCATTACAAACAAATAAAACATCTCCAGGTAACTCTAGTAGAGCATTCATTTCGTTCGTTTGTTAAATAAGAGGCGATCTGAAATGTGTTATTTTTGAAATCAAGTGACCAAAGTGCTCGTTGCCTCTGCGATCAGTGGTGCAGATAAGTTACAGTGTTCTGTTGTGACGCGCACCTGAATCCGTTGCGGGGACTGAGAGACTCTCTATATTTTGTTATGGTGAAATCACAAAAAACATGTCCCTGCTTGAAATACAACCACTAATAAACAATCGGTTTTGATGAGGAAAATAAACTATACTACTAGTACCGATTAGAACCCAGAACCTCTGACACACTTGGCAAAAGTTCTGCCTCTGGACCATTAAAATTGTCGGATCTATGTATTTAATCACGTGAAAATTCTCACCACTAACAACATACACTCACCGGCCACTTTATTAGGTACACCTGTCCAACTGCTCGTTAACACTTAATTTCTAAGCAGCCAATCACATGGCGGCAACTCAGTGCATTTAGGCATGTAGACATGGTCAAGACAATCTCCTGCAGTTCAAACCGAGCATCAGTATGGGGAAGAAAGGTGATTTGAGTGACTTTGAACGTGGCATGATTGTTGGTGCCAGAAGGGCTGGTCTGAGTATTTCAGAAACTGCTAATCTACTGGGATTTTCACGCACAACCATCTCTAGGGTTTACAGAGAATGGTCCGAAAAAGAAAAAACATCCAGTGAGCGGCAGTTCTGTGGGCGGAAATGCCTTGTTGATGCCAGAGGTCAGAGGAGAATGGCCAGACTGGTTCGAGCTGATAGAAGGGCAACAGTGACTGAAATAACCACTCGTTACAACCGAGGTATGCAGCAAAGCATTTGTGAAGCCACAACACGCACAACCTTGAGGCGGATGGGCTACAACAGCAGAAGACTCCACCGGGTACCACTCATCTCCACTACAAATAGGAAAAAGAGGCTACAATTTGCAAGAGCTCACCAAAATTGAACAGTTGAAGACTGGAAAAATGTTGCCTGGTCTGATGAGTCTCGATTTCTGTTGAGACATTCAGATGTTAGAGTCAGAATTTGGCGTAAACAGAATGAGAACATGGAACCATCATGCCTTGTTACCACTGTGCAGGCTGGTGGTGGTGGTGTAATGGTGTGGGGGATGTTTTCCTGGCACACTTTAGGCCCCTTAGTGCCAATTGGGCATCGTTTAAATGCCACGGCCTACCTGAGCATTGTTTCTGACCATGTCCATCCCTTTATGGCCACCATGTACCCATCCTCTGATGGCTACTTCCACCATGTCACAAAGCTCTAATCATTTCAAATTGGTTTCTTGAACATGACAATGAGTTCACTGTACTAAAATGGCCTCCACAGTCACCAGATATCAACCCAATAGAGCATCTTTGGGATGTGGTGGAACGGGAGATTCGCATCATGGATGTGCAGCCGACAAATCTGCGGCAACTGTGTGATGCCATCATGTCAATATGGACCAAACTCCCTGAGGAATGCTTCCAGCACCTTGTTGAATCTATGCCACGAAGAATTGAGGCAGTTCTGAAGGCAAAAGGGGGTCCAACCCGTTACTAGCATGGGGTACCTAATAAAGTGTCCGGTGAGTGTATATTATATCTCATTAAACAACAAATTAAACACAATGTACTATTGTATACTATGTAACAGGCCATGTCACGCTCTGAGTGAGTGGTATTTACGACAGTAACGTTAAATTCAAGTACTCCACAGTAACTCTAGGGGTCGCTGTTTGACAAAAACGGGATTTCTGCATAATGCCCCTTTAAAAACAAAACTTTCATTCAAATTCTTAATGGATTAAAAGTGCAAAAAGCACTCCCTTTATAATCACTAAAAAGCTATCATAAAAGGTTCTCATGAATGAAGTGATCTACACTACATGATGAATCTCTTATTTCCATCGTGTCTACACTTATGAGAGGATTCGGTGACAATCCAGATATCAGCACTGAACGAAAACTCATCGGTGAGTGGGTTCAGACTAACTTAAACACCTCTGATTGGCCACTGATCAACGGACATGTCTGTGATTGGCCGCTGATCAACGGACATGTCTGTGATTGGCCACTGATCAACGGACATGTCTGTGATTGGCTGCATTGATCACCACTGCAAAAACACATTGTAAATGTAAACATTTGACACAAACGCAAACGATTTAGCCAAAATCATATCATTACGGTATCAACTAAGGGTGTTCTTGCTTTCCTAGAACCGGGCCTGACTTGGACCGTAGCGTTGAAATTATATTAATATGTACATGCACAGCTTTTCTTGCTCTCTTTTAGAGCACACTATGATTATCTAGTCAAAATAACAAAATATGTATTAGAGGAAGGATAACAACCTTCAAAATCAGATGCGCTCCAATACGTTTTTCTCGGCTTGATGGACGGATTAATTTGCATTCTCAGATCACATAGCTTTAAAGATTCATTTAAATTACATTACATTTACATTTAATCATTTAGCAGATGCTTTTATCCAAAGCGACTTACAAATGAGGAGAGCAATAGAAGCAATTAAACTAACAATAGGACAACGATATGTAATTGCTGTTACCTTTCCCAGTTTAGTCTAATGCAGTATTCTTAAATTTTTAAAATAGATATAGAATAGAAGAGAAAAAAAGAAAGTCTTAGTATTAATGGATCAATATGCAACTTAGCAACTTGACTAACGAATGCATAAATGTGCATAAATGTGCCCAGCTGGATATAAACTTATGCAAATAGACCGTAACAATCATGAAATTTAAACATTTGTTTCAGATTTGTGTGTAATTTTGTCACATTGCTCTAATCGCCCGAGGTACTAATGTTAACATCCTCTCACCCTGTTCTTTACTAATGCAGACTCTAGTCAGCAAATTCATTATTTTAAAATATGAACACGTATTAACTAGTCCACTGTATGCATACCTTTTCATTTGTTTTAAATACACATCAGGAGACGTCAGTGATAGTTTCATTTGGCTTGTAGAGGGCGCTCTCGTGCTGTAATAAAACCAGACCCTCTCAGCCGCTCCCGCAATGGACACGCTCGGGGAAAACTATTGATTATTGCCGATTATCGGTTATTGGTGCAGATGAATTGGCGAAAATGATATATCACTCGACATCTAATGTGTGTAAGCAATGCTTCTATCGCTTGTTTCTGCTTCTTCTTCGCTTGTTTTGAATCCGGAGATTCTGTATTTTTCAAAAGATGTGTAAAACGTAACAAACACCCATTTCTTCTGCATAGACAGCCCAGTTTTATTAAAAGCCTATCTTGCCATCGATGAATTACCTCTTTAAAGCTGCCGTTTTACGCTGCCGGCTACATTTGAGCTACTCTTTGCACTGCAGCCACGCAAAACAAAGCTCTTAAAATACAATGATTATTGCACGGAAAAGTATCTGAATGAACATAAGACATGTTTGTAATGGTCGAGGCATCCCTGAATATGAGACACATTCAAAGTGAGTTGGGTGTCATGCAAAGGTGTGATTATTTGTACGGGGTCGGCCCACTCTCAACGACACTGGCAATGGACAGGTGCTTCCACTCATGAAACATGACAGCTGACTTTTCAGGAGAGCGTTTCCCAAAAGCATCGTTAGCCAACTATGGTCACAAGTTCTGCCGTTATCGGCAGTTCAACGAGTCGGTGTTTCCCGAAACCATCGCTACAACGAACATTCGCAAACAGCATCGCAGAGTTGTGTCCTTATCTCCCTTATCCTGATCTTGAGCAAAAATAAGCAAGCTGACATACAGTGCAATCTGTGTCTTTTATTTAGAATACATACAAATGTCATTTACATCTTTTAGTTTGTCACAAGATTTAAAGTGTCGTGTTTGAAGAGTGCGCATGTGTGAACGAGCTCTAGTGTGTAAGAACGAGTCTATGATTGAATCTGGAAATAAAGCAAAATGACAAAATGAGAAATAGTCCTCACATGAAATGTCCATAATTTATAGTAAAACAACTCGCATTAATTCAATCTCAAACATTTTCATTAAAAGAAGTTATTACTCCAACACCTGCGTGACGTCATTAACCAACGTGGTTGAACGACCAATTTGTGACAATATGGTTTCGGGAAACAGTCGTGACTAGCAAGATGATTTCTTCAGCGATGCATCACACTATAGTAGTGAAGCAGCGAGTTACTGCGTTATACGGGAAACACAGCCAGAACGGTCTGTGAATTGCACATTGGGTCTCCCCATCAGTCACGTCTAGTATCTGCCTAACATCGCAAACCCGACTCGAGTCACATGCTGATGTTGCGTTTTCATTTTGTCACTGTCTTGCTCGCCCTCTTGACCTTTACATCTATTTTTGCACCTGTGTGTGTGTGTCCTGTGGCGTTGATGCTGTGTCATCCCCGTCTCAACATTGTGCTTAGGTGTTGCCAGAGTGAAAGACTTAGATGAACGCGTTCTGGATTGTTTTCAGGCTCACCGCAACATCGGCTCCTGCAGTGACATGCAGAAAAAGCCAACTGATTTCCTACTCTCACTTACTGTGTTGTCATTAGCCTTTTTTCACAGAAACGAACAAATCAAGGTCAAATATCTTGTGTTTTTCTATTTTCGAGGAAAAAAGCATCTAAATGAAAACTTGGGTGGGGGTGGGGAGGATGATTATTATGCCCCTTTTTACAAGATGTAATATAAGCTCAGGAGTCCCCAGAGTGTGTCTGTTAAGTTCTCAAAATACCCCACAGATCATTAATTATACCATGTTGTAAATGCCCATTTTTGAGTGGAAGGAAAAACTTGCTGTTTTCGTGCATGTAACTTGAAATGCAAATGAGCTGCTTTTCCCCGCCCACCTTTCCAGAAGAGGGCGGAGCCTTTACAGCTCGTGCCTCGGATACTAAAACATATGTTTGGTTTTGATTATAATCTCGGGCTCACGTGACATTGCATTTCTTCATGATCATGGAAGTGTTTTATTTGCATGCGTTTTAAAGCCATATTAGTCTAACTTCTTCTGATATATGGTTTTCTAAACACAAACAGATCCGAAGCACGCGCACAGAAAGCTGGCTGTCAGACGGTGGGTCCTGTGAGAATCAAACATAGACTGTATACAACAATGGACGTAGTGTCCGTGACGTCACCCGTAGTGTTTCTGACAGACCCCGAAGCCGCCGCCAGGCGCCGCCATTTGCGCCATTTAGAATTTCAGCCGCCGCCAGCCAATAATTTCATAAGCCAAATTGAGCCGCCATCTGATAAAGTTTGGCTGAGCCGACTAGAATTATTTGCATCAAATAATAATTCTATCACATAGAGACATACACACACGAAATATATAAACAATACACGAGATCTATTTTCCCACTGGATTCATAACAGCACAGTGTGCTCGTCGCTACGATACACAGACTTATATAGCACTGAACGTGATATTACTGCAGTAACAAACCACCGTTTCCACATTGCTAATTCACGACGCATACTTCAGTGTATTGAAGTGAAATGTGCAAAACTTTGTCCAAAATAATACTGATAACAGTGTGTGTACTGTTTATATTAAGGCGAGACACGGCAGGCAAAAACATCAGGTTTTTTTTACTGGTCAATTTTGAGATTTTTGGATATTTGTCTTCAATAACATGTCTTCTTTCAGACTTGTGGTGAAAAAAAGTCCGAAATACACATTTAGGTCTTTATTTACTACACTTCGTCTGTTTGCGTCTGTAGATTTCTCATAAATTTAACAAAAGTTTGCGTTCTTAATCAACATACTTCTCCGCGATCTCTGCCGTCACCCTCTCATCACATGCACCGTTAGGAAGCTCTCTCTCTTCTGTACAATCCTGTTGGATCCAAATATGGTCATTTCCTTTTTATCAGCAACCAATCGTGAAAATAAAAAGACTGAATGTGCGATCTCATTGGCTGATGATAAATCTTTAAAGCCCGTTTTCTCAAAATGACCTGCTTCAGCCATTTGCAGCTATGAAAAGTTTGGCGGCTGCAGCAGCCATTTAGGTTTTGGCTGAGACTGCTAGCCAGCCAATAACTTCATCAGCCAGCCATTATTCTCAAAACAAATGGCTTCGGGCTCTAGTTTCTGAAGAGCATTTTTGAAGCCTAAAGTGGGCGGAGCCGGCCGTCGCCATCTTGGCCTCGCGTCACTCCGGGATAAACGAAAATGTAAAGCGAGGCGGATTAGCTGAGGTGACGTGACGCTAACAGACAGCAGACAAACGGCTAGTAGTGACATCAGCGGCAATCCACCTGTCAATCAAGTGGCCACGCCCTTAATTATGCAGAACTTTAAGGCTTAATATAATTTGAACGGATGAGTTATAAAAAAATCACCCCCCTCACAGTCGTCATGAAGGGCAAAATTTGCTATATAGACCAAAACCACTTTTTGCACCAGGCTGTAAACATGTTTTTTTTTCTGCTGTAAAGTTGGGTATTTTAACATGAGGGTCTATGGGATTGAGTCTCTTCTGCAGCCGGTCTCTAGTGGCCAGTCGATGAACGCTTGGTATTAAACTAAGTTCTCTTTTCTCGTTTTACTGCGCTTAAGCTGTCAAATACGCTCAAGGTTATGTCAAAAACACACAAAGTTCACAAACACAGTCGGTTATGTCAACCGAACGTAAACAGGGAAATAAATCGTATGTGTAATCTGTGTATTAAAGTGACAGCAGTGTAATATACAGTAGCTACTGCTATATATTCTGTTAATATGAATCAAACAACAGAAAATCACTCACCGCTCTTGACTGAATAACTTTAATAAGAATACATTTCTTGAACGCTGCTGTTAAATGCTCAGGCGAGGAGATAGACATGGTGGACTGTGTTCAGATCATTGAGGGGCGGAGTCTATGCTAATAGGGCGGGGTCAGCCAGCAGTCGTGGGCGGGGCCTGTGCAGTGTGACGTCACATGGTAACACATTCGTGAACGGCTCATTTTGAGACACTGTTTCAGATTTATGGGGAAAATAACAAACGGAGTGGATGTATTTTTACCACAATAGGGTGGTTGTGTTCACACACTGCGGACACATAAATGGTCAAAAACAACATAAAAGAGAATATTGCCTTTATAAAAGAGAATATTTTCCCTTTAAGCAAAGACTGCTTGCCAAAGGGTAAAATAAAATAATAATTCTTAAGTCCTAATATCTCATTTTAGGGATGTTTAAAAATTGCAATGGAAAACAAGACAAATACTAATGATACTGATGAAGAAAGTGGTTTTTTAAATTTGCATTCACACAAATATCACAATAATATACACATCACTGCTTGTGTCATCCAGTGCGTCATGACAAACACAATGTTGTGAGTCATCATGGTGTGATTGTGCGTCTAATCATCGGATTTCAGACCAGTGATGCAAGAAATGTTACTGTACATACTGTTATCAAGTATAGGCTGAACACAGACACTATCTATTGATTTAATTAGGAATCTTTTTACCTCAACAATTGAACTTTATTTAAATTCAGATTGACTATAGGAATGTCCATGACCTTATAACATTATATTTCACTTGATCTGCCACATTATGACAGTAAATTGGATGAATGCAGCTTGATGTTGACTTCTGCACATTTGATATGAGTCACTGCATTGCTGTTTCTCGCAGTCAGTGCTGTGCATAAACTACTAATTCAGCTCTATGTGCAATACACACACACACACACAACACCAAATACATAACATAAAGAGAAAAAAACAGCACATGATGCAGTGGCTTCAGCATGACAGTCCTGGGTAAATTTAGCCATTTTGATGTCACTGGGATGATCGTACATTGAGTTTTATAGATAATGAACATGAGACGTTACTCAGCCATTAACAAGATAGAATGTGCCTTTTGTCACTAATGACACATACTAAAGACAGTGAGCGTTCTCTCAAAGTTATGAACAAACATTATGTTAATAGAATGGTTCATTCGAAGTTATCTGGTCTGCAATAATGTCATTATTTATACATTGTTCATAAAACATTTTCACCTGTTTGTCTAATTTTTTTTAAATGCTACCAATTCAGAGAACATTCAGTAGTAACGTTCCCATTATATTAAAAATGGAATATTTCCTTAATGTTCGTATAACCCCAAAAATAAAAACTGTTATTTTTTTTTATTAAAGAAGAACATAAGACAAAACACAGTTAGACAATACCATCAATACAAAACACATGAAACAGAAAATATGATGTACATATAATTATGTGAAGTGTTTTTATGCAAAATTGTCTCGAGTATGTGTATATCTCTATTATAAGTTTCCTAATATATATGTAGAACAATGGTCATTATATATACAATATATATATTGCAATAGTAATGATCAAAAGGTGTAATAAGGAAAAATGATTTTTATATATATAACTTAATCTAAACATAATCAAAACGGTTTTGGAACATATTTTTGTTTGCTGTGGAAAGCTATACATAAAGTCAAGTTCCTTTGTTGGTGAGTAACTGCGATGGATGGTTCAGCAGACAGCAGTAATATTACATCGCTTGGGGAGAGTTTTGGAAAGTGCTTTTCTATAGGCTGATTCTCATGAGTTTGTGAGTCTGTGAATGTTGATCGACAGCTTTGTGTTGGAGGTTCATCTGAGCCCGACATCAGAAACCTGACACTGATATCCCAGCTGAGAGAGAGAGGATGGTCTGTGAAACACACACACACACACACGCGCACACACATCCCTCTGCCCACGCTGCTGTGTTACTCCACACAGGATCGATGAGTGTGTGGGTTAGAGGATCTGTGAGCTGTTCTTCAGGAACGCTGGTGGACTGGAGGTGTTCGCATAGAAGGATTAGATTTATTTCCTCACGCTCACAGGCTTCGGGTTCCTCGTCAAAAACATGGATCCACCAGAACGATGTCCAATTCAGTTTCCCTCAAACAGCCAGCAGTTGAGTGTGTGAACCACAGCATCAGGACAGATGTTCCAGATCTGTGCTGAAATCTGTGTGTGTGTGTGTGTGTCTGTTCTTCTCCACTGAACTACATGTGTAAATCACATCAGTGCATACCTTCCTCGTTTGTAAGTCACCTTGCATTATACCCTATTAATGTCACACAATATATCAGCCACCATATCGGTATTGGCTGATATATGTTCATTTTTAATGTTATCGTTATCGGCCCGATAAGAAAATGTGGCTGATATATTAAAGCCGATAAATAATGTATTATCTCCTTCAGCTGAGACTCTTCAGATGAGACTGTTCAACATGATGGTTCTAAATCGCTTGAAATATGATCGGAATCACTTCAAAAAGGAAAATACAGTAAAGTGCAACACAAGTCTGTCATATCGGCTACATATAATTATAATGAGAACATCATTATAACTGTGTTTGGGACATGGATTTTAATGGTGAGACTCTCAAAAATAATCCCAAAAATTTGGATTAAATTTATCGGCCAACATATCGGTTATCGGTTTTCAAATATAAAGAATTATCGGTTATCGGTGTCGGCCAACATTTTCATATCGGTGCATCCCTATACCCTATTATATACTGTACACAACCTATAGTAAATATTACACTATAAAAAAAGTAATAACGCTGGTAATTTTCTGCCAGACAAGTTACAGACCCTCAAAATACGGGTAAACACTTGTGAAAAATCAATACAGAATATTCCTTCATATTATTTGTGTACAGTATAAGAAATGTAAAGCTGTGCAATATTGTCATTATTTTCAAGTGCCTTATAACTTTTGTAGAACACTTGCTATAAAAGACATTTTGCAAACATATTTTGTCCTTCCGTTGTCCGTCCACTAGAAGATCTTGTTAAAATCTAGGTTAAAACCACCATGAAATCAATTTTATTTTTATGGAATATTATACATGATTTAACTCTGCACATCACTATTGTTTTAAGTCTATGTTCCTGGTGATCTTGAATCTGAATAACTTCCTCTCGCAGCATCTCTTCTCTTCTCTGATGATGTGGGCGGGGCTATAACCTGTCACTCACATGAGATCAGCCAATAGCAAACCCCAACCATCCACTCACACAATCAAGCCCCTCCCACATCTGTTCTTGTTCCAGAAGCGTTTCACTCGGATATACGACACAACAGGGAAGAAAAGACGAGCTTGACTTCTGTTTCATGCTGACTTTAATACGGCTTATATTTTATGCTTGTGCTCCTGCACTTGTCTTAGTGTTTGTTTTGAGACTCTTTCTAATACTCTTTCAAAACTATATAGAGTTATAAACTCTATACAGTTACTGTAAAGCAACATCATTTCTACCATGTAGCCAAAAAGTTTCAAAGAAAACACTCAATACTCATTCAGTCAGTGATACGGTTGTGTGATACAGCATATTTGGGCCCTAAATCAATTTAAAACTGGAAAGATTGTTCAATTGAGATAATGCTGGTCATGGTAAAAGCCCTGTTGTTCTTTAAGGTTAAAAAGTCTACTTGTCTTATCACAGCACTTTCTATATTACGTTTTTGTAAAGAATCCACACACCTCCATTACCGAGAGATATCGATTCAGCAAAATGCCATGGAAACTATAGTTTTGGACAAAATATTACAAGCAAAGAGAGATTTTTATCCTGCAAAGGCCAAAACACCTTGGGAAATATTAGGTGTGTGTGTGTGTGTGATGTGTTGAAGTTCAAGTATAGAATTATTAATTTATCAGCCCATGTGTGTGTCCATAGAAAACACTTGCACAACTGACACTGCAGGATGTGATTACTAAAGTAGTTCCCATCAGTTAACATGACATGAAATCAAAATTCCCTTGATCTTTTGACATATAAGAGGTCATTGTACTATAATATACTATATAAAGCCGTGTCGTGTTTGCAACTAATGATCTTTGCAACGGAAGTGAATCAATCAAAGCTAACTTTATCCGGACAATAACTTTATTCTAGATCTACTGTAAAGCCTAAACAATCTCTGCTACTCTAATCTCCTGTTATCACTGTAAAGCTGCTGTGAAACAATCTCTATTGTTAAAAGCGCTGTATAAATAAAGGTGACTGAATTGACTTGACTATAAAAAAAAATCCTGTAACTTTCAGAACTCAAAACTTTCTTGTCAGACTAAAAACAGCTTTTATTGAAGGCAATCTCACAAAACCACAGGTTGTGGAATGTGTCACTTTATTACGTAATAGTGTGGTAAAACATTATTATAACAAGATTATTAACTCCTGCCTCTGACATCACTGCCTGTTTAGCCACGCCCACCGACACACTAGGGGTGGTTAATCTGTCTGATTTCCCGATTCGATTCGATTACGATTATTGAAGTCCCGATTCGATTACAGTCGATTTTCGATTATTAACGATTCTCGATTAGCGATTATTGATTTTCCATTTCACAACAGTAAACGAAAAAACACTACAAAGTGATTGCAGTATTAAAAAAAGTCAGCTGCTGAATTACTTAACTCTTTTATTGAGTAACAACAACAACTCAAAGCACTTTCTGTGTTGTGTAGTTATAATTTCAGAATTATTTGTATGTAGCTTATGTTCTGTAGAACACAGAAATGAATACATCACATTGTGTTGTGACTCATCAAGTTGAACGAAACAATAACAAATAAATGAAAGGCTTATTTCCTTAAGGAAGTAGATCAGAAACAACATACTGTAGAAATTGGACAATTTTCTTCTAGAAAGACAAGGTGTTGTTCAGGTGGAGGAAGACTGCAGGTTGCAGTCGAAACATGTCAAGGTAAATAAAAAGTTTATAATGCAAAAAATTTTTTGCATTATATGCGGTTAGAACAGCTGTCAGCAGCGCGTCCTCATCCATATCAAGCGCCTCGTCCCCTGAGGCGGCGGCAGCGCGGGCGGGAGCCGGCGGCTGCGAGTCCGGGAGAGGCAATAGTATCCAGCTGCAGACCCGCAGCACCACCAGTTTCAGAACCCCAGCGCCAGAACCGGAAGTAGGGGCGGAGCTTACGTTCTAACACCAGCGCCAGGACCGGAAGTGAGGGGCGGAGCTTACGTTCTAAACCGAGTAACGCCACCTAACGTTTTGGAGCGTAATTTGCTTAGACACGAAACGGCATTATTACACACGAAACGTCATACTTTATACGTATTATAATGATACATTAAGGTATAGTACAATAAGCATTTTAAAACAATGATTTTGTGTAATATAATTGTATATAGTTATCCGTTTCATTGTATTATGAGAGTTACTTCCTGGTCATGATGGTAAAAAAAATAATGCAAATGGGCATTTTATATAAAATATACTTTATTTCACAAGAACATGTGCAGCATGCATTTTTCTTTATGTAAAATAATGTCCAAAATCTTTGAACATTCGGCATTGTTTTAAAAGAAACAATAAAAATGTACCGTAAAACTTCAAATAATAGCCGAGTCCCAAATAGCCGATTGTCTCTTTAGCCTACACGCCTGGTGTGGCTGCAGGTTTGGGTCAATAAAGGCCGGTCTCAAATAGAGGTCGGGTCTGTTTTTTAGTTTCAGGTTGTATTTAATCTTCTAAAACCCGTCAGATCGTCCGCTTTTTGGCGGCCGCCAAAGCAAATTTGTGTCCCGCCAAAGCCTATTTTGATCGGTGAGTGATGTAGAATAGAATGACTGCTGCGCATGACAGGGCGCTTAACGAGCAGAGAGAGAGAGAGCCCTGGCCGCGCGCGCGCACTCTGTCTTCAAACAACACGAGCGCTGTCTTGCTCTTTATTTGTCACATACCAGTTATAGTTCATACAACGAGCAGTGAAATGTAAGTCTGGTATTCCTATAGACTCACTGTGTAATATAAACATACCCTAAATATTATTTAAAAGATGCAACAATTTTAAATATTTTTAAATACTTGCAAAAATAACCTTGCTTGTGTCATTGTCAATAATTCCGCCCCTCCCTCACTTCCGGTTCTGGCACTGGGGTTCTGGCGCTGGGGTTCTGAAACTGGTGGTGCTGCGGGTCTGCAGCTGGATATATCTCGGGAGAGGGGGCGGAGAAGGAGAGATAGACTCTCGAGGGAGTCATTCCGGCGAGCATTTGCATCAGAAAACGACGGCAGTGCAGCCCGCAGGGTCGACATCAGAAGTGCGTCGCTGAGCTCACAAACCCAGGCAGAGAGCGCAGATCACATGGCGGTCTCCGTCGCTGTGCGGGGCTCTGCACGCGCCGCAGGAAGTGCAAGGCATCTTGAAAAAGACGCTCGCTGCTCTTTTAGACAGTAAGTTTTGCAAGAAAGGATCCGTCGCCGGATAGCGTAGCTCGCACGGATGGCTGAAGGTGGCGAAGACGGCCGGCTTCTTCAGGCGCTGTCTTGTCGCTTCCTCGACGGCGGCGGCGGCTTCTCTCTAGATCCAGCGATGCGGCAATAATAATAACGCAATTTTTTTTTTTAAATAATAAAAAATCGATTTTTGAAAATTTAATAATCGATTCATAATCGTCCATAACATAATCGCGATTAATCAATAATCGATTTTTTTAACCACCCCTACGACACACACACACACACACACACACACACACACACACACACACACACACACACACACACACACACACACACACACACACACACACACACACACACACACACACACACACACACACATTTGACATATTTGACCTTATATATTTGGGTTACTTGGTTACAACTAGAACTATAGCGTGCGATAAAGATGGCTTCGGGGACAGCAAGATGTGAATGTCTCAGTTGAGCATTATTTATTTATTTGTATTCGATTCATTTCACTGTGGATTCTTTGGTAAATGTGTTAACAGACTTTTACGATATGGACTCTACAGTATGTGTACATGTAAGTAACCGTGTTCATTCTAATGCCTGATCTGTGACCAGTGATTTCTTAATATGTAATGATTCATGTACAGTCCGATGATTTTGGTCTATGTGTCAGTAAATCAAACCAGTGAGTGACTTAACGTTCAACTTCACATTGCTTCTCTTACTAGGAAGAAAATATTCTGTTATTTAAACTGTGATTAAATTATACAGAAAGGGATCAGAGAACGCTCCCTTTACAATCACTGTTGAGCTGTCAATCAAACACAGCGAGTTTATCAGTGACTGAGTTCTATACTCTCGTTATAATTAACGAATCTCTGATTTACATTGTGTTTGCACTGTTAGTTAAGATGAAAGCATTCGTTAGTGTGCAGAAACTGAGTTGCAATGATCTAAATATAATGCTATAGATCTGAATAGAATGCTATAATCAACACTTTTCACGATTTGTTAACCTTGAGAACTGTAATAGTAAAAAAGTGCTAAAAGTTATCAAGAGAGTTCCACATGTGATACTTAGCTATTTCATAAGGAAAGCTGTCAGCCAATCACAGCAGTGGGCGTTTACAGTCTGACAGCCAATCACAGCAGTGGGCGTTTACACTGAAGTCTCAAAGCCAATCACAGCAGTGCGTTTACAGTCTGACAGCCAATCACAGCAGAGCGTTCAAACCAGAGGGCTAAAATCAGGGTAGGAAAAATGCTTTTATTTCTAATATAATCTCACATTATAAGTGCACTCCATGAAACATTATAAAACAATAAAACAATGCAGTTCACGACCCCTTTAAAGTATACAAGGCATACCTATGCAGATGTATTTCCCCGTGTGACGTCACAGATCCTGCGATATGAAAACGAGCCGTTTTTGGAGCTCGATTAAAATAATGCTTTGTTTATAATGAGGAGGATGTGTTAATCTACAGGATGTTTAAATGGTGCAAAGACCTCGTATATGTCTCTCATATCTCTTATCAGATATATATCCATTAGAAGCACAGTTTTAATAAGTTTCAGTTCATTTGTCACTAGCAACATGGAAATTCAGTTTTTCATGCATACTTTTCCCAGCATACAGATAGAGTAACACATCCAGAACAAGTCTGTTTCTGCTTCATCACACCTTTATATTTATTAATTTAGCATTTTTTTATTTATTTTTTTAGCAGCCTCACATAGGCCTACGTTAAATATGGCATTTACCCTTTCATTTGCTGTATTGATTGATCTGTTACTTCACGTGCTGGTACTGTAGTCCCAAAGCGAGCGCAGTGACGTAGCCTACAGATGTGCATAACTCCAGATGTTCTCGTCTCTCTCGCCTCCATGTGCTTCAGTCCTCAGCCGATACCCAGAGTGCCTTATGTGTAGGGTTTCCATGGCAATCTATTTTTAACCACCGCGAAACAGCTAGGCATTAAAATATGCAATATCGTTGATGCAATACCCTCTCTCTCTCTCTCTCTCACACGCTTTTTTAAAAGGCTAATCTTTTAATATCACCTCAACCGCATAAGCATATGCAAATATGTCTTCTGAAAGTGAAAATGTGTAAAAATTCCCGCTGCACGCTGTATAAATAGCAAAGATAAGATTGTCTTGGAGTGAGCTAATGTTCACTGAAAGTGCAAAAATCAATCTTTCATCACTCGTTCCCTGCTCTCGGTCTATATTTGTCCTAAATACACGGCGCTGCATGATGAGTGTGTGTGTGTGTGTGCGTGTCCTGGTTTTAGACCCTAATTAATATGATATTCATTCAGTCCCGAGAGCGTGTCGATTCACACTTGTTCAGTGAGTAATGAGGTCAACACACTTCTAGCGCTCGCTTCATTCCTTCATTCTTCCTTATCTAGTCTCCCTTCATCTTAAAGCTGATTTCATCATTCCATGCACATCACAGCTGACACACTCGTCTGTGCGCTTTATAAGACACACGGTTTAGATTTAGAGGCCATTGATCATCCGTTTATCATTGAACAACTCGGGACAAGGACAAACAACCCCGGTTGTCACTTTTTTAGACTTGCTTATATGTGATTTTGTAGTGTATATTGTATATCTTGTAGCCTATATTGTATTTTGAATATTGTATGTTTGCAGTATGTTTAGTTTATGGGAGGTTTCGATGTTTTTATCTCTCTTGTTATTTATGCATTTTACCTTTACATGTGTATCCTTTTCTGTGTAAATTCACTTTGAGAAGTAACATTTAAAGGCGCCATATAAAATAAAGTTTATTATTATTATTATTAGTATGACACGTACTACATCCCAGTCTATATTGAAGTTGTCTTTTGTTATTCTGTGAATTTCTTCCTCTCCCTTGTGAAATAATAGTACACTTTAGCATATACTGTAAAAAGAATACTTATTACAGAAAAATAACAATAATATACTTAAGTGAATGTAATGTTTATGGACACTTAAATATTTACCAATTAAATATAGAAAAAAAAAAAAATCCTGCACTTTATCCTAACTTGCAAAAGTATCACAATGTAATCAGAAATGTTTAAAAAACATTGACACAATGATGGTGCTCTTCAGCCATTTTTGACCGAAAAATTAGTGCAATTCAAGATTTATGATCGTTTAAGTTGGAAATTTAAATTTTCAGGTCTATGCTCAAAAGTGAATAAATAGATTATAACTACTGCATAAATATAATTTAGTACCATAAAATCCCCTAAAAGTACAAAGTATTAAATAAAAAATATTACTGAACTAAAATATACTACATTCATTTAATTGAAATGAAAATAATAATAAAAATCTCTAATTTTTGAGCACCAGTTGCTTAAGTTGGACTTAAGTACATCTTTACATGTAATTTGATAATTTCTTGTTTTGTTACTTTATTTATATTTTTTAAATATCTTCGAAATAAAGTTCAAATATATATTTGTAATAATTATATTTGTAAAGTTGCAGTTTAATACATTTAAAATATATTAACTTACATATATCATAATATTATATATATATATATATATATATATATATAACAAGTTAATATATTTTACATGTATTAAACTGCAACTTTACAAATATATATATATATTTATACATACAATAACTTTAAATGTAACATCGAATAACACTGCAGTTAAAATTATAATGAATAATGTAATCAATTATACTGTATTACATTATTATATATTATTATTATTATAATGTAGTACTTTACATATGTTAGTCAGCTCAAAATAAGCATGACAAAAGTTTATTAAAACTTTTTAAAATTGACTTTAAAGTAAAACTGATAATTTGACATTGTTACAAAATGCTGTTTTTAAAAGTGTGTTAAGAAAGGTTTACACTTTATTAATTGCCCTTGTTACCGTGTAATTATGCATTTAAGTACTGAGAAAGAATAATTAACATGAACTTACTGTAGGGTTAGGAACAGGGGGTTACACTTTATTTTAAGGTGTCATTGTTTCAGTGTAATTATATATTGTATATACTGAGTAATTATATATTAATATACTGAGTAATATTAAGCAACTACATGTACTTACTATGGTATAGGATTAGGTTAACGGTTAGTTGCATGTAATTATGTATAATTTACTGTTATTACTATGGTAAGTACATGTACTGTAACATGTAACAATGACGCTGTAAAATAAAGTGTTACAGAATAGGGTTTGGTTTAGGGTTATGTGCTTGTAGTTATGCAAGTACATGTATCATATATGAAAGAAACAAAGTGTTACTAAACAGCATTTTCTCTTTAGGTAGTGGCTTTTGATTCTATTAATATCATGTTGTCTGCAAGTACAGTTTTTTTTAATGAACTTTTAAAACTGTAAGTATTTCAGTAAAATGAAGGGCACTTCTTTCGTTCAGGAGAGCTGTAAGCATGTGCTTCAGTAATGCATGTGTGTGTGTTGCTCTGATGCTGCTGATACACACTCTGTTTTTACACCATAACACCATTTTTTTTTGCCACTGCTTAATATCAAGACAAGCTATAAATAGAGCCATAAATGCTGAACGCGATTGACAGACGTGCTGTTTTATGTTCACAGGCTAATAACAGTAGACTCTGAAATGCACGAGGCCTTTATGAATCCATATTTGTGTCGCACATGCAAGACTGCAGTGATATATTTTCTTTATATGTTTCATCCGTTTGCTGACAGCTGCTAATGACTGAGTTTATGATTCGCAGTCTAAACCACATGAAACATATTTATATCTCCCCATGCTGTCTTCCTGTTCCCTTTAATAAACCTTTACGCCACGTGATGGCGAGCGTGATCTGGTGTGATCTGAACTCTGGTTTCTGAAGTCGCTCATACGCGCAGAGATCAGCGGTGTGTGTGTGTGTGTGTGTGTGTCGATCGTTCACGTTCACGGGGAGCGTTTAATGATGAAAGCAACGCTGAGACCCACGTTTGATTGATCCTACACACACACACACACACATACACACATACACACACAGACAGACACACACACACACACACACACACAGGTTTGTTTTGCGAGGACATTCCATAGGCTTAAAGGTTTTTATACTGTACAAACTGTATATTACGTCCCTCTACACTAACCCTTCCCAACACACACACACCATATAGATTTGTGGGTGTATTTTGGTGATCTCACCATGAGAGAGAGAAGGAACGGGGGAATGGAGGAAGAGGGAAAGAGATGTAGATTAGGATGATACTGACGTGAGATTTGTGTCTTGAATGGTGATGCTAATTTCACAAGAGATTTCTATGTTCAAATGTTAATTTTCTTTGTTTTCTCAGAGAGTTGCCCTCTCTTCCAGTTCGTCTTACACAGGGCATCACTTCTTTCAGACCGAATGCAATGATTGAACGAACATTTTATGATCCTACGCTTTCCACAGATGATATATACTGGTTAACAGTGATTGCTATCAGGAACTTTCAACCAGCATAACAAAAAAATGTTTCTGTAGAGAATCATATTGCACCTTTAATACTTTTCTTTCAAAATTCATCAAAAGTGACACTATGTTTATAGCCAGTGTGACGCTTTACAACTGTTTTATTAAAAGATTACTTTTTCAAGTCATTAGTACAGTAATACACTTTTAAATTTACAACAAAATATCTGAGCAGCTGGTGAATCCAGATCAGCACAGCTGGATCCACAGACCGTCTGAATCTCAGAAAACAAGCCTCGTCCTGATCACGTTTGCCCAGCGTCGGCTCTGTACACACTCCAGGCGTCACGGCGTGTGTTGATAAACCGAGCGGAGACTAGAGCGATCTCTCTGTCCACTGTGCCTCCATATCATTGCCATCTTAAAGGGATAGTTCACCCAAAAATGAAAATTAGCCCATGATTTACTCACCCTCAAGTCATTCTAGGTGTATATGACATTCTTCTTTCAGACGAATACATACACTAACCTAAAGGATTATTAGGAACACCTGTTCAATTTCTCATTAATGCAATTATCTAACCAACCAATCACATGGCAGTTGCTTCAATGCATTTAGGGGTGTGGTCCTGGTCAAGACAATCTCCTGAACTCCAAACTGAATGTCAGAATGGGAAAGAAAGGTGATTTAAGCAATTTTGAGCGTGGCATGGTTGTTGGTGCCAGACGGGCCGGTCTGAGTATTTCACAATCTGCTCAGTTACTGGGATTTTCACGCACAACCATTTCTAGGGTTTACAAAGAATGGTGTGAAAAGGGAAAAACATCCAGTATGTGGCAGTCCTGTGGGAGAAAATGCCTTGTTGATGCTAGAGGTCAGAGGAGAATGGGCCGACTGATTCAAGCTGATAGAAGAGCAACTTTGACTGAAATAACCACTCGTTACAACCGAGGTATACAGCAAAGCATTTGTGAAGCCACAACACGCACAACCTTGAGGCGGATGGGCTACAACAGCAGAAGACCCCACCGGGTACCACTCATCTCCACTAAAAATTGGAAAAAGAGGCTACAATTTGCAAGAGCTCACCAAAATTGGACAGTTGAAGACTGGAAAAATGGTGCCTGGTCTGATGAGTCTCGATTTCTGTTGAGACATTCAGATGGTAGAGTCAGAATTTGGCATAAACAGAATGAGAACATGGATCCATCATGCCTTGTTACCACTGTGCAGGCTGGTGGTGGTGGTGTAATGGCATGGGGATGTTTTCTTGGCACACTTTAGGCCCCTGAGTGCCAATTGGGCATCGTTAAAATGCCACGGCCTACCTGAGCATTGTTTCTGACCATGTCCATCCCTTTATGGCCACCATGTACCCATCCTCTGATGGCTACTTCCAGCAGGATAATGCACCATGTCACAAAGCTCGATTCATTTCAAATTGGTTTCTTGAACGTGACAATGAGTTCACTGTACTAAAATGGCCCCCACAGTCACCAGATCTCAAGCCCAATAGAGCATCTTTGGGATGTGGTGGAACGGGAGCTTCGTGCCCTGGATGTCCATCCCACAAATCTCCATCAACTGCAAGATGCTATTCTATCAATATGGGCCAACATTTCTAAAGAATGCTTTCAGCACCTTGTTGAATCAATGCCACGTAGAATTAAGGCAGTTCTGAAGGCGAAAGGGGGTCAAACACAGTATTAGTATGATGTTCCTAATAATCCTTTAGGTGAGTTTATATTAAAAAAATGTCCTGGCTCTTCCAAGCTTTTTAATGGCAGTGAATGGCTGTTTCTCTTTTGAAGTCCATAAAAGTGCATCTATCCATCATAAAAGTGCATCTATCCATCATAAAAGTGCATCTATCCATCATAAAAGCGCATCTATCATCATGAAAGTGCATCTATCCATGATAAAAGTGCATCTATCCATGATAAAAGTGCATCTATCCATCATAAAAGTGCATCTATCCATCATAAAGTGCATTTATCCATCATAAAAGTGCATCTATCCATCATAAAAGTGCATCTATCCATCATAAAAGTGCATCTATCCATGATAAAAGTGCATCTATCCATCATAAAAGCGCATCTATCCATCATTAAAGCGCATCTATCCATCATAAAAGTGCATCTATCCATCATAAAAGCGCGTCTATCCATCAAAAAAGTGCATCTATTCATCATAAAAGCGCGTCTATCCATAAAAAAAGTGCATCTATCCATCATAAAGTTGCATCTATCCATCATAAAGTTGCATCTATCCATCATAAAAGTGCATCTATCCATCATAAAGTTGCATCTATCCATCATAAAAGTGCATCTATCCATCATAAAGGTGCATCTATCCATCATAAAAGTGCATCTATCCATCATAAATGTGCATCTATCCATCATAAAAGTGCATCTATCCATCATAAATGTGCATCTATCCATCATAAAAGTGCATCTATTCATCATAAAAGCGCGTCTATCCATCATAAAAGTGCATCTATCCATCATAAAGTTGCATCTATCCATCATAAAAGTGCATCTATCCATCATAAAGGTGCATCTATCCATCATAAAAGTGCATCTATCCATCATAAAAGTGCATCTATCCATCATAAAATTGCATCTATCCTTGATAAAAGTGCATCAGTCATCATAAAAGTGCATCATCGTAAAAGTGCATCTATCCATCATAAAAGTGCATCTTTCCATCATAAAAGTGCATCTATCCATCATAAAAGTGCATCTATCCATCATAAAAGTGCATCTATCCATCATAAAAGTGCATCTATCCATCATAAAAGTGCATCATCATAAAAGTGCATCATCATAAAAGTGCATCTTTCCATCATAAAAGTGCATCTATCCATCATAAAAGTGCATCTACCCATCATAAAAGTGCATCTACCCATCATAAAAGTGCATCTATCCATCATAAAAGTGCATCTATCCATCATAAAAGCGCATCTATCCATCATAAAAGCGCATCTATCCATCGCATGGGCGGCGCTAGGGAGTGGCTAGCAGGTGCTTCAGCACCCCCAAGAAAGACCAAAGCACCCCGATAGCACCCCCCAAAATAATGTCTGGAATCAATTATATTCAAATATATGTTTTTTCGATATATTAAGTCGTTATTTCAATATAATATCTCGGTATTTCGACATAATAACGGCAATTTTTTGTCCCGCCAAAGCCTTTTTTGATCGGTGAGTGATGTAGAATAGAATGACTGCTGCGCTTGACAGGGCGCATCACGAGCAGAGAGAAAGAGCCCCGGCCGCGCGCACTCTCACGTCTTCAAACACTTCTCGCGCATATTAATCAAAATCAATTGACACGATAGTAAAAGGTCGGAAGACCGCAGTTTCACGTGGGGCATTTGGAGATGTATTCTCCTGAATTACCGCGGTGTGTGAATTGTGCTAAAAAAAACACGTTGCCTAGCTTAAAAAAAGCTTTCTCTAAAAAGCGTTCCGCCCATTAAGCTGACCTAAACCACATTTCAATAAACGAAAAAACCTATCCAGTGATAAGTTTTCTGTATTGACGCAAATCATGTACGATGTCCTAAACTGCCGAGATAATCACACAAGCGTGCCGTAGACGTCCACTAATGACACGTCCGATACGCAAACGAATGACTCATTTTAACCATTCACTTTAATGAATAGTTAAAACAACTGACATGTCCAACACTGAACTCACGAGACCTCTTAATCGGTGTACAAAAAATCGGTAACACTTAATAAGATTAGTTAACATTTACTATTAATTAACTGCACTTCAGCATTGTTAATGTTAATTGTTTCAATATTTAGAGAGTCAGACCCATATATGTGTGTTGTAGCCATTAAATAAGCGTATTTAATTTCATTTTTGTTAAAATATTATGTTTTTTTTGTTGTTTTTTTACATCTATGCTGATTATGAAAATTGAACAGCATGAGTAAGATGCGCGATATATCGGAAGATATGATGGGTCAGACATGATTTTGACCACTAAATTTACATTTACACATTTACATTTAGTCATTTATTTTAGCAGACGCTTTTATCCAAAGCGACTCAACTGAGGAATAAACCAAGCGAGTCATCGTGAAAAGGCAAAAACAACGCAAGAAGTGCTCAAAATACCAAGTTCGGACATTGCTCGGAGTAGCATAAGCTAGATAAGCGAGGATTTAAAGGAAAAGGATTTTTTTTTTTATGTTAAGTATAAATTAAGTTTTGTTTTGTAGAAAGCCTTTTTTAAAGTGAATTTCGTTTTGTATAAATTGTATCTTAATTTTAATCAATTTTTCATCAACCAATTGACTGGGTATAATAGCCTAAATAAGAAGCAAATAGTATAGCAGACAATATGATAAAGATAAGGAGGCGCGGGCGCAATTGCATTGCACGTGAACTGGAGCACATCTCATCATAAATTTTGCTCATTTAAATAATAGTGTGTGTGTGTGTGTGTATATATATATATATATATAGGCTAATTGCGCAGCTCCCCCTGTCAATGATCTAGCACCCCCTCAGCACCTGCGTTCAAAATTATCTGGCGCCGCCCCTGATCCATCGGCATTTATTTAATCAAAAATACAGTAAAAACTGTGAAATATTTTTGCAATTTAAAATAACTGTTTTATATGGAAGCTTGTTTCCGCCACAGAATAAAACATTTTAAAACATAATTGTGACGTTTTTTCTCACAATTTCGAGTTTATATCACGCAATTCTGACTTTATAACACACAACTGCGACTTTACATCATGCAATTCTGAGAAAAAAACTTCTTTATCTTTTATTCTGTGGCAGAAATAAGCTTCCACAGTTTTCTGTGTGAGTATACGTTAAACTGAAATTTATTCCAGGCTTCAGTGTCACATGATCCTTCAGAAATCACTCTAATATGAGGATTTGCTGCTCAAGAAACATTTATGATTATTATCAGTGTTGAAAACAGTTGTGCTGCTTTATAGTTTTGTGGAAAAAGTCTCCCATGAAATGCATGTAGTGAGGTTTAGATGAACAGATACCAGTCTGAGTACACAGGGCTTCCATCACTTCACAGATTAGTTGACTAGTGTGTTTTACAGGCTTGCAGTCGTGCAGATCTCAGTGTGATGTGTGTGATGTGTGTGAGTGCAGAAGGCTTTATGTAAGTGTGTCGAACAGCCTGTGTGTGAGTCAGCAGGGTAATTGGAGACTGGGTGACATGAGGGCCGCTCTTACTCCGAGAGATGGATTGCCTTTTTTTCTGCTGGAGCGAAGAGAACTGATACTGTGGACTGAGAGCGTCTCAATATTCACACTCGTCTCGAAGGCCGCTGGTCAGGAGGCGTCTACGTCGACACTTGCTTCCACACGGAAAGAAAAAACAATACCTTGGACTAACTTTAAAAAAAACTGAGTGTCTATTTACACTACTGGGCAAATATCAGGCCTGGATGGCAGAGGCTATTTACACGAACTCCGCCCACTGACGTCTGATTGTCCAGACACAATTATAGAAGATGCGTAATTGTCATCAGTGGCAATATAGAGGAAAGGCACGTGACAGAAAGTTTTAATGCAAATCGAATCCTTCTTTTGCCAAACTCACTCTACTCCCTTTTCCCATTACATCAAATCGGAAAGGCATTTATTTAAAAAATGTTTTTTTAAAAAGAAGACATTTTTTGAAAAGTGGAAATAAAAAGTCTAATGTGTGTTTAATAATAAAGTGTTTAGGGGTAGCTGTCGGGAGAGCTTTATTGTCGTCCATTTAATAATTTCAATAAATATAATCATATGCACTCTATTTTATTATTGCATGCTGTTTAATGTACAACAACACTGAGGAGCAAATATTATCTGCCACTATTTATAAGTATAAATAGCATCTAACTACTATTTGCACTTATTGCAAAAAAACAAAAAAACTGTTTCTTTTATATAGTGTAAATTGCTATTGCTATTTTCACTTAGTGCAAATTAGCCGCTGCCTTAAAAAAATACTCTCATTTGTTTTAGCCAAAGTCATTAGTTTTTCCAGAAGCACCTCATTGCAGTACACAAGATCCAGGGGGCGGAGTTGGATCCAGATTTAGTGGGTGGAGATGGGTAGGATTAGGGGTGGGTTAGGGATCAGGGGCGGAGATGGGTAGGATTAGGGGTGGGGTTAGGGATCAGGGGGCGGAGTTGGATCCAGATCTAAGGGGTGGAGATGGGTAGGATTAGGGGTGGGGTTAGGGATCAGGGGGTGGAGATGGGTAGGATTAGGGGTGGGGTTAGGGATCAGGGGGCGGAGTTGGATCCAGATCTAAGGGGTGGAGATGGGTAGGATTAGGGGTGGGTTAGGGATCAGGGGGTGGAGATGGGTAGGATTAGGGGTGGGGTTAGGGATCAGGAGGCGGAGATGGGTAGGATTAGGGGTGGGGTTAGGGATCAGGGGGTGGAGATGAGTAGGGTTAGGGGTGGGGTTAGGGATCAGGGGGCGGAGATGGGTAGGTTTGGTATACGTATGATGCAGGGTTCTAAATTAACACCCGCCAACCCGCCAAATGCGGGTTAAAATTCATTTTGGCGGGTGTTAATAAAAACTTACTAGCCAGTTTGGCCGGTGATGCATAAGGTTCTGTTCTCGGTCATTTATCCCCCTGGCAGTACTTCCTACATTTCCCATAAACACTGTGCCGTAATGCTACGTGATGACGTTCCATACGCCCATTGGCTGCGCGCAGTTTGCAGTGAAACCAGCGCGAGAAATGATCATGGAAACAAACGGAGCGTACGCGTCCGTCCACCAGAAAACACAAGGAAGATGAAGAACGAGCCAGAGCAGGGAGCAGACTGAAAGAGGAGGAAGCTAGTAAAGTAGCTAAAGTAAAAAGTTAAGATTAAACTAAATGCGGCGGTGGTTGGGACAGACTTCTGGGTTTAAATTTAAATGTCGTTTAACGAGAGATAGCCTACGTTATTTTTTTTAAGTTTAAGGTTTTTGTCATTATTTCTTACAAGCTTAGCCTATAGCCTACATTAGGCAATAGCCTATACACAACAAGCTTACTATATATCTTAAGGTTTTCTTTTAGTTGAAAACATTAAACAATATGTGTAAACAAAATATATAAACAACAAAAGCATTTAAGCTCAGGCAGCGCAAACGAAAAAAAAAGAAAAAGAAAAAAAGAAGCAGACTGCGCAGTTATTGTACAGAACGTAGTCAGCATACTCGAGTCAGCATATGATTATCGTGTTTATATTGTTTCACGTTCATGTTGAGAAAAACAATAATATCCACATGCTCGAGTGAGAAAACGCGCTGCGCTGACACACAGGCGTTGCAGAGACGCGCGCGCGTGTGTGTGTGTGTGTGTGCAAAGTGAAGTAACAGCACTTTGCGTTTTCTGTTCTTAAACCTGTCTCCCTCAACGACACTTAAAGGAAGCATATGTCAAAATCATTTTGCTACCAGAAGATATCGGGGTACAGCTGCTGACCTGCAGTCGTTAATGCAGTGATGGACAGCTGCTTCCTCAGTCGACTGCTGTTTCTTTGGATTTCATGTGATTTCTCATTGTGGTGGTGATATTATGATAATAATAATAATTAATAATTGATTAAACGTAATTCCATTTTGTAATAGGCTATCATTTTCATCTAAGTAATTCCAAACTTCACGAGGCAGACAACGACATTATGTGATCAAAAACACAATCCACTTGTTAAATGCTCCACCCAGTGCATTTAATTATAACTGCGAAAAAAAAATTGAAGAAAAAAAGTATTAGTATTAGTATTTTATTTTTTTAATAATAATTACAGAGCGAAAATTCGAATATTCGTACACATCCCTAATGGAGATAGATCCCAAACTTGAAATGAAATGTTTGCACTTTCTGTCTTGTATTGTACTTTATATGTGTTTTTCATGCCAACAATGTTAATAAAATTATCAAATGCATTCAGTGGCACTCATAATTTCTCTTATTTTCACCGGAAAAAATTTGGCTAGTGGAAATTCTAAATGGTTACCAGCCACATTGGCTGGTGATCAAAGAAGTTAATTTAGAACCCTGGTATGATGTATGATGGGAGGAGTTGGATCTGGATCCAACTCCTCCCCCTGGATTTCGTGTTCTGCAGTGAGGACCATCTCAGTTTTTCTCGAATTGTAGTTATGGTTTAGTTCAAACTGGAGCCCTGCAGTGGCGAGTAAGCTGCCCATAACTGCTGATCTCGGATCAGTGTTCTCCGTAATAAAAGCATATTGGCGAAGCACATTTGGTGAGCGATCGAGTGTATATCTGTGTTTGCGCAGAGCGCCAGAGGTTTCTATTTACAACGTGGTTTTGCCAGGTTGAGCAGTGTATCCAATCAGAGACAATGGCCAATCAGAGACATATCTGTTGATCTCCTGAATGCAATGGCCAATCAGAGACATATCTGTTGATTTCGTGAATGCAATGGCCAATCAGAGACATATCTGTTGATCTCCTGAATGCAATGGCCAATCAAGAGACATATCTGTTGATCTTGTGAATGCGATGGCCAATCAGAGACATATCTGTTGATCTCCTGAATGCAATGGCCAATCAGAGACATATCTCTTGATCTCCTGAATGCAATGGCCAATCAGAGACATGTCTGTTGGTGAATGCAATGGCCAATCAGAGACATGTCTGTTGGTGAATGCAATGGCCAATCAGAGACATATCTGTTGGTGAATGCAATGGCCAATCAGAGACATATCTGTTGATCTCCTGAATGCAATGGCCAATCAAGAGACATATCTGTTGATCTTGTGAATGCGATGGCCAATCAGAGACATGTCTGTTGGTGAATGCAATGGCCAATCAGAGACATGTCTGTTGGTGAATGCAATGGCCAATCAGAGACATATCTGTTGATCTCCTGAATGCAATGGCCAATCAAGAGACATATCTGTTGATCTTGTGAATGCGATGGCCAATCAGAGACATATCTGTTGATCTCCTGAATGCAATGGCCAATCAGAGACATATCTCTTGATCTCCTGAATGCAATGGCCAATCAGAGACATGTCTGTTGGTGAATGCAATGGCCAATCAGAGACATATCTGTTGATCTCCTGAATGCAATGGCCAATCAGAGGTGTTTACACTGGCAAATCCCAACAAACAAAGTGTTGACATGATGCAAATAAATGATTCATTGTGCAGTGTCGACCGCTTCATTGATTATAACAGAAGTTTGTGAGATCATGATGAACTAAAATGAGTGACAGCTTTCTATCATAGCAAAACACGCATGCAGAAGCCTATGCTTGCTCTCTTTTAAAATCAACAGTGGTTTATGAATGTAGATGCTTTAATAACAAATAATGTATCGGGAGTGTTTATATTGGGAGGTTGTGGCTAGGCTACACATTCATTTTCATGGAAATTTCATAGACTTACTGAAAAAACTCGATGTATACGTTTACCTGTGGGCTTTTGCAGGCAGGAGTGAAGCACAACATGAAGTTGTGGGTGGAGTGGGAAGAGAACATTATTTTCCGGGAACGTGTGGGAGTGGGAAAGGATTCCCGCGCAGATCTCTAGCTTATGCCTCCTCGAGCCACTGTTGGTAAACTGATGGGAGCCGACCCAAAAGCCTCGTTTCAGAGACACTACGACCCAGCCGGCTTGCCAGAACACGTTGTTCCTTGTCAAAGTGTTTCAGATCTTTATTCCCGCCGTTTCTCCCGCATCCGACCTGTCGATCACGAGATTGATTATGAGAACTGATTGTTTGCTTATACACCCAGAGCTTAATTTGAGGCCGTTTGGAGATGATCAACAATACTCTCCACCTCATCATGTTTTGGCTCATCAGTGTATACACTGAAAAATAATAATAAGTCCAATTTACTTAATTTTTTATGGGCAAGTTTTTGCACGCATATTTTTTAAGTACATTTCACATATGGAATTAAGTAAACTCTTTTTAACTAAGTTAAGTGAAAGTAACAAAGAAAATAAGTAATTTTAACTTGGCTAGTAAAAGGTTGAGTAATATCTATTTAGTTGAAGTTTCCTTTGCAATAGATTTCACTCAAACAATATAACATTGATTTAAACCACACGTTTAAAGGATATGCTTTACTTAGAAACATCTAAGTAATTAATACAATAGATATTGTGTGAAACACCATATTTACGTAACATTTGATGGATCGGGGTCATTTTGAGTGGAAAATGAACTCCAAATGTCACAAAATGGCCAGTTACTAATCTTAACAACAAAAGCAGTGATGAAACCATACAGCTGGAAAACAGTGAAAAATCAACCTCATTAATTATTCAAGGCCCAGTGCATGATGGGAACACCAGTATCAGAAAAGTTGAGTAATTTTACTTAATTTTATAACGTATTTTTACGCTTTCATTTCTACACGCTTGAATTGAGTACTAATATAGAATTTCGTTTTTTTTATTCTCGCCTAAACTAACTTTCTCATGTAAATTACATTGGGTTTTTTCTGTAGTATTTACTTCACCACAAAATCATTTTTATCAGTGTATGGCTTTTTATAACTTCACCTTAAACATATAATATAGTAACATGCTATAATATGAAAATATAAAGGTTTTGTTGGTCAATGTTTAATTTAGTTTACTTACTATAAATAAACACAACTTCGAAATACCTTAGTGTTTATTCTGATGTATTTTCCCCATTATGTACTATAATAGTAGTAATAATAATAATAATAAAACACAAACAAACACACCGTAAAATTGAATAAAACCCATAATATTTCTGCACATCAACACTCTGAGGTTCAGCGAACAAAATTGTTTATTTTCTTTTTTCTATGGGGATTAGCTTTAGACGAACTGAAAAAGAAAACAGGTTTACATCATGCTTTACAATTAGACCAATGTAAAGGTACTTTAAATATCGGACACTGTCAGTTTCAGTGCAGAGACAGTTCGATATATTATAAATATATTTACACAGTAAGTCTGCTTTTTCACACTTTAAAGAGTGTATAACGTGTACAATGTGTTTCTCATGAAAATGTGATTTAGTCAGAATCAGTTGAAGAAAATGTTTATTGGATTGTAGTGAGCTCATTTCATTCATTATGCATGTTGTTCAAGTATGTTTTCTGGATTGTTAGTATACCTTAGTTTGGTTAACCAGTGATCTGTGTAGTCATGTGACTCCTGCACTGGGCATTGAGAAAGGTCACATGTGACCAAAGCGTTTGCCACTGTTTCACTAAAGCAGTGCTTTTATCTTGCACTGATAGACTGTGCTGGCTTTGTCGAGTGTGTTTGCCTAGTCAGAATCAATGGACCATCAATAGAGAGAAATGCATCTCATTCACACTGAAAGTGGGACTAGTACTGGGACCAAGACTCGTATCCACATGGTCTGTTCTTAAATCTAAGTTAAAGGGATACTCCACTTTTTTTTTTGAAATAGGCTCATTTTACAACTCCCCCAGAGTTAAACTGTTGAGTTTTACCGTTTTTGAATCCATTCAGCCGATCTCCGGTTCTGGCGGTACCACTTTTAGCATAGCTTAGCATACATCATTGAAGTGGACAAGACCATTAGCATTTCAAAAAAAAAAATGACCAAAGAGTTTCGATATTTTTCCTATTTAAAACTTGACTCTTCTGTAGTTACATCGTGCTAAGACCGACGGAAAATGTAAAGTTGCGATTTTCTAGGCTGATATGGCTAGGAACTATACTCTCATTCCTGCGTAATAATCAAGAAACTTTACTGCCGTACCATGAGTGCAGCAGGCATAATGATATGACACAGCGCCTGAAAATAGGCCACCTTCCGTCAACACAACGGAACTATTTTCAAGCGCTGTGTCATATCATTACGCCTGCTGCACTTATGGTACGGCAGTAAAGTTTTTTGATTATTACGCAGGAATGAGAGTATAGTTCCTAGCCATATCAGCCTAGAAAATCGCAACTTTACATTTTCCGTCGGTCTTAGTGCACGATGTAACTACAGAAGAGTCAAGTTTCAAACAGGAAAAATATCGAAACTCTTTGGTCATTTTTTTTTTAGAAATGCTAATGGTCTTGTCCACTTCAATGATGTATGCTAAGCTATGCTAAAAGTGGTACCGCCAGAACCGGAGATCGGCTGAATGGATTCAAAAACGGTAAAACTCAACAGTTTAACTCTGGGGGAGTTGTAAAATGAGCCTATTTCCAAAAGAAGTGGAGTATCCCTTTAAAAGCCTTCCTCTTTTCACAGGCTTACAACTGTCCTTGATTTTAATGTTGAAATTTCAAATTGGTGATAAACTCCCTTTATCATTTGGTTTTGCGTTCTTTTTTAGATATGTATCCTGTTGTACAGCACAATGGCCAACTACTGTTGCTTTTATTGTGCTATAGTATATACATAAAAGTTGATTGAAAAGTTGATGGATTCACACTGAAAACTGGGAATGGGAATGTCAATGTGAAATGAAAATCGTAAATTGTAAATCCTACACTATTATTTTTTTTTCTGTGCGTATTATGAGTTGTAACATTTGTCTCTGTGTTTCCTTACAGGTCTGACTGGAGACGCCACAGATCTAGATAAAAGAAAAGAAGTCTTCGGGCAAAATCTTATACCTCCAAAGAAGCCAAAAACTTTTTTACAGTTAGTGTGGGAAGCATTGCAAGACGTGACCCTCATCATCCTCGAGATCGCAGCCATGATCTCTCTGGGTCTGTCGTTCTATCAGCCGCCTGGAGAGGGCAGCGAGTGTGAGTGTCATTACACATGTTCCTGTCTCGTATATTCCTCGTACTTTACGCCAAATGATCTGCTGATGTAATAACTGTAACCGAGGCGCTGGTTATTGTTAAAGGCAATTTATCGCAAATTTACCGGCTTTATCACCAGTCCTGGTTAAAAGGGAAAGTTCATCCATGCCGTTCCAAACCTCTATGACTCTCTTTGTTCTGTTGAACACAAAAGAAGATATTCTTAAACAAAACCATCATATCATCAAAAAATGTAGAAATATTCTTTAAAAAATATATATATATATATATATATATATATATATATATATATATATATATATATATATATATATATATATATATATATATATATATATATATACAGTATATACTGTATATATGTATATGTTTAAAAAATCATACAGGGTTGGAACGTTTTGGCACTCAAACACTCCACAACTTCACTTTGTAAGCCATTTTTACAATGACTTTTAACCAACTGATGTCAAGGTGTTTTTAATGGATGTCAGTTTCCAAACATTCCCTCTGGACACAAAGTCTGGTCCTCACTGTGTCTTATTCTGTCTAATAACCAGGAAAAGAGCATTTGACTGACATGTAAAGTATCCAACCGCGTTTAGTTTAGTTCTGGCTTGCTGTTCCGAAGCAGTTCATGGAAATGTCAACATTAGAGCAGCTACAGTATCAACATTTACACAAAAAATACTGACTGTTTTCATTTTCAATACTACACCTTTTTTTAGCATCTTCTTTCTGTCTTGAGGTTTTGATTGTTTGTGCTTCTTTCTTTACAATTAATGACTTTTCGCATATATATTTTGCATGCAGGGACATTCAGCCATTTGTAAGTGTGGCTGAAGCGTCCAAATACTCTGAATACTTTATTCTTATTGGTTGGAAGGTGTGTGTTTTAATACACAGGTAGTTTCAGTCAGTTTAATCACCGGTCTATTATTAAAATAGCTTGGCTACTGCAATGCTGCATTATATTTCTCAGCAATGCGGGGGTACGAGACATATTGCTGTTTTTAAAGTAATTAAACTCACATCTTCACTTTTAGTAGAGAGACGCTGCACAGACGCAGGTAATTCACACACTCATCTCTCTCTCTCTCTCTCTCTCTCTCTCTCTCTCTCTCTCTCTCTCTCTCTCTCTCTCTCTCTCTCTCTCTCTCTCTCTCTCTCTCTCTCTCTCTCTCTCTCTCTCTCTCTCTCTCTCTCTCTCTCTCTCTCTCTCTCTCTCTCTCTCTCTTTAGATAATTCATTCAAATAAATGCTATAATTCATTCATTGAAATAAATGCACCGCACTACTTTATCTTTGTGTCTGATTTAAAGCGGACCGAATGCTAGATCTGGCGAGCCGTAACTTTTCCATTCCAGTCAAATATTACGCTGCAAACATCAATAACAGCTTTAAGTTAGCAATGTGGGCAAATGACCAGGATAATCCACGGCTAGCTGTGCATTAAACCATTTGAATGCACTTCGCTTCATGTCAGGCAGTCGTGCATTACAATAGGATTTATTTTGCTCTTGCATATTGATCACAGAATGAAATTTCCAAACATGTTTTCTTGACTTGGCTTTATGAGAAACTCCATCAGCAGTCGTGCGCAGCTCAGTGTCTGTCTCAGAGTAAAGCGAGCATGACTCTGCATTCAGAGTGAGGGAATCCAGCGAAGAGTTAATGAAGTGTGCGCTGGAAGAATAACCTTTAGGTGAAGGCCATACATCAAACCAGCGGCCCATAAAATGTGCAATGAAGACAAAGCCATTAAAGCAGCATAAAGAAGCTAAAAGTAGGCTGAGCAAGTATTATCAATCACGATAATGCTCAAAGAATTCAATTACTCCAGAAATGGAAAATGATCTTTTATTCCAATGCGTTCAGAGCGATGAAGTAGTCTAAGTCTAATAGCATGTTACCTCTTGCATCGCACTGTAAGTGACTCATCATGTGCATGTGCTGGCAAGATGCATTACAAATGATTTCAAGCTGGTATTATGATCAGATTCTGTGATTATATGAATCTATCTGGCACAATATCATGAACCTAATACATTAATAAGCAGTAAGGATCTGCTTTGTCCAACAAGCATCACAGCAGAATGCTATTTTGTTGTATTTTATGTCATATTGAATCTGCATACAGGGTCAAATGAGCTGAGATAATAATCAAAGACGCTTTCTTATATGTGCCGTAGTGCCGGAAGATACACTTCATTCTAGTGAATTCATTTAAATGAACGGATTAAAAAAATATCTTCTTTATGCACAACAGAAGTTTGATGTTTTAGACTAGTTAATGTACCAGGAAAGTTCTACGTGAATAGCAAATAATATTATGGTGTTTTATATATTTAGAATGAAATTGCTCCCTTAAGAAATTTAATGTAGTTAACTAAAGGTCTGTAGATTAATTACTTTCTAAGCAGCTTCCCACAACACATTAATAATATGCAAATTGCACATTAATATGCATTATACACAGTTTCTAACAGTGCTGCTGTAGAGAACAGCGTGTGCAGACGATGAATCCTCACCTCGGCTCCACCGGCGTCACTCTGCCGTTACATCGGAGATTTGTGACACTTGTTCTTGTTCAGTGGAGACTGGTGCTGTGTGTGTCTATTAAGAGAGATGGATTGCTCCGTGTGTCCAGACATCCATGACGTTCACATTGAGTTGTACCCTCACAGACTTCCCCACATGCAAGATAAGCACAGGTTCCATAGAGATCAATACAGGGAACATCTCACTAAAAAACCCCGAGCTCCTTAAGCAGGAGAACTGAACATCTCACTGTTCACCCTGAGCTCCTGAAGCAGGAGAACTGAACATTTCACTGTTCACCCTGAGCTCCTGAAGCCGGAGAACTGAACATCTCACTGTTCACCCTGAGCTCCTGAAGCAGGAGAACTGAACATTTCACTGTTCACCCCAAGCTCCTGAAGCAGGAGAACTGAACATTTCACTCTTCACCCCGAGCTCCTGAAGGAGGAGAAATGAACATCTCACTGTTCACCCCGAGTTCCTGAAGCAGGAGAAATGAACATCTCACTGTTCACCCCGAGCTCCTGAAGCAGGAGAACTGAACATCTCACTGTTCACCCCGAGCTCCTGAAGCAGGAGAACTGAACATCTCACTGTTCACCCTGAGCTCCTGAAGCAGGAGAACTGAACATCTCACTGTTCACCCTGAGCTCCTGAAGCCGGAGAACTGAACATCTCACTGTTCACCCTGAGCTCCTGAAGCAGGAGAACTGAACATCTCACTGTTCACCCTGAGCTCCTGAAGCCGGAGAACTGAACATCTCACTGTTCACCCTGAGCTCCTGAAGCAGGAGAACTGAACATTTCACTGTTCACCCCAAGCTCCTGAAACAGGAGAACTGAACATTTCACTCTTCACCCCGAGCTCCTGAAGGAGGAGAAATGACCATCTCACTGTTCACCCCGAGTTCCTGAAGCAGGAGAAATGAACATCTCACTGTTCACCCCGAGCTCCTGAAGCAGGAGAACTGAACATCTCACTGTTCACCCTGAGCTCCTGAAGCAGGAGAACTGAACATCCCACTGTTCACCCTGAGCTCCTGAAGCAGGAGAACTGAACATCTCACTGTTCACCCGAGCTCCTGAAGCAGGAGAACTGAACATCTCACTGTTCACCCGAGCTCCTGAAGCAGGAGAACTGAACATCTCACTGTTCACCCTGAGCTCCTGAAGCAGGAGAACTGCACATCCCACTGTTCACCCGAGCTCCTGAAGCAGGAGAACTGAACATCTCACTGTTCACCCCGAGCTCCTGAAGCAGGAGAAATTAACATCTCACTGTTCACCCCGAGCTCCTGAAGCAGGAGAACTGAACATCTCACTGTTCACCCTGAGCTCCTGAAGCAGGAGAACTGAACATCTCACTGTTCACCCCGAGCTCCTGAAGCAGGAGAACTGAACATTTCACTCTTCACCCCGAGCTCCTGAAGCAGGAGAACTGAACATCTCACTGTTCACCCTGAGCTCCTGAAGCAGGAGAACTGAACATCTCACTGTTCACCCTGAGCTCCTGAAGCAGGAGAACTGAACATTTCACTCTTCACCCCGAGCTCCTGAAGCAGGAGAACTGAACATCTCACTGTTCACCCTGAGCTCCTGAAGCAGGAGAACTGAACATCTCACTGTTCACCCTGAGCTCCTGAAGCAGGAGAACTGAACATCTCACTGTTCACCCTGAGCTCCTGAAGCAGGAGAACTGAACATCTCACTGTTCACCCTGAGCTCCTGAAGCAGGAGAACTGAACATTTCACTCTTCACCCCGAGCTCCTGAAGCAGGAGAACTGAACATCTCACTGTTCACCCCGAGCTCCTGAAGCAGGAGAAATGAACATCTCACTGTTCACCCCGAGTTCTTGAAGCAGGAGAAATGAACATCTCACTGTTCACCCCGAGCTCCTGAAGCAGGAGAAATGAACATCTCACTGTTCACCCCGAGCTCCTGAAGCAGGAGAACTGAACATCTCACTGTTCACCCTGAGCTCCTGAAGCAGGAGAACTGAACATTTCACTCTTCACCCCGAGCTCCTGAAGCAGGAGAACTGAACATCTCACTGTTCACCCCGAGTTCTTGAAGCAGGAGAACTGAACATCTCACTGTTCACCCCGAGTTCCTGAAGCAGGAGAACAGAACATCTCACTGTTCACCCTGAGCTCCTGAAGCAGGAGAACTGAACATCTCACTGTTCACCCCGAGCTCCTGAAGCAGGAGAACTGAACATCTCACTGTTCACCCTGAGCTCCTGAAGCAGGAGAACTGAACATTTCACTGTTCACCCTGAGCTCCTGAAGCAGGAGAACTGAACATCTCACTGTTCACCCCGAGCTCCTGAAGCAGGAGAACTGAACATCTCACTGTTCACCCTGAGCTCCTGAAGCAGGAGAACTGAACATCTCACTGTTCACCTGAGCTCCTGAAACAGGAGAACTGAATATTTCACTGTTCACCAGAGCTCCTGAAGCAGGAGAACTTAACATCTCACTGTTCACCCCGAGCTGCTGAAGCAGGAGAACTGAACATTTCACTGTTCACCCCGAGCTCCTGAAGCAGGAGAACTGAACATTTCACTGTTCACCCTGAGCTCCTGAAGCAGGAGAACTGAACATCTCACTGTTCACCCGAGCTCCTGAAGCAGGAGAACTGAACATCTCACTGTTCACCCTGAGCTCCTGAAGCAGGAGAACTGAACATTTCACTCTTCACCCCGAGCTCCTGAAGCAGGAGAACTGAACATCTCACTGTTCACCCCGAGCTCCTGAAGCAGGAGAAATGAACATCTCACTGTTCACCCCGAGCTCCTGAAGCAGGAGAACTGAACATCTCACTGTTCACCCTGAGCTCCTGAAGCAGGAGAACTGAACATTTCACTGTTCACCCTGAGCTCCTGAAGCAGGAGAACTGAACATCTCACTGTTCACCCCGAGCTCCTGAAGCAGGAGAACTGAACATCTCACTGTTCACCCCGAGTTCCTGAAGCAGGAGAACAGAACATCTCACTGTTCACCCTGAGCTCCTGAAGCAGGAGAACTGAACATCTCACTGTTCACCCTGAGCTCCTGAAGCAGGAGAACTGAACATTTCACTGTTCACCCTGAGCTCCTGAAGCAGGAGAACTGAACATCTCACTGTTCACCCTGAGCTCCTGAAGCAGGAGAACTGAACATCTCACTGTTCACCCTGAGCTCCTGAAGCAGGAGAACTGAACATCTCACTGTTCACCCTGAGCTCCTGAAGCAGGAGAACAGAACATCTCACTGTTCACCCTGAGCTCCTGAAGCAGGAGAACTGAACATCTCACTGTTCACCCTGAGCTCCTGAAGCAGGAGAACTGAACATTTCACTGTTCACCCTGAGCTCCTGAAGCAGGAGAACTGAACATCTCACTCTTCACCCCGAGCTCCTGAAGCAGGAGAAATGAACATCTCACTGTTCACCCGAGCTCCTGAAGCAGGAGAACTGAATATCTCACTGTTCACCCCGAGCTCCTGAAGCAGGAGAACTGAACATCTCACTGTTCACCCTGAGCTCCTGAAGCAGGAGAACTGAACATCCCACTGTTCACCCTGAGCTCCTGAAGCAGGAGAACTGAACATCCCACTGTTCACCCGAGCTGCTGAAGCAGGAGAACTGAACATCTCACTGTTCACCCTGAGCTCCTGAAGCAGGAGAACTGAACATCACACTGTTCACCCGAGCTCCTGAAGCAGGAGAACTGAACATCTCACTGTTCACCCTGAGCTCCTGAAGCAGGAGAACTGAACATCTCACTGTTCACCCTGAGCTCCTGAAGCAGGAGAACTGAACATCTCACTGTTCACCCTGAGCTCCTGAAGCAGGAGAACTGAACATCTCACTGTTCACCCTGAGCTCCTGAAGCAGGAGAACTGAACATCTCACTGTTCACCCTGAGCTCCTGAAGCAGGAGAACTGAACATCTCACTGTTCACCCTGAGCTCCTGAAGCAGGAGAACTGAACATTTCACTCTTCACCCCGAGCTCCTGAAGCAGGAGAACTGAACATCTCACTGTTCACCCCGAGCTCCTGAAGCAGGAGAAATGAACATCTCACTGTTCACCCCGAGTTCTTGAAGCAGGAGAAATGAACATCTCACTGTTCACCCCGAGCTCCTGAAGCAGGAGAAATGAACATCTCACTGTTCACCCCGAGCTCCTGAAGCAGGAGAACTGAACATCTCACTGTTCACCCTGAGCTCCTGAAGCAGGAGAACTGAACATTTCACTCTTCACCCCGAGCTCCTGAAGCAGGAGAACTGAACATCTCACTGTTCACCCCGAGTTCTTGAAGCAGGAGAACTGAACATCTCACTGTTCACCCCGAGTTCCTGAAGCAGGAGAACAGAACATCTCACTGTTCACCCTGAGCTCCTGAAGCAGGAGAACTGAACATCTCACTGTTCACCCCGAGCTCCTGAAGCAGGAGAACTGAACATCTCACTGTTCACCCTGAGCTCCTGAAGCAGGAGAACTGAACATTTCACTGTTCACCCTGAGCTCCTGAAGCAGGAGAACTGAACATCTCACTGTTCACCCCGAGCTCCTGAAGCAGGAGAACTGAACATCTCACTGTTCACCCTGAGCTCCTGAAGCAGGAGAACTGAACATCTCACTGTTCACCTGAGCTCCTGAAACAGGAGAACTGAATATTTCACTGTTCACCAGAGCTCCTGAAGCAGGAGAACTTAACATCTCACTGTTCACCCCGAGCTGCTGAAGCAGGAGAACTGAACATTTCACTGTTCACCCCGAGCTCCTGAAGCAGGAGAACTGAACATTTCACTGTTCACCCTGAGCTCCTGAAGCAGGAGAACTGAACATCTCACTGTTCACCCGAGCTCCTGAAGCAGGAGAACTGAACATCTCACTGTTCACCCTGAGCTCCTGAAGCAGGAGAACTGAACATTTCACTCTTCACCCCGAGCTCCTGAAGCAGGAGAACTGAACATCTCACTGTTCACCCCGAGCTCCTGAAGCAGGAGAAATGAACATCTCACTGTTCACCCCGAGCTCCTGAAGCAGGAGAACTGAACATCTCACTGTTCACCCTGAGCTCCTGAAGCAGGAGAACTGAACATTTCACTGTTCACCCTGAGCTCCTGAAGCAGGAGAACTGAACATCTCACTGTTCACCCCGAGCTCCTGAAGCAGGAGAACTGAACATCTCACTGTTCACCCCGAGTTCCTGAAGCAGGAGAACAGAACATCTCACTGTTCACCCTGAGCTCCTGAAGCAGGAGAACTGAACATCTCACTGTTCACCCTGAGCTCCTGAAGCAGGAGAACTGAACATTTCACTGTTCACCCTGAGCTCCTGAAGCAGGAGAACTGAACATCTCACTGTTCACCCTGAGCTCTTGAAGCAGGAGAACTGAACATCTCACTGTTCACCCTGAGCTCCTGAAGCAGGAGAACTGAACATCTCACTGTTCACCCTGAGCTCCTGAAGCAGGAGAACAGAACATCTCACTGTTCACCCTGAGCTCCTGAAGCAGGAGAACTGAACATCTCACTGTTCACCCTGAGCTCCTGAAGCAGGAGAACTGAACATTTCACTGTTCACCCTGAGCTCCTGAAGCAGGAGAACTGAACATCTCACTCTTCACCCCGAGCTCCTGAAGCAGGAGAAATGAACATCTCACTGTTCACCCGAGCTCCTGAAGCAGGAGAACTGAATATCTCACTGTTCACCCCGAGCTCCTGAAGCAGGAGAACTGAACATCTCACTGTTCACCCTGAGCTCCTGAAGCAGGAGAACTGAACATCCCACTGTTCACCCTGAGCTCCTGAAGCAGGAGAACTGAACATCCCACTGTTCACCCGAGCTGCTGAAGCAGGAGAACTGAACATCTCACTGTTCACCCTGAGCTCCTGAAGCAGGAGAACTGAACATCACACTGTTCACCCGAGCTCCTGAAGCAGGAGAACTGAACATCTCACTGTTCACCCTGAGCTCCTGAAGCAGGAGAACTGAACATCTCACTGTTCACCCTGAGCTCCTGAAGCAGGAGAACTGAACATCTCACTGTTCACCCTGAGCTCCTGAAGCAGGAGAACTGAACATCTCACTGTTCACCCCGAGCTCCTGAAGCAGGAGAACTGAACATCTCACTGTTCACCCTGAGCTCCTGAAGCAGGAGAACTGAACATCCCACTGTTCACCCTGAGCTCCTGAAGCAGGAGAACTGAACATCTCACTGTTCACCCTGAGCTCCTGAAGCAGGAGAACTGAACATCTCACTGTTCACCCTGAGCTCCTGAAGCAGGAGAACTGAACATCTCACTGTTCACCCCGAGCTCCTGAAGCAGGAGAACTGAACATCTCACTGTTCACCCCGAGCTCCTGAAGCAGGAGAAATTAACATCTCACTGTTCACCCCGAGCTCCTGAAGCAGGAGAACTGAACATCTCACTGTTCACCCGAGCTGCTGAAGCAGGAGAACTGAACATCTCACTGTTCACCCTGAGCTCCTGAAGCAGGAGAACTGAACATCTCACTGTTCACCCCGAGCTCCTGAAGCAGGAGAACTGAACATCTCACTGTTCACCTCGAGCTCCTGAAGCAGGAGAACTGAACATCTCACTGTTCACCCGAGCTCCTGAAGCAGGAGAACTGAACATTTCACTCTTCACCCCGAGCTCCTGAAGCAGGAGAACTGAACATCTCACTGTTCACCCTGAGCTCCTGAAGCAGGAGAACTGAACATCTCACTGTTCACCCGAGCTCCTGAAGCAGGAGAACTGAACATCTCACTGTTCACCCCGAGCTCCTGAAGCAGAAGAACTGAACATCTCACTGTTCACCCTGAGCTCCTAAAGCAGGAGAACAGAACATCTCACTGTTCACCCCAAGCTCCTGAAGCAGGAGAACTGAACATCTCACTGTTCACCCTGAGCTCCTGAAGCAGGAGAACTGAACATCTCACTGTTCACCCCGAGCTCCTGAAGCAGGAGAACTGAACATCTCACTGTTCACCCCGAGCTCCTGAAGCAGGAGAACTGAACATCTCACTGTTCACCCGAGCTCCTGAAGCAGGAGAACTGAACATTTCACTCTTCACCCCGAGCTCCTGAAGCAGGAGAACTGAACATCTCACTGTTCACCCTGAGCTCCTGAAGCAGGAGAACTGAACATCTCACTGTTCACCCGAGCTCCTGAAGCAGGAGAACTGAACATCTCACTGTTCACCCCGAGCTCCTGAAGCAGGAGAACTGAACATCTCACTGTTCACCCTGAGCTCCTAAAGCAGGAGAACTGAACATCTCACTGTTCACCCTGAGCTCCTGAAGCAGGAGAACTGAACATCTTACTGTTCACCCTGAGCTCCTGAAGCAGGAGAACAGAACATCTCACTGTTCACCCCAAGCTCCTGAAGCAGGAGAACTGAACATTTCACTCTTCACCCCGAGCTCCTGAAGCAGGAGAACTGAACATCTCACTGTTCACCCCGAGCTCCTGAAGCAGGAGAACTGAACATCTCACTGTTCACCCCGAGCTCCTGAAGCAGGAGAACTGAACATCTGAAGGAGGACATCATGAAGGTCATTATGCTCACACTGCATCGTTTTCTCAGCCGCAAGTAGTTTTCAGTGCGCAAACGAAACCAGCATAAAATGTTTTACAATATGTCTACTTTTCTGTACCATGAGAAAACACAGCAAACAAGTGGATGTATTCTGTTTTTTTCTTTTTTTCTTTGCTAAACTATTTCTTTAAGCTCAGTCGACAGCCTTAATGATAATACTTTTTAAGACAAATATTTTTCCTGTATTTTCTTAAACTGGAGAAGCAAATTGACTAGGCCTGTAACAATATATCGTCCCACAATATATCACAATACAAAA
>NW_026606634.1:2765000-2895435 GCF_029890125.1 Rhinichthys klamathensis goyatoka
GTCACGGCCTTCAACGACTGGAGCAAAGAGAAGCAGTTCAGGGGTTTACAGAGCCGCATCGAGCAGGAGCAGAAGTTCCAGGTGGTGCGAGGAGGCCAGGTCATACAGCTCCCCGTGGCAGACATCGTCGTTGGAGATATCGCACAAATCAAGTATGGTATGTGTCCCCAAGTTCTTCTTTTTTTTAATACTTATCCCTCTTGTATTTATAATAGGTCCCTGATAAGTCCTTTACATGCAGTCTGTTAGCAAGCAGTCACATTATTTACAGCATGACACAAGCTGATTGGCCTCTTCTGATTCTGCAGCCAATCAGATTGCTTGCTCAACATTTAAATAGTCAGAATCAATATTTGTTGTAAGACGGTCCTGCAAACGTCAACATTAAGGGCCCGACAAACATTAATAGTGATGGAAGCCAAAATATTAAATGGCATGGAGAAATATTTACTGAGTAATTCACTATTTTGTACAGGGGGGTCAAAGTGATCATTTTCACCTGAGATTTGGAGCCAAATAACAGGAGTGTAAAAATGACTTTAGAAAGATGGCAGCATCATTATATTATTAATTTTGCACACAGATTGGTAGATCTATTCGTTAAATCTGTGTACTTTAGTGGACTTTGATAAGTGACCCACATTTGGTTCCCTTTCAAGGGAACTTCGAGCTGCGTCAAACGCTGTGGGAACGCCCCTGCGTTGTGCGTCATGAAGCACGTATGGAATCAGCCCAATGGAGAGACGGAACGTCATAGGCGGGTGACGTCATCGACCAGGAAACTATAAAGCACCCCAAAAACACAAGCGCATCAGCTTCTGTGCCTTCAGTCGCGCTATATGTGAATCTGTCTGAATGTAAACACTGTGTCTGTCTTTAGTATTTGCTAGGCAGGAGTTATCACATTTACACCACACAAACAATTTTGTATGAGAGACTATGGCGAGCGAACGGCATTTAAGAAGTGTGTTCCTCCCTGCTCGCGCTATCTAACGGGCGGGGATACACACGTTCTTTGTGTTGTTTGTTTGGGAGTGCATTATGCCCAGTCAGCTCTCGAGGGGGCTGGCTGCGAGCATTGCGAGCGTCTGCCTTTATGGACGCTCCGCTCCCGCCGGGCGCTCTTTGAGGAGAGTGCTCGGTGCGCGCTCCCCGCGGTTCGAGTCCCGCTTCTGCCGAGGCTGAGCGGCGACGCTTATCGTGGGGATCGCAAATGGATCTTTCAGCGGGGTTAGAGACGGGCTCTGCCTTATCTCTGCCTTTACCTGTTAGATCCAGTGTCTCAGCCCGGTTTGGAAGCACGCTCTGCGGTTTCTTCCGCCCGGGCTGAGGCACCAGTACTGCAACTATCTAACGTTAGTTATAAAAACTAGGAGATAAAAATAGCAGTATTGACGAGGGAGATGTGGAGGACTCGCCACCTAACACTCCCGAAAGCGAAGAGCTCAAGGAGGTTCTCACTCGAGCTGTATCAAAACTAAGCATTGAGTGGCCAGTGGCTAGGCAGGAGTCTGTTATTAAATCTAAGTTAGGTGAAAGATTTCTCCCTTCCCGTGTGCAACCTCCATGCCGGTGCTTGCCGTTTTTTCATGATCTCCATACTGAGGTGTCGAGATTATGGAAGAAGCAGGCTTCTGATATAATTTTAGCCCCCAATCATTCACATATTCAGATTTAGCGGGGGCTAGGTTTTTGAAAAGAAAAGACGGCGCTTTGCCGCGGGTAGAAGAGACGCTTGCGAGCTATCTCTCTTCCGAGGCTGCATTGTCATTCAAAGCACCGGCATTACCTTCCAAGCCATTATGAAATATTTCGGCTTTGTAAAGTGTATTTGGCGGCAGGTCAGGCTGCGTCGTGTCTGCATACAATGTCTATATTGCAGGCATACCAGGCTGATTTGCTAAAGGACGTGAGCGTGAGTGAGGAGGCAGTACTGACGTGGTTCGAGGACTGCGTCAGGCTGCCGATTTGTGGTAAAATTATTTTTTCCAACATGAAACAGAAAGAGAAAGCTTTCTTTTAGATGATCCTCTCTCCCCTGCGGGTTTATTCAGTGAGTTAGTTAATACTGTCATTGATAATTTCAGGAAGAAAAGAAGCAGGCAGCAGCTTTTAAAAGGTTTCTTCCATTAAAAGTTCACGTCCACGGGGCTGCTGGGCGGGAGCAGCCCCGGCCGTTCACGAGCTCATCGCATAGGCGCAGCAAAGCAGAGTATCGCGTCTCGCGCTCCCCCTGCTGGACAGTGGGACCAGACGCGGCACTCTCAGCCAAAGCTTTTTGAAAAATAAATATAATATAATATATATATAAAATATATATATATAATAAAAAAAAAAAAAAAGCAATAGAACTGGTTTGAGGACAGTTATATTGGCTATGCTGAGGGCGGTCCCCACCGAAGGAGAAAGGTGTTCACCTCTTTTTACGGTGCCCATTCTTCCTAGGTGCCCTCAGGGGCCCGTTCTGCCAACCCCGCCTTCATGCCGGGGCGCAGACGGTCCTGGCGAGCGCTTTCCCGAGGGACGCTCGCCGCCTCTGACACTGAGGGTGGTCCCCATCGAGGGAGAAAGGTGTTCACCTCTTTTTACGGTGCCCATTCTTCCTCGGTGCCCTCAGGGGCCCGTTCTGCCAACCCCGCCTTCATGCCGGGGCGCAGACGGTCCTGGCGAGCGCTTTCCCGAGGGACGCTCGCTGCCTCTGACACTGAGGGTGGTCCCCATCGAGGGAGAAAGGTGTTCACCTCTTTTTACGGTGCCCATTCTTCCTCGGTGCCCTCAGGGGCCCGTTCTGCCAACCCCGCCTTCATGCCGGGGCGTAGACGGTCCCAGCGAGTGCTTTCCCGAGGGACGCTCGCTCCCTCTGAGGAGGGTCTCAGAGCGGTCAAACCAGTTGTTCCCTGCCGGTGCGCCGTTACAGGGCGCTGTGTTTGCTGCTCAAATTACACCAGAGACCAGTCTCGAGAGACTGGTACCCTTAGTAGAATTTGTTTGGCAGAGTGGAAAAGCCTTCCAATAATATCTCAGTGGGTCCTGCAGACAGTAGTAAGAGGTTATGCGATCCAATTTAGGTGTCGTCCACCGAAACTCAGAGGGGTTCTGCCCATAGTGTGGGCCCCGAGCAGGCTCTGGTAATGGAACAAGAGGTGAAAATGCTCCTTCAAAAGGGGGCTATAGAACGGGTTCCTCCTCCCAGTTTGGAGCTAGGTTATTACAACCGATATTTCATCGTTCCAAAGTAGGATGGGGGGTTGCGTCCAATTTTAGATTTGCGCCTATAAAATCGCTCGGTAGGGAAGCTCAATTCAGATGCTCACTATCAAGCAGGTCGTGTCACAAATCAGGTCCGAGGGCTGGTTTGTCACGATAGATCTAAAGGACGCTTACTTCCACATTTCCGTACTTCCACAACACAGGAAGTTCCTGAGGTTTGCCTTCGGGGGCGAGGCATTCCAATATAGGGTTCTTCCGTTCGGTCTAGCTATCTCCCCGTACTTTATGGAGCAGATGGCGGTTCGACATCGAGATGTCGTCTTCGCGCATATCAGGAAGTTGGGGTTGAGGCTGAACGCGAAGAAAAGTGTTTATCTCCTTCCCTGGAGACCACTTTTCTGGGCGTTGTTTGGGATTAGGTCACCCGCATCGCTTCGATTCTTCAGCCTTGAAACAGTAAAGCTAGGCCAGCTACTCACTGTAAAGCAGTTTCAGAAACTGTTGGGTTTGATGGCAGCAGTGTCCAACGTTATACCTTGGCCTGTTGTACATGAGACCGCTGCGGTGGTGGCCCAGGACCAAGGGATTCTCCCCGAGGGGAAGTCCACTCCGCACGATCAAAGTCACGCGGCGCTGCCTTCGTGCTCTGGTCTTGTGGAAAGAAACTTGGTTCCTATCCAAAGATCCTGTGCTGGGGGCTCTTTGTCGTCGCGTAAAGCTAACGATGGATGCTTCCCTCACAGGGTGGGGGGCGGTCATGAGTGGTCGTCCAGCCCAAGGTCTGTGGCAGGACCATCATCTATCACGGCATATAAATTGTCTAGAGATGTTGGCAGTGTTTCAGGCTCTGAAACACTTCCTAGCAGACCTGAGAGGTCATCATGTGCTAGTTCAGTCAGACAACACGTCGGTGGTCTCTTATTTAAATCGTCAGGGGGGCCTGCGCTCTCGCCGGCTTTACAAGTTGGCCCGTCAGGTCCTCCTGTGGTCCCTAGGGAAGTTACTATCACTGAGAGCAATGTATCTTCCTGGGTATTTGAATGTGGTAGCGGACTCTCTGTCGAGGCAGGGGCCGAGGCCGGGGGAATGGAGACTCCACCCCGAGGTGGTGGAGCTCCTTTGGTTGAGTTTCGGTCGCGCCGAGGCGGACCTATTCGCTTCCAAGGAGATATCGCACTGTCGTCTGTGGTTCTCCATCATTCATCCAGCCCCTCTGGGGTTGGACGCTATGTGCAGCCGTGGCCGAGGTCACGTCTGTACGCTTTTCCCCCGATTGCTCTGCTACCAGGAGTTCTGGAGAGGGTTCGCCGGGACGGGGTCAGCCTACTATTAGTAGCCCCGTTCTGGCCGGCCCGAGTATGGTTTGCGGACCTAGTTTCTCTCCTGGACGGCTCTCCTTTGGAGCTCCCGGTCAGGAGGGATCTACTCTCTCAGGCGGGCGGCATGATATTTCACCCCCGCCCAGAGTTATGGAAACTGTGGGCTTGGCCTCTGAGGGGGCCCAGCTCTTAGATTCCGGTCTCTCAACCGAGGTTGTTGAGACCATCCTTCACTCCAGAGCTCCATCCACGAGGAAGCTATATGCCTTTGAAGTGAAAACTTTTCACTTCTTGGTATGGAGAACACCTGTAGGACCCAGTTAACTGCCCAGTGGGTGCAGTGCTGGAATTCCTGCAGGAGCGTTTCTCCACAGGGTTATCCCCCTCCACACTAAAGGTGTATGTGGCGGCACTGGCTGCTTACCACGTCCCTTTCAGTGGAGTTTCTCTTGGGAGACACCCGCTTATAACTCGTTTCCTTCGTGGCACTTTGAGGCTGAGGCCAGCAGTTCGTGCCTGGAATTTTCGCCTGGTATGGTTAAGGCTTTTCTATACCCTAGGCCAGGTTATGTTCCTAAGGTCCCTACTAATGTTGTTAGACCTACAGTTCTGCAGGCTTTCTGTCCTCCTCCATTTCTGTCGTCAGACCAGGAGAAACTTAATTTGCTCTGCCCAGTGAGGGCGTTAGACGCTTATGTCCACAGAGCTGCCCTGTGGAGGAAATCAGAACATTTATTTGTATGTTTCGGGCCACCCAGGAAAGGGTGTCCTGCGTCTAATTAGAGAATGAGCAAGTGGGTGGTCGAGGCTATCTCACTTGCTTATGAGTCGGCTGGTCAGCCTTCACCTTTGGCTGTACGAGCCCGCTCTACTAGGAGTATGGCTGCATCCAAAGCTTTATTGTCAGGAGTTTCCCTGAGTGAGGTTTGTGATGCGACTGGATGGTCTTCACTGTGCAGGTGCTCTCGTCCGCTGTGCGCTAGATCTCACATGACGGTCACTTGCTCCTATGGCGACGTGGGTATTCGCGTTCCCACAGCGTTTGACGCAGCTCGAAGTTCCCTTGAAAGGGAACGTCTCGGTTACGTATGTAACCCTAGTTCCCTGATAGGGAACGAGACGCTGCGTCGTTCTGCCATACTCCCGGCATTCCCGTTAAGCGCTCCTTCAGGCCTATCAGAAGCTGATGCGCTTGTGTTTTTGGGGTGCTTTATAGTTTCCTGGTCGATGACGTCACCCGCCTATGACGTTCCGTCTCTCCATTGGGCTGATTCCATACGTGCTTCATGACGCACAACGCAGGGGCGTTCCCACAGCGTTTGACGCAGCGTCTCGTTCCCTATCAGGGAACTAGGGTTACATACGTAACCGAGACGTTTTTGACCACTGAAAATGTGTACAATTTAACAATTTACTCATGAAGCCGCATTGAGATCCCTATATCTCTGGGGTTTAACCATATAGAGGCTTAAAATTAAGAGACCAAAAGAACATTTTAAGAACTAGAAACTAAAAATATAGTGAAATATGTGTATTACTTTTCGAGTAACAGGCATGTTAAGTAAAAAAAAACAAAAAAAAATGTGCTTCTCCCCAACGATCTGTCGCCATTGGCATATAACGCAACAAGTATTGCTAAAGTCAACATCATTTACTAACAGACCTTCCTATCTGTGTGTAGAAATAATATAATGATGCTGCCATCTTTCTGAAGTTATTTTTACGCTCCTGTAATTTGACTCCAAATCTCAGGTGACGATTATCTTTTTGAACCCCCTCTACAAAATAGGGGATTACTCAATAAATATTCATCCATGGCATTTAATATTTTGGCTTTCATCACTGTTAATGTCTTTAAATGTTTGAGTCGAGAACCTCTGCTTGATTTGACATGGAATGATCCGCTAACATTGTCATATCAATTAACATGATAAAACTATCTCGAGACTGAGAAATAACAGAGTAGAGTATATGCGGTGATTCTTCAATTAGGGGAACGTTTCTGTCTTCTAGGGGGATTTTGAAAAATAAAATAAAAGATTGATTCTAGATTATAAGGACATATTAGGGGCATCTTTGATTTTTTTTTATAGTGCATCTCTAATTACTTGAGTTCAAAGGTTAAATTTGGATTTTGTGCTTGCCCATTATTCAGACTTTTTAATTTCCCCAGTGTTACAATCGGGGGGATTTTATTTTCATCACTTTGTTAAATCGCAAATGATTTGGTATTTGTAAATAGTTGTGACGTACCACACACTCAAAGCAACCGAACGTAACTATTTACAAATACCAAATCAGTTGCAAAACACTATGTTACGTTCGGTTGCTTTGAGTGTGTGGTACTTAACATAGTGTTTGTGGACAAATTAATGTTTTTTTTTTTACAGTTAATAATGTAATAAGTAATAAATAATGAGTTTGACATTTAATATTTTTCAGAACTTGACATTTCCCACAGTGTGACATGCTAAACTCCATCTAACACGATTTGAAACAGTATTGAGCTCATTCTTTAATGATTATCATTCATGCCACTTTTATGAACACATATTAATTAAGAGACAACAGTATATGGAATATATGTACTACAATTAATATTTCACACTATAGAACCATTAAAAATGAATTATTGAACACATAAAGGTAAAGTTAATCTACAATATACACATCCATATGCATGTTATCCTTAAATCTCGATTAAAATAAATCCATGGACATGTGTCAATGTATAAATGTATAAATGTATTAACATAGATGAAATTCAAGATTTCTAATTGAAGGTTCAGCCATATATAATCTGAAATCTATTAATGAAGTGGAGCGTTATCAAGAGCGCTTTAAAGCATGACCAGACAGCATCGCTGTGCGATGAAGCGAGACTGATCTGTGTCATTAATTCACAGTTTGATTATGAGAGTTGGTCAAGCTGATCAGCACTGGATTCTCCGGAGATGTTATCAGACTAGTGCTGTGCTGGTTCTGCAGTGTTGGAGGGGTTCTGGGTGTTATTTCGGATCTCCTGATCGAGTGGGAGGCGGATAATGCATGTGTTGACAGTGATGGAGGGATCCTGTGGGTGAGAGCGTTTGGCAAGCGGGAAAAAGGGCTCCATCTTCTTGACTAGTACAGTGGTGGTTAGCAGTAGCTTATTTTTTTAATATGTGTGGGAGATGATATGATGCATTGCAAAGATGAAAAATGAAAGCAAAATTATCTCTGAACGAAAAAACACTTGTTGATATATAAAAAACAACAGAAGGGCCCAATACCGAACCCTGGGGAACACCTACAATATAGTGTTGCCTATTGTTGCACAACATACTGCTATTCTTGTCATTTTGGTTTTGACTTAGTTAGGGCTGTAAACTCAGAAAAATTGGAGAGAGATTCTGTTGTGAAATGCTTGACATGTGCCATCTTAGAGGATCAACTTTGGAAATCTTTGGAGACAGCCATATTGATCCAGACTTGTTGTTTGGAGAAACTGAAGGAATTGTTGGAAGGAACACAAAGGCACTAAGAAGAGCTTTTGGAGATTAGATTTTGAAATATGCTCCATTGCTGAGTGGCTGCCTGTGTTCAGAAACAGTTTTGTCCCTGTTGTGCTCTTGACCGTTGGATTTAACAAGTTAAGCTGGAGACTTGATATAAGTTACTTTGAATATCATGGTTTTTTTAAACATAGTGCACCATAATGAGTGCTGAACTTTTAAAGGAGTAGTTCACTCCAGAATAAAAATACGTCACGGCCTGATAATTTACTCTCCCCCACGCCATCCAAGATGTTCATGTCTTTCTTTCTTCAGTCGAAAAGAAATGAAGGTTTTTGAGGGAAACATTCCAGGATGTTTTTCCATATAATGACTTCAATGGGGTCCAACGGGCTGAAGGTCCAGATGTGAGTTTCAGTGCAGCTTCAAACTCTCGACACGATCCCAGCCCGAGGAATAAGAGTCTTATCTAGACAAACCAGCGGACATTTATAACAAAATAAACATTTATATACTTTTTAACCACAAATGCTCGTACATTACGTGATCACGTTGAAAGGTCAAGCGTGACGTAGGCGGAAGTGCAGACCTAGTGTTTACAAAGCCAACGTGCAAAGACTAAGTCAAAAGCCTAACCCTATAAAAAAAAAGAAAAAAAAAAGGTAAACCAACGATGTCGGACGATTTTGAAGTTGGAGGAGAAAATGAGATGGAATTTTTCACCCTTCCCTACATTTTATGAACACGCGTGACCTTTTTTTGTGTGGTTGCTTTTGTTAGGTGTGGTTTGGTGAGGCATGTTTTTTTTTATTTTTGTTCTTAAGAATTCTACTACATGTACACCATTACTGTGTTCAGGCGACCTGCTCCCGGCGGACGGGGTCTTGATACAAGGCAACGATCTGAAGATCGATGAGAGTTCTCTGACGGGAGAATCCGACCACGTGCGCAAAGCTGCAGATAAAGACCCCATGCTTCTCTCCGGTGAATCCCTCTTTACTACTATATTTTACTTTCACAGCGTTCACTTTGTTGTGCTCTTTCACCCGTAATAAATATTGAAGTTCGACATCCAAGTCATCAGAAAAAGTCAAATCGATCGACACAGGCAAAAAATATAAGTGGCTCTTCCCACAAATAGGCTTAAATTTTTTTACTTTTTGTAACAATTAGTCATTGAAAGGAGATGCTTAACCTTTAGAAAGTGTTAAATGTTATATAACTTTCTTATTTTCCAATCATTCTGTAGAAAGGACCCACAAATGCCACTACTTTGATGTCATTATTTTGAGGAATGTGGTTGCAATGTTGTGTGCAAAATGTGTGCCAGTTAAAAATTATTAATTAACAAAATAGTGAGTTGAATATCAATCCAACAGATTATGTCAGAATGAAAACATTGCAAGATTTTGTTTGTTTGATGCAGGAAAAGATGGGACAGATGGAAATCTGTTATTTGATGTGTTTAAATTAGAAACCATAGCTTCATGTTAAGGTTTAATTTGTTAAAATGAGTTAACTAAATTAGTTTACATGAACTAACAATAACCGACCAATAACCGAACAATCCGACCTTGTAGTAAAATAATGATTAATAATTAAATAATAATAATAATTACAAAAAATGTAATAATTTAAACATATTTATTAGTTACTCTATTCAGTGCCAACTACATCATTTATTGTCATGCACTCTTTTAATGTACTTTGATTCTACAATTTTAAATTATAAAGGACAATAATGACAAGCAAGTACTGTGTTTGAGACTGATGGTACATTTGACAGCATAAACTCTATTAATTAGCTTTGATGAATGAGTCAGTTATCACCTCTACAGTCAGGTGTGTGTGTGTGTGTGTGTGCTATCAGACAGCAGTCATCTATGAGATCACACATTGTGTCAGTTGTGCTGAGGTGAGAGCGTCAGGCCTGCTATTACTTACAGTTGCTCCATGACTTACCGCGCCGTTAACTGAATCCCCAGGCACACACGTGATGGAGGGCTCGGGTCGGATGGTGGTCATGGCTGTCGGGGTGAACTCTCAGACCGGGATCATCTTCACTTTACTCGGTGCTGGGGGAGAGGAGGAGGAGAAAAAAGAGAAGAAAGGTGCGTAACTAAAGCTCAGCCTGACAGAACTTCAGCAGAGCTGCATTACACCAACACTTCTGTACGGGGATCAACATTCATTCCTGCCAGTTAATGTTGTTATTATTGCATAAACCCTTTTCTTATATCAGCAGATCTTTGAAAACCTCAAAAAAAAAACAGGACACTGCGGGAAAAGAACATTATAAAGCACACTAAAATTGAAAACTTTGTTTATAATTGACAAAACTCTCCCTGTTTGGAATATTTACGATTTTTTCCAAACTTCTGCCCAGTCGTGTATTTACTATTGCTCGTATTTCATGGTTTGAACAAACCTTTAACCCAAAGTATTAAAGGGGTCATGAACTGCCTTATCTTTTTTATTTTATAATGTTTCCTGGCTTTCACATCAAAAATGGTCATGAATTAGACATAAAAGACATTTTTCCTACCCTGATATAAGCCTCTGATTTGAACGCTCTGTTTGAAGGGGCGTGTCTGCTGTGAGACTTCAGTGTAAACGCCCACTGCTGTGATTGGCTGTAAGACTTCAGTGTAAACGCCCACTGCTGTGATTGGCTGTGAGACTTCAGTGTAAACGCCCACTGCTGTGATTGGTTGTGAGACTTCAGTGTAAACGCCCACTGCTGTGATTGGCTGTGAGACGTCAGTGTATACGCCCACTGCTGTGATTGGCTGTGAGACTTCAATGTAAACGCCCACTTAGGGCTGGGCGATATATCGATATAAAAAAATATATCGATATATTTTTGAATGCGATATGGAATTAGACCATATCGCATATATCGATATAGTTCAAATATGCGCTGTGATCCTTGCTCCAAGCAAGCTGCTGACCGGTGTTGCGCCGAATTTCGAACCCCTGCCAAATTATTACCCCCCTCGTTGAAGTCAGTACCTGATTTCCTAATCCCAACCCCGCCCCTAATCCTAACCCCTCCCCCACAACTAATCCTAAACCTACCAATGCTAGGGGGGTAATAATTTGGCGGGGGTCGAAATTCGGTACAACACTGGAGCTCTCTGCACTGCTCCCCGCGCGTGAAGCTGCGCGCTGCAGAAGCCCCATCCGCAAGCCATCGACAACCCGAAACGGTGTTTCCGCTACATTCATTCTGCCGTGGTGGGCCGCCACACCAAACATCATCCCGCAGCGGCTGCAGCTTCTCAGTGAAGTCCGATATTATGCACACTATTGTGTTATTGTTAAGCCCCACTAAAGGCATAAAAAATCATTGTAAAGCACCATAATGTTTTCGTGCACTATATTCCAAGACTTCTAAAGTCATTCGATAGCATAATGTGAGGTAAAAAATAATATTTAAGTTCTCCATTCAGCATTCAAGCAGCGCGTCGCGTTCGGTAACGACAGTAACACGACGATACTCTCTTCAAGATCAATGTTTCCACTATTATACTTTATTTGTAGATAAATGTCTAGTTTGCATAAAATGACTTTATCTTGCTGGAGTTTATAGCGCTTTCTAAATCATATTCCTTTCCTTTGTGCAAATGTGAAGCGCTGCGCGCTGTGACTTCGCGTTGCTTCAAGTGCATCATTTTGCGCACGGGATGCGCATAATCGATTTGCCGCTCTAAATTGGAGTCTTTCATATTATAATACTTAGGAAAGGTTTAAACACCTGGGGCAAGGGGGCGTGGTCAATGGGAATATCACTGCCACCACAACTGGAAAAAATCCAAGAGGAAACACTGCGAAAAAGCTCCAGCCCCGAAACAAAGCTCACTGCAAACTTCTTTTTTCCGCAGCCACCTTGTGGAGCTTTGATCAAAAAAAAAAAAAAAAAAGTACTCCTGTTGTTATACAGTATTTATGTTTACATTTTATTGTTATTTGAACTGCTGAGCATTTAATTATGAACCAGGTGAAGAAACATGTTTATGTATTCATTTGATTTTGCACCTGTTCACTGAAATAGCCAGTTTCAATAAAACTAGGCTACTTGTGACGTCATATTTGGCTTTGACTGAACATTTGCTCTCACTTTGCAAAAAATATCGGGATATATATCGTATATCGATATTCAGCCTAAATATATCGGGATATGACTTTTGGTCCATACCGCCCAGCCCTACGCCCACTGCTGTGATTGGCTGTAAAACTTCAGTGAAACGCCCACTGCTGTGATTGGTTGTGAGACTTCAGTGAAACGCCCACTGCTGTGATTGGCTGTGAGACGTCAGTCTAAATGCCCACTGCTGTGATTGGCTGTGAGACTTCAATGTAAATGCCCACTGCTGTGATTGGCTGTAAAACTTCAGTGAAACGCCCACTGCTGTGATTGGCTGTGAGACTTCAGTGAAACGCCCACTGCTGTGATTGGCTGTGAGACGTCAGTCTAAACGCCCACTGCTGTGATTGGCTGTGAGACTTCAATGTAAACGCCCACTGCTGTGATTGGCTGTAAAACTTCAGTGAAACGCCCACTGCTGTGATTGGCTGTGAGACTTCAGTGGAAACGCCCACTGCTGTGATTGGCTAAGATCTCTAACATCTCTAAGTATCACATGTGGAACTCTCTTGATAACTTTTAGCACATTTTTACTATTACAGCTCTCAAGGTTAACTAATCGTGAACGTGTTGATTATAGCATTATATTCAGAGCTATAGCATTATATTTAGATTGTGGCACGAAAGGTTGCAGTTATGAGCATGTAGCCGTTCACAGACATGTTAAGTGTATGAATGCAGTGATCTCATCTTTGCAACTCCTTAATAAATGTTTTCATTATAACTAACAGTGCAAACAAAATGTAAAAAAGAGATTTATTGATTATAACCAGACTTTGCTATAACAGGAGTTTTGGCGAGAGTCCAGAACTCAGTCACTGATAAACTCGTGGTGTTTGACTGACAGCTCAACAGTGATTGCAAAGGGAGCGTTCTCTGATCCCTTTCTGTATAATTTAATCAGAGTTTAAATCACACTTTCATTCTGCTAAGAGAAAACAAAATGTGAAGATGACCATTAAGTCACTCACTGGTTTGATTTACTGGCACATAGACACAAATCATCTAAAGAATCATTATATATTAAGAAATCACTGGTCACAGATCAGGCATTAGAATGAACACGGTTACTGCGAATGTCTCAGTTGAGCATTATTTGTTTGTTCACCGTCGATTCTTCGGCAAATCAGTCACAATTTCATGGACTCCATGATGCTAATGCTACATGCATTATTGTCGAGTCCATGTCATAAAAGTCTATTCGCAAAGCCTGCGCCGAAATTGTGACTGATTTGCCAAATAATCGACAGTGAACAAACAAATAATGCTCAACTGAGACATTCACATTGTTGAAAATAAATAAAATAACCACATTCCCAACATTAGGATCCTATGGATGGTACCGTATTTTCCGCACTATAAGGCGCACCGGATTATAAGGCGCACCTTCAATGAATGACCTATTTTAGAACATTTTTCATATATAGGGCGCACCGGAATATAAGGCGCATAAGATACTGCAGTCAAACGCTTGACTGGGTTTGCGTTATGCATCCACTAGATGTGCTAAAGGGAATGTAGCGAGTGCGCGGCGCCAGAGGCGAGGCGTTTATTAGTAAGCGTGAGCGCGCTGGGGCGGGCACGTAACTTATGGTGTGTTCACACCGAACGCGAATTTAATTATTTGCGCGAGTGGATTACATACAAAGTCAATGCAAAGACGCGAATAGACGCATCATTCGCGCCCGGCGTTGCGAATGACGCGAATTGGGGCGACGCGTTTGCTGCGAATGTCTTCCGCGCAAGTTTTAACTCGAGCGAATGTTCAAGCGTCTAATTAGACGCGATAGACGCGTATTTGACGCTCTATTCGCGTTCGGTGTGAACACACCATTACATTCGCAGCCTGACTCATGAGTATTCATGTGCGGCGGCTCGCTGACAGCAACAGCTGGCTGTTTTGAATGAGACGACCCGGTTACTGTGAACGGGGAGCGCTTTATGAACATTCTGTGACGCGGGAGCAGCGCCGAGGACAGTGTGTCTGTTCGTGTGTCTGTTAGTAAGAGTGAGAGCTCGTGACTTACACACATAACCTGATTTATACGAGGTTGAAGTGGCCGTGTGACAGAGCGGGCATAAGATGGACACGAGCGCGAGTTCGCGGGCGAATTTAATAACGCGGAGCGTTATTAACCAATTGATCCATATATAAGGCGCTCCGGATTATGAGGCACACTGTTGTTTTTTGAGAAAATTAAAGGCTTTTAAGTGCGCCTTATAGTGCGGAAAATACGGTAATATTATTTTTAGTCCAGTCAGTGATCCTGTATCGCTCGTCATCTCACTAACTCGCCAGTGGGCGGGGCCAAAGTTGCGTTGATCTGCAGAGGCGGTCTTTACGCAACGAGTCGTTCTCTGGGCTCGGTTTCAATAAAAGCTGTTTTTGGACTAACAAGGAAGTTTGTAGATCTGAAACTTACAGAATATTCTTATAGTATGATGACCTCTTAAATGTCAATTATTTCTCAGTTCATGACCCCTTTAAAGTGCGATGCGTGACTCATTCCACAGGTTTGATATATCTCGAATCACGTGTGCTGTTACCATTGGACTCCAGCAGCACCCTGTCAATCACCCACATGCTGATCAGCAGATAAAGTCTTAATCAAAACGTGCAGCTCTTTTCCCCTCAATATGGGTAAAACGTGCCCCTGTTGTTTTTTCGTGTGCACACAGTGGCTACTTCCAAGTGCTTTTTCTGGTTGGGTAGCATGTGCTGTTTCTCAGCATAAGGCTTATGTGTTTGTTATTCTGCAAACTGCCACAGGTCAGGCTCTGGAGGACGGCCATCAGCTGGCAGGTACAGTATACATCTCTGTACCCGAGGATACATTCATTTATTACCCCACTAAACCTGCTCTTCCCTCCCGAACCCTGCTTTAGCAACCGTGATCTTTCACTTAAAAAGAAGCTCTTTTTAAGTATTCAAAGAAATGCATTTCATCCATGATCCCGCTTAGATGACGATCGGGAGGTTGTGATGGACGGGTGATTCCCTCAAGGCCGGATAGATTGACGATATCAGATTGATCACGGTTTCGTAGCCTCGTAATCTGACACCCTACTGTTGTATTTGAAGCACTTGGGTTTGATTTTTTTTAGCATGCTTTTAATTTGGTTGTTTTATTTATTTTTTTGAATCACCTGTTCTTCCCGTGATTGGTTGTGTAAATAGCAGTTGGAACTCTAGAGTTTTGTGCCATTGATCATTGTGTAGTTTTGTGCCTCGACTTTTTGTCTGCCATATTATGTGTAACCTGTCTTATGTTGCAGTGTGTTTTCCCATCGATGTCATTCTTTCAAAGTCACCTTTCTGTTAAAAGCAGTGTATTGAGAGAGTACTAATGGTGATAACCATGCTACTTTTGTTCATTATTACGGCTAGACTGCTCGCATCCCTCCTCACACCCCATCGCGACTATAGCTACCGATGGTGCGGCAAGCGCAAATGCCCCTGGTAATACCAGCCTAGTCAATGGTAGGTTGAGCAGGCCTTCGCTGTCCGTCACTCACTGGCTCCGCCTCTCCTTCTCCAGTTGTCTATTGCCTTGTCCGAATACCCACACTTGCGGTCTTGGCCACTTGAGAGCGCGCGCCCTTAATGCACACTAAACCCACACTATCTAAACGCATTTGAGGCTACGCGTATCCCATCATGCATTATGTTCAGGAACTCATGTGCCCCGAATTCGCGACATGTTGAGGAAAACATTTTTTATTTTTTATTTAAACGAACTAGTACGTATAATTTGGTAGTAAAATCATAAAGTGTTGCACATTTTATTGGTGCAAAGATGAGTATGGAATGTGTAGGCCTATTTTGTACAACATTTGCAACTGTTTTTATCACTTAATTAGAAGCACCATAATAAATGTGTGTCTTCTGTTAGATATATAGCGACTACTGAACAGACATATAGAAGTTTATTTTAAAATGCAAAGTATCGAAAATGTAATAAATAAAAGCTCTGTAAGCACTTGCATTTTTTGCAAGACTATAAGTGTGTCCCATCGAGTAATCAAAAGTTCTAAACACACTTGCCTATGTGAACAGAGGAAATACGTCATGCAAGTAGACGAGTGTTCAAGAGCAAAGACCGCGAGTGTGGGTATTTGGACAAGACGTTGATCTCCCTCTCCTGTCCTCTCAGTGCATGAACCCTCTGATCGATAACTCCTTTATTGTTCTCTTCCCTCTTCTACCCTTTTCGTTCCTTTATTCCTACGTATGCCAACAGCAGATTCACAATGTGGATCGTCCCATTGGTTGAAATAGGCCACATGACTATAACCGGAACTTAAGCATAAGCTAAATAAGTATTGCATTGCAACTGATTTAGTTTTAGTGGGTAGATTTACATTTCGGAAAGAAAATCATGACGTGTTGTGTAGTGTCTTTGGTGTGTTGGAATACAATTTATGATAGGAGCGTATTTGATGCGAAATATAATTTAAATTTGTGATTCCTTAACAATATCCCATTAGTATTTAACTGTTAAACTGTAGGACGCATATAGTACTGTTGATTGTTTCTTTTTTCAAAATAAATGTATAGTTTTATTGAGCCAGGATGCATTAAATTAATCAAAAGTGACAGTAAAGACATTTATAATGTTAGAAAATGATTCTATTTCAAATAAATGCTGTTCTTTTGAACTTGCTATTCTTTAAAGAATCCTGAAAAATAACGTATGACGGAAAAATCTGCAGCAGCACAACTGTTTTCAACACTGATAATAATCATAAATGTTTCTTGAGCGTCAGATCATCATATTAGAGTGATTTCTGAAGGATCATGTGACACTGAAGACTGGAGTAATGATGTTGAGAATTCAGCTTTGCCATCATTGGAATAAATTACACTTTACTATATATTCACATAGAAAACAACAATTTTAAATTGAAATAATATTTCAATATTTTGCTGTATTTTTGATCAAAAATGCAGCCTTGGTGAGCAGAAGAGACTTATTTAAAAAATATGAAAGAATTTTCCCGCCCCCAAATGTTCGAACCGTAGTGTACTACAGTATTTTTACAGTAACAGATACATACAATATCCATGTGTGTAAATATTCCAACACACACACACACATATCAATTAGTAAAAGGTTATATTTCGAACTTGTTGAGTTAAGTTAAATTCCGCAATACAATAAATACAAATTACTTTTCTTCAAAGCAATCGATAGGAAATGTATTTGCTTTTGCTATGTTAATTATTATTATTTTTTTTATCATAAAAAAAATAATAATAATAATTTTATGCTTTTGGTATGTTAATTTTTTAAATAATAAATATTTTTTTATTAAAAATTTTTTTATTATTGTTTTTTATTTTCTTTTATTATTTCAGTTTTAGTTTTTATGAAACCAGCTCTGAATAGATTGATTGATTATTTCCTGAACATTTCGCCTGTGTTTCAGACAAACGTTCCCACACTAAAGTACCCATGTACTGTAGTTGCACATGTATTTATGTGATGGGATAAATCCGTTTTGAATGTTTTGGCTATTCCCGTTCCCCCGGTGTGTTGCATGGCTGTTCTGTAGCAGTTCTTCTTCCCGCATGTCCAGTAGAGTCGTGCTGTTTCTCTAGTCCTTCATTGTGTTGAGTATTTCTCTTCCATTTATCCTCCATGGAATATCTTCTGAACGACTACTTCCCAATTCCTCCTTTTTATGACAAATCATAGTGACAAACCAAGATAATACGATGTATACATATTAGATATTCCATGGCACTAGTCAAAATGACATGAAAACACACAACAGAACATCCATTTTTGTTATAACAAACACACATACTGCATATACTTCATATATCAACGCAGTGCATCTAAACACATGCTAGTCATTTATTATTCAACATCTATATGTGGATGGTAGCTTATGCTGCATCTGATATAAAGCCATAATACACTTCAAAACTTCATTATAAAACGATTCTGTGTTATGTATGTGACTCACAATGATGTTGATAATTACTCATTCTCTGTCTTCCTTTTTTAATTTGATTTCACTGTAATGTCCATGTGATGAATGTTTTATCATCTGCTTTCTGTTATTTTTGTCCTGTGTGTGTGTGTGTGTGTGTGTGTGTGGATGCCTTCATCTTAGGTAAAATGCAGGATGGAAATATGGAGAACAACCAGACCAAAGGTAACCTGCTTTCACTTTACCGCTGGTTTGAGCGCTCACCATGATTTTATTCCTCCGTTCGCACCGGTTCAGATGTCAGCTCGTCTGTTTGTTCTGCTTCTCATGTGTGTGTCAGGGTTCCTGTCCTCGTCCAACTCTCCAATCACTCTAATGATCAAGTGTGTATTTCACCTGTAGTGTAACGGGGTTACTCTGGGGTTACTTACGCTTTTGCAGACGAAAATATCCCGAGGTTTCGATTCATTTCAAGTAATAGTGAAAGTTGTATTCAAATTTTGACAATAGAAATGTATTTCATCTATGTATTTGGCTAGCAGCTGCTTCATATTTTGCAAATGACTTTACTTGTATTAATAAACACTTTGCGTTTAAGTTTTGTTCACAGGATAGAGTCTGGCTTAGGCATTGTGTGTTCAGTATTGAACGCCCATCAAGTTTCTGATCATGTGCAGGTCTTAAAGTTGAATATATGCAAAATGTTTAATGTTTTTCAATTCTACAATGCACATATCAGTGCATTAGAAACAGTATGCATAAAATGTATGTAGTACGAGTAACTGACTATGAACTCGGGGCACTGTGTCGATGGATTTAGACATCTTTTGTTTTGTTTAACAAAGATATAGTTGGCGGTGGAGGCATTACTGGTTTATATTGCTGTAAAATGTGGGAAACACTGCACAAGATGCATTAAGTGTAAAACTGCGTCTTTTGCCTTAAAGGAACATTTCACCCAAAAGTAAAAATAAGCAAAGAATCATTCCATGTCATCATTTACTCACTCTTGTGTCATTTCAAAACTGAATGACTTTCTTTCTTCTGCTGAACGCAAAAGATGATATTTTGAATAATGTGCCGGTTGCTCATTTCCATTCAGTTATAATGAATGAGGCGTTCAAGCCTCAAAAAGCAAACACCAATTCTATAAAAGTATCCCAAAGGTAGTGCATAAAAAATTACATAATTTTATTTATTTGTTTATTTATATTATTTTTATTATTATTTATTTTAGTTTAGGTTTAGTTTTTATGAAACCAGTTCTGAATAAGAACCTGTTCTTGTCTCCAAACCCTAGATTGATAGATGATTTCCTGAACTGTGTTTCAGACAAAAGACAAAAACAACCAGATTTTTAAATGTAAAAAAAAAAAAAAAAAAAAAGTTTAATTGCGATCATTAAAGAGAACATTCCATCCCATCATCGTTTCAAGTTCAAACATTATGGGAATGTTACTTTTGAATGTTTCTCGGAATGTTCTGAAGTCGGAACATTTAAAAAACTTTAGGCAAGGCAAGTTTTGAGAACATTATTAAAAACCAGATGACATTGAACGAACGCTTTGTGAATGTTACTGACAGAATGTTTGTCTCACAGAAGAAAGAAAGTCATACAGGTTTGAAGCAATAAGGTTCATAAGGTTGAGTAAGGTTGAGCAATAAGGTCATAAGGTTGAGTAATTTTTTTAGTCTTTAATTTTTGGGTGAACTGTCCCTTTAAGAGGTTTGTCCCACATAACTTGATACTTCTGTCATCAGATCCCATGAAAAGGTTGTTCAGTCGTCTCTCAACCATGTAATGTCACCAGGATTGGGGTTTAATCCAGTTCCTGGATAAATGTAAAATGCATTCACCGCCTCATGATTCCATTGATCAATGTAGATATTCAAAATAACATATTCATTTGGTGGTTTGCTGAATTTGGTTGCGAACCAAAGTAATTGTACTTCAAATAAAAGAAGATTACTGGTCCTCTTGAAATGTTGACTCCTATTGGAATTTTAAAGGTGCATTGTGTGATATTTAGGAGGATCTGTAGACAGAAATGCAAGATCATATACATAACTATGTTTTCAGTGGTGTATAAACACCTTATATAATGAACCGTTATGTTTTTATTAGCTTAGAATGAGCCGTTTCTTTCTACACACACCGCGGGTCCTCTTACATGGACATGTTTCTACGGTGGCCCTGAACAGACAAACGCGTTTCGTCACTATGTTGTTCTTCATGATAAGAAGCTGCTAAAGTCAGCGAATAAAACACTGACACAATGATGAACGAGTAACAATAATATTCGCAATAACATCGTTTTACTGAATAATAAAGTAAACTTAATTTCTTAATTAATCTTTGTAAAGAAACCTCATTGCTGAACTGGCTACTCTCTGCTGTCTCAGACGACGACATCACTTCCTGTCGGCCACCTTAACTTCTGTTGGGTGCAATTCGCAACCTCACCACTAGGTGCCACTGAAATCACACACTGCACCTTTAAGTGCACTTGGTGGCTGGTAGCACATTACGGTCATTCATATACGTATGTGACCCTGAACCACAATTGAGATTCATACATCACATGAAAGCTGAATAAAAAGCTTTCCATTGATGTATGGTTTGTTAGGAAATTACAATATTTGGCCGAGATATGACTATTTGAAAATCTGAGGGTGCTATACACACTATATGCATTCATTATATTTACGGTAGGACATTTACAAAATATCTTCATTGAACATGATCTTTGCTTAATATCCTGATGATTTTTGGCATAAAGAAAAATCGATAATTTTGACCCATACAATGTATTGTTGGCTATTGCCACAGATATACCCGTGCGACTCGTGACTGGTTTTGTGGTCCAGAGTCACATATTTTGTTAACGAGTTACTATTTATATACAAACAAACATACACAACCCAACAGTAGACTTCAAACTGTGGTTTATTCTTATATGGTGATTCCCTCACAACGAGGTCCAGCATTAGCAGTGAGCAAAGGCCCATTACCAACTCGAGTTTTCTGTGGTCTTTACAGTGAAAAAGCAAGATGGCGCTGCTGCGATGGAGATGCAGCCCTTGAAGAGCGCAGAGGGAGGAGAAACCGATGAAAAGGAGAAGAAGAAGGCCAACGTCTCCAAGAAAGAGAAATCCGTTCTGCAAGGAAAACTGACAAAGCTGGCTGTGCAAATCGGCAAAGCAGGTGCTGCGTGTTTTTCGGGTGTTTGGAGGATTAGGACTCTACAGGTTTGGTGTTTTATCATCGCAGTGGAGCACTAATGCCGTGTTTAATGTGGTCTGGTCCTCAGGTTTGGTAATGTCTGCCATTACAGTCATCATCCTGGTGCTTTACTTCGCAATCGATAACTTTGTGCTTCAGAAGAGGCCGTGGCTGCCGGAGTGCACTCCAGTCTACATTCAGTATTTTGTCAAATTCTTCATCATTGGTGTAACAGTCCTGGTGGTCGCGGTTCCCGAAGGCCTTCCGCTTGCTGTTACCATCTCTCTGGCCTACTCTGTGAAGGTACATGACGAATACACCCTGTTTAGATCTAGCTCAAAGGAGTAGTTCACTTCAGAATTAACCTGATAATTTACTCTCCTCCACGTCATTCAAGATGTTCATGTCTTTCTTTCTTAGGTGGAAAAGAAATTAAGGTTTTTGAGGAAAATAATCCAGGATGTTTCTCCATATAGTGACTTCAATGGGGTCCAACGGGCCAAAGGTCCAGATGTGAGTTTCAGTGCAGCTTCAAAGTCTCGACACGATCCCAGTCGAGGAATAAGAGTCTTATCTAGACAAACCAGCGGACATTTTATAACAAAAAATTAAAAAAACATATACTTTTAACCACAAATGCTAGTCTTGCACTGGCACTGATGCGCCACACATTACGTAATCACGTTGGAAAGGTAGCGCTGTAACCTGATGTAGGCGGAACATGTAGAGTAGTTTTTCTTTTGTAAATGCCGTTTGACTTAGTCTTTGCACGTTGGCTTTGTAAACACTAGGTCTGCACTTCCGCCTACGTCACGCTTGACCTTTCAACGTGATCACGTAATGTACGAGCATTTGTGGTTAAGAAGTATATAATTGTTTATTTTGTTATAAATGTCCGCTGGTTTGTCTAGATAAGACTCTTATTCCTCGGCTGGGATCGTGTCGAGACTTTGAAGCTGCACTGAAACTCACATCTGGACCTTCGGCCCGTTGGACCCCATTGAAGTCATTATATGGAGAAACATCCTGGAGTGTTTTCCTCAAAAACCTTCATTTCTTTTCCACTGAAGAAAGAAAGACATGAACTTCTTGGATGGCGTGGGGGAGAGTAAATTATCAAGAAATGTTAATTCTAAAGTGAACTAATCCTTTAATACTTTGACATTAAATTAACCTAATGAGCTGATTACCCAGAGAGCGACTTTGGGCATCATAGGAACACTTGTAATGCCAACACTGATTCAGAGTATATCCTGTTCACATTCTTTCATCCATCTGCACTGTTTTTTTTTTTTCATTATATATGTCAAGTATTTGTATTTGGTTGTTTTTATGGATTCACCTATTAATCAGCCAATAATCAGCATTAATCAGAAAACCCCAAATTCAGAATTAGAATATTGTGAAAAGGTTTTGGTTTTCTGAAATTTCATTTATCTGAAATAAATGAACTTTTGCACGATATTCTCATTTTCGAGTTTCACTTGTAGGTATAGTGGACAGTGCATCACAGTGTTTAGGCATATCCAGAATGCACTCTACCACAACATGTTATATTAGCTGGTTATCTATAAATATGACTAATACTTTTTTTGTCTGCGCTGATAGAAAATGATGAAGGATAACAATTTGGTCCGCCATCTGGACGCTTGCGAGACCATGGGCAATGCCACGGCGATCTGCTCAGACAAGACTGGGACGCTGACCACCAACCGCATGACAGCAGTGCAATGCTTTGTGGGGGATTTCCATTACAAGACGATACCAGAGCCCAGCTCCATCCCAGCCAAAACCCTGGAGACACTGGTCAATGCTATATCCCTCAACAGCGCCTACACTACTAAAATACTGGTAAGAAATAAAATAACACCAGTGTTATTTCAGCTACAACTGCTTTGCAAACAATAGACTTTAATGTTAATAATGTATAAACACAAGATATTACTCATATACACTGCCAGCCCTGGCATTGAAGAAGTTGCACACTGGTGATTTTAGCCATTCGTCATGTCATTGTTTATGTCCTTATGCAACATCACAACATTTATTTCCATCAAGAGTTGCATTCATTTTTGAACTCTTAAGACTCTATAGACTCTCCAAATGGCGGCTTTCTTTTTGGCCAGGCAGTGTAATACATTACACCACAAGCTAGCACAACGTCAGCAGAAATATGAAACATCACCCTCACGTCAGTCAAACCCTCTAAAAGCCTGTTCACACCCAGAACGATAACTATTGTCACGCGTAAGCAGGAACAAATAGAAGTGTGAATCCAGTTGCAGCAATATTTATTGAAAATGAAAACAAAGATAATCCAATTAGAGTGTCAAAACCAGGAACATGAAACAGGAACGCAACAGCTTCACACAACATGCAAAGACAACAGCCGACAAACCAAGACTGAAACACTGGGGGATTTATACACAGGATATCAAGAGGTTAACAAACCGATTAATCTCTATGGTAATAAACAAGACAAATGCAAACAGAAACTAAACATGAAGGGAGAAGTAATGATATAAGGAGAACAGAAAATACATTTCAAAATAAGAGTCCACAACAAGGAACCATGATACAAGGATCATTACAACTATAAAGATAACCTTAATGATAACTATATTAGCATAAATGATATATAGTTCTGGTAATTATAAGCCGCCTGCCGCTTAAAATGCCTGAGCTCTTTAAAGCAGGACAGATTCTGATTGGCTGTCAATGTTTTTATCATTCATCAGCTGGAAAAAAATCGTTCTGAAAATGATTCCAGCGATAAAGTTTATCTGTGTAATTATAATTATATTTGTGGTGTGGACTCATCTATTCTTTTATATTTAGAAAGTTATTTAGAACTATATCCTAATTTTGATCGTTAAAGTTATGGTCCTCGGTGTGAACAGTTCTTCCATCTTTAACACTATGTTTATGTTTAGCAGAATATTAACCTCTTTTAAATCTCAGAATATTTTTCTGAAAAAAAAAAGTGTCATTCAAATGAGGGCCTTATTTTACTCTGTGTATTAAAGCAAAAATGCTGTTCAGCATTGCTTTGAAAAATTAATATCTACACTCTTAAAAATCAAGGTTCTTCATTGGCAAGTTTGGTTCATAAAGAACCTTTAACATCCAAGAACATCATTTAACATCCTTTTCATTCCACAAAAGGTTCTTTACAGTGGAAAAAAAATGTTCTTTAGATATTTAAAATGTTTCTCACACTAAGAATTTCTTTTATTTTAATGACAGATCACTGAAAGGTTCTTTGGGGAACCAAAAATAGTAATTATATGGCAAAAAAAAAAAAAAAAAAAAACTTTTGAAACCTTTATTTTTTAGTGTTTGTATTCGAAATGAGGATTATGCTCAGTGTTATAGAAGTTCAATGCTGAAGTATTGTTCATTCTTAGTTCATGTTAACTAAGTGTTACCGAAATCGCTGAAAGTCATATTAACACAGAGATGATATCCTAGTTTATTGGAGTTAGGACTGTGTTTGCCTTTTCATGTGTGTGTTTCCATATGTGTTCTCTGACAGTCAGGAGCGCTGCAGAATAGTCGCTGTGTATTTTGGAGCGCCAGGTTGGCTTGGTTTCTATAAAAGAACAGTCTGCAAGGAAACAGTTGAGACAATGAGTTATGAAAAAAAAAAAAGACAAAAGTCACAACTCTTGGTTTTGTGAGCTGGAATCAGATCTGTCTCTGATCTTGCTTTAAGAAGCCGATGAGCTGAAACGGGCCTAGCGAACGCCTCCTCTCAACAGACTAGCACACCGCACTGAACCCGTCCCGCGAGACCCGCACTGAGAGCTCTCATAACCATACACAGATAAGCATATCATTCCAGACATCTTGTTTTAACATAGACTGAAATGAGCAGAACTCTTCATCCCTGGAGAGATCCAGCAAGATACCATGCTTTACTGCTACATTATGTTATTAATGCATGAACTTTTCCTCACCCGAAACTCAAGAGCTGCTTCAGAAACTTTTCAAAGTCCTTCCCAACTCATCCTGATGGAAAATCGTTTATTAACCCTTGCTGTGCTGAAAACCATTTACCTAATTTGGTGTTTCAAATCAATAATGTCCAGCTTTTTAAATTGCTTGTAAATCTCTCGTTATGCTATATTATCATCACATATTGGATTCAATCTTCTTGTCAGCTTGTTTTCTCTCAGGTTTTGAATTAGTTTTTGGACCTGATTGATCGTAGGCCTCATTGATCGGAGCTCATGCTCCTCAGTTTTTGAGTGAATAAAGTCCACTCAAGCTTATTCACCTCAGGTGCATGTGTTCAGATTAATGAGGTCTACGATCAATCCGTTTTCAAAAACAAATACAAAACCTGTGCTTATTGAAAGAAAAAAAGTTGAGAAAAAGATTGAATCCAACAGCATAGCATAATGAGAGATTTATAAGCAGTTTTTGCAGGCAAAACATTTTTGGGCAGGAACACAAAGCAAGGTGGGGAACGCCTTTTTTGACAAAAAATGTTTTAGTCCAATGTGGTAACATTAACTAGTAGGGGTGCAACAATATATCGTGTCACAATATATCGCAATACAAAAATGCAACAATATGTATCATGGATATTGACAATATGTATTGTTAACCCAAAATGAAAATTACTGTGTGAGAAAGTTTTAGTGTCAGTACTACATTAAACTACTATATATAATGTTGAATATAATGTATAATAATGCAGTGGGGAATATTTGTGTCCTGATAATGCCAGATGCCGGATGTTACCAGTAAAAAGTGTCCTACATTATTTTAAATATATCTAGTCAGTGACAGTGAAAGCATATTCGTCTAAAATAATTCAGTATTTTCATCTTCAGAATCATGAAAATTGTTATTCTGGTGTCTCTATTGTCCTGTGCTTTGGGTTTCAGCACCAAGCCCAACACAATTCATTTACACACACACACAATGTAATATCAAATTTAGCGTTTTAATCAACAGTTAATTTTTTGTAAACCTTTTACCATATGTCTTGGAGTATCGCATTAATATCGTGACGTGAGTTCAGTATCGTGATATGTATCGAATCGTGACATGAGGATATCGTTACACCTGTACTAGTCCAATGTGGTAACATAACTAGCAATGCTGGGAAAAAGAAAAAGCATTGTTTCCGAGCTAAATGACAGGAACACAACCAGAGGGAGTTACCCGCTCTCAGGCAGGAGTGTGTTTCCCGAAAGCATCATTAGACAACTATAGTCACGAGTTCTGTCGTTATCAGCAGTTCAACGAGTCGGTGTTTCCCGAAACCATCGTTCCAACGAACATTCGCAGACAGCATCGCAGAGTTGTGTGTTTGACAGATCTAGATCTCGATCTGTGATTAGAAGCAGAGTTTCCAGTTTGCATGACATGTGGACTCAATAAATCAAAGCAAAATAAGCAAGCTGACATTCAGTGCAACCCGTGTCTTTTATTTAGAACACATACATATGTCATTTACGTCTTTGAGTTTGTCAAGAGATTTAAAGCACCGATTTTGAAGAGTGCGCATGTGTGAACAAGCTCTAGTGTGTAAGAACGAGTCTATGATTGAATCTGGAAATAAAGCGAAATAACTGAGAAAACTGACAAATATTCCTCAGATGCATGTCTGTAATTTAAATGAAAACATCTCACATTAATTCGATCTCAAATAGATTCATTACATTTACATTTAGTCATTTAGCAGACGCTTTTATCCAAAGCGACTTACAACTGAGGACTAAAGCAAGCGAGTCATCGAAAAAAAGGGAAGGAAACAACGCAAGAAGTGCTCAAAATACCAAGTTCGGACACTGCTCGGAGTAGCATTAGCCAGATAAGCGAGGATTTAAAGGAAAAGGATTTTTTTTTATTTTTTTTATGTTAAGTGCTCACGGAAGAGATGAGTTTTCAGTTGTCTTTTGAATGCTGTCAGGGATTCTGCGTTCCGGATGGGGGTGGGCAGATCATTCCACCAGCATGGAACCGTGAATGAGAATGTTGTGATTTTGTGGCTCTCTGTGATGGTACAACGAGCCGTCGCTCATTGACCGATCGTAGGCTTCTGGAAGGGATGTAGACCTGCAGTAGTGAGTGAAAGTAGGAGGGAGCTGAGCCTGTGGTCAATCTGTAAGCAAGCGTCAACACCTTGAACTTGACGCGAGCAGCGAGTGGAAGCCAGTGCAGGGAGATGAACAGAGGAGTGACGTGGGCCCTTTTGGGCTCGTTGAAGACGAGACGAGCTGCAGCATTCTGGATCATTTGTAGAGGTTTAGTTGCACATGATGGAAGTCCAGCCAGAAGAGCATTGCAGTAATCAAGCCTAGAAATGACCAGGGCCTGGACGAGAAGTTGTGTTGCATGCTCAGTTAGGAAAGGCCTGATCGTCCTGATGTTGTGCATAGCAAACCTGCATGATCGAGCTGTCTTTGTAATGTGATCTGTGAAGGTCAGCTGATCATCAAAGATTACTCCAAGATTTCTGACCGACCTTGATGGGGTGATTGAGGAAGAATCTAGCTGGATAGTGAAGTTGTGCTGTAGAGACGGATTGGCAGAGAGGACGAGAAGCTCAGTCTTTGCCAGGTTGAGCTGCAGGTGATGTTCCTTCATCCATTCCGAGATGTCCGCCAGACAACTTGAGATCCGTGCCGCTACTGTGGGATCATCTGGTTGAAATGAGAGGTAGAGCTGGGTGTCATCAGCATAGCAATGGTAAGCGAAACCATGTGCCTGTACGATGGGTCCCAGTGATGTGGTGTAAATGGAAAAGAGGAGCGGTCCAAGAACTGAACCCTGAGGAACCCCTGTGTTCAGTTGATGTGCTTTGGATACCTCGCCTCTCCATCTGACCCTGAAGGACCTACCTGTGAGATAGGACTCAAACCAGTGGAGGGAAGTTCCCGTGATGCCCAGTGATGAGAGGGCGGACAAAAGGATCTGATGGTTCACAGTGTCGAAGGCAGCAGACAGATCCAGAAGAATGAGAACTGAAGATTTGGAAGCAGCTTTTGCGATCCGCAGGGCTTCTGTGAGTATTCATTAAAAGTATTATTACTCCAACACCTGCGTAACGTCATTAACCAACATGGTTGAACGACCAATTTGCGACAATATGGTTTCGGGAAACAGTCGTGACTAGCTAGATGATTTCTTCAACGATGCATCGCACTATAGTAGTGAAGCACCGAGTTACGGCGTTATACGGGAAACACACCCAGAACGGCTGCCCACCTAATTTGAAGCAGCTGTGCAATGTTAAATGAAACTTTTACCTGTACTTGATACAGATTTGCCATTCATAATGTATGTAGCGTGTCTCACCGGCATGCACCACGGAAGAGTTAGTGGAATCCTGCAATGTGAGTAGGACACATGGCACAGGCGATGAACATTAACACTGATACTTCAGCCGGTAGTCGGAGCTCGGGTTTCTTCACCACATGTTCCATCAGACCTTCTGGCCCTGTGATTGGAGAGGTCAGGGCGGACACTGATGTCATGTTCCCGGGATCCCATCAATTCTTGATTGGAGGTTACATGTGCGTATGCGGCTGTGTGTGTGTGTTTCAGCACTGTTCTCTAGGTCACCGGCTACTGTGTGTTTTGTAAACTCTGGATTCTTAGTTACATCAAAGACAGTTGCAGTTGGACCTTCTTGCATCAAAGGTGTGTTTGAGCACAAAGTATCAGTTTGGGGTTTACATGTTGCTTGTGTTTTATTTAAACTGTTGTGTTTAATCGGCTTCTCCCTGGGAATCTGGGAACGGGTCCATTACCTTTAAAGGCCCACTGGAACGCGCAGCTTTGTTTGATGCGTTGACGTAATTTCCACTGAAATAGGAAGTTAAGACAGGACATATTTAAAGGCTCCTCCTCCTTTTCAAATAGCCAATAGCCAATAGCGTTTAGTTTACCTCACAGACTGACAGCACCATGGAAGCGAATCCAAGCGCTGATGATACTTTGGATTCAATAGTAGAGATGTTCTTGGCTATGAAATGGCTAGAAATTCTAGCCATTTCATTCTTAACCAACGTACTGTTGGAAAACGGAGTAAAACTCAAGTTTTTTCACACACATTGAATAAAATGTGAGCGTTTGAGCAACCGAACAGACATCTTGACTTTAACCCATATTGCTCTGTGTCTGTCAACGCTCGCTTCGGCCAGGTGGTGTTTAAGGCACAGGGGGCGGAGCTTCAGATTCTAGAGAGCATTTGATTGGACAGGAGATGTGATGAGAAGCTGAAATCACGGTGATGTCATAAAATCCCTGATCCCTTTAGCGGAAGTGAGAGACTGTAAGTTTTGAATGCTTATATCTCCTAAATGCGAATTTTGTCATTTTCTTTTGGGAATACACCAGCTTATTCATAACCTTATGCTAACATATTCATACTAAAAGATAAAAAACTAAATTTTGATTTCAGGGGGCATTTAACAAAGTGGTGAATGTTCCTTCAGTGACTTCACACAGGAACTCATCTAAGCTTCTGTCATCTAGATGATGAACGACTGTATGAATAAGATTCAAATGCCTGTTATTTGCCATAAAATGGTACACATGAGGATGGTCGTAATTCAGTACTGTGGTAAGACATATTCCTGGATCAACATTGTAACAATGTTCAAACTCAGGGAAGAAGAAGGTGGAAACCAGCAAACCATCAATGTAACTTTAATGACAAAATTAACATAAACAACAAAGTGGAAGTAAGCGGCGGCCCCTCACGGATGACTGACGCATGTAAATATAATAACATGACATAAAGTCCTGTTGTCACTCTCTGTGGTCATTAAATCCCATGGCATCTGAAATCTGACTTGTCGCCTCGCTGCCCTGTCAGGCAATGACTTTACAGGCATTGTTTGTGCATTAAGATTACTCCCTAGACTGATTTCAGACAGGCTTCTGAGGCACAATAATGGTTTAATGATCTACTACAAAAAAGAGAAAGCTTTGATGATAACTTTGCGAATATTTTATCGATAGAAATGACATCAAAAGTGGAAAAAGTTGGTTAGAAAAGTACACAAAGTTATTTATTTTTAGTTCAACTATCACATAACGAAATGCACAGGATTGTGGGTTATCATAGGTAGCGAAGGACACATCTGTGCTGCTTCAAACATCGATCAGATGCAGGTATCTCAGCAGACATCATGAGACACAATCACTGGAGTCGGACGGGCCTTGTTGCTTTTCTGCCTCCAAATGCTGCCTGCGATTGAAAGCATTTTCCAGCTTTCAGACGCTACTTTAAGTTTAACTTTATGGGCCCTATCATACACCCGCGAGGCGCAGCCCGACGCAATTTTCATTTTCACGTCCTGCCCAAGTTGTTTAAATAGCACATGCATTTGTGTCCATCTGTGCGCCCATAGGCTGCTGGTCTGAAAACCTGGTGTGTGTTCGGGGTCATTGATGGACCGTTGCTATTTTGAGGAACTGAAATAGACTGAGCCATTGACCAACTGAAACCTAGTCTAAACTCAATGGCGCAGTATTTTTTTGTTATTTAAAGAGCGCGTTAGTAATATGAGCCTATAGACAGGTCCAGAACGCGCAACACTTTGCCCGGGAGATGGTCTGCTTGCGCTTTAACGTCGCGCATGAGCAGATGAATTTCCTCGCTAGAGACACGTTTTCATTTTTTACGCTTGCAAATTCCTCAATGTGAATAGCGAATCCGCCATGGCATGAGCACAACTGGCTTTTAAAGGGAATGGGAGAAGAGACTCTGATTGGTTTATTGCACGTTACGCCCAAAACACACCCATCACTCATTAAGAGAATAGAGACAAAACACACCCATCACTCATTAATAGAATAGAGACAAAACACACCCATCACTCATTAAGAGAAGAGAGAAAAAACACACCCATCACTCATTAAGAGAATAGAGACAAAACACACCCATTACTCATTAAGAGAAGAGAGAAAAAACACACCCATCACTCATTAAGAGAATAGAGACAAAACACACCCATTACTCATTAAGAGAATAGAGACAAAACACACCCATCACTCATTAAGAGAATAGAGACAAAACACACCCATCACTCATTAAGAGAATAGAGACAAAACACACCCATCACTCATTAAGAGAATAGAGACAAAACACACCCATTACTCATTAAGAGAATAGAGACAAAACACACCCATCACTCATTAATAGAATAGAGACAAAACACACCCATCACTCATTAAGAGAATAGAGACAAAACACACCCATTACTCATTAAGAGAATAGAGACAACACACACCCATCACTCATTAAGAGAAGAGAGAAAAAACACACCCATCACTCATTAAGAGAATAGAGACAAAACACACCCATTACTCATTAAGAGAATAGAGACAAAACACACCCATCACTCATAGACAAAACACACCCATTACTCATTAAGAGAATAGAGACAACACACACCCATTACTCATTAAGAGACTATAGACAAAACACACCCATCACTCATTAAGAGACTATAGACAAAACACACCCATTACTCATTAATAGAATAGAGACAAAACACACCCATCACTCATTAAGAGACTATAGACAAAACACACCCATTACTCATTAATAGAATAGAGACAAAACACACCCATCACTCATTAAGAGAATAGGGACAAAACACACCCATCACTCATTAAGAGACTATAGACAAAACACACCCATTACTCATTAATAGAATAGAGACAAAACACACCCATCACTCATTAAGAGACTATAGACAAAACACACCCATTACTCATTAAGAGAATAGAGACAACACACACCCATCACTCATTAAGAGAATAGGGACAAAACACACCCATTACTCATTAAGAGAATAGAGACAACACACACCCATCACTCATTAAGAGAATAGGGACAAAACACACCCATCACTCATTAAGAGAATAGAGACAACACACACCCATCACTCATTAAGAGAATAGGGACAAAACACACCCATCACTCATAAAGAGAAGAGAAACAAAACACACCCATTACTCATTAAGAGAATAGGGACAAAACACACCCATAACTCATTAAGAGAATAGAGACAAAACACACCCATCACTCATAAAGAGAAGAGAAACAAAACACACCCATCACTCATTAAGAGAATAGGGACAAAACACACCCATAACTCATTAAGAGAATAGGAACGACACTTTTAGGCGCCTACCATTTTTCCAGTCGTTAAACAAGCAAAAGTGGATTCGGACTTGCCCAAAGTGCACTTGATCCGTGCGCTTTAGACCATGCGTTTAGATCCTTAAAATAGGGCTCTAAGTGCGTTTCAGATAAGGATCAGATACACTCACCTAAAGTAGGGATGCACGATGATATCGGGACAACATCGGTATCGGCCGATAAAAGCTTAAAATGACCATCATCGGCATCGGCCGATATGAATATTTCTGCCGATGAGTCTTGCCGATAGGGTGGCGTGTTTCCTATGCGCACGTGACGACCGTGAACGAAGCATGAGCGCCAGCAACTTAAACTTCCAACTAGGGGTTCGCGTCTCACGGTTTTTGATCGTGGACGATTAAAATGTCTCCACGATCTGCTTTTGAAGAAAAATCATAGTATTGTGCATTCTATCAGTTCAATTCTGGCGCCTTCATCTCAACAGACTGTACAACGCGACGTACATTCACATCACATCACATGTAAACGCAGAGGTAGAGTTACACTCACGGGACACTGCAATTCACAAAAGTTCATTGTTTGCATGTGCGTCAAAGTCTTGCTAGGTAAACATGTCATTCACGTGCTGATGCGCTGTTCTAACATCCGCTTTTCTGATCGCGTTACACCCGACGCTCACAGGAACTAAAAGCCTGTCACAGCGCCTGCATACTGGACTAATCTTTCGAGTCTTATTGCGCTGATACTGTCAAATACACACAAGGTTTACATAAACAAAGTTGGTTATGTCTAAAGTGAAAGCAAACAGAGAAAATCTGCTTGTCAAATGCGTGTATATTAGACGCGTCGCGTTACTCGCGTGCAATAATATTCTGCCGCTTGTCTTTAAAGAGATACTGCACCCAGAAATAAAAATTCTGTCTATCTAATGTTGTTTCAAACCTGGATTCATTTCTTTCTTGTGCTTAAATATACTATGGAAGTCACTGGAGTACAGCAACTGTTTGGTTAGCCACATTCTTCCAAATAACTTTTATAATTTCAACAGAAGAAAGAAACTTGAGAGAGTAAATGATGACAATTTAAATTTTTGGGAGAACTATCCCGTTAATGTTAATAAAACAACAAAACTCAGAGGAAATCACTCACTGCTCTTGACTGAGAACATTAATAGAAGCTTTAATAAGCTTTTTTTGCACTTAAAAAAAAATACAAATATATCGATATCGGTATCGGCATCGGGCAAAATTAGTTTGAAAATATCGGCATATCGAATATCGGCCAAAATCCTATATCGTGCATCCCTAACCTAAAGGATTATTAGGAACACCATACTAATACTGTGTTTGACCCTCTTTCGCCTTCAGAACTGCCTTAATTCTACGTGGCATTGATTCAACAAGGTGCTGAAAGCATTCTTTAGAAATGTTGGCCCATATTGATAGGATAGCATCTTGCAGTTGATGGAGATTTGTGGGATGCACATCCAGGGCACGAAGCTCCCGTTCCACCACATCCCAAAGATGCTCTATTGGGTTGAGATCTGGTGACTGTGGGGGCCATTTTAGTACAGTGAACTCATTGTCATGTTCAAGAAACCAATTTGAAATGATTCGAGCTTTGTGACATGGTGCATTATCCTGCTGGAAGTAGCCATCAGAGGATGGGTACATGGTGGCCATAAAGTGATGGACATGGTCAGAAACAATGCTCAGGTAGGCCGTGGCATTTAAACGATGCCCAATTGGCACTAAGGGGCCTAAAGTGTGCCAAGAAAACATCCCCCACACCATTACACCACCACCACCAGGTTGTGGCTTCACAAATGCTTTGTTGCATACCTCGGTTGTAACGAGTGGTTATTTCAGTCAAAGTTGCTCTTCTATCAGCTTGAATCAGTCGGCCCATTCTCCTCTGACCTCTAGCATCAACAAGGCATTTTCGCCCACAGGACTGCCGCATACTGGATGTTTTTCCCTTTTCACACCATTCTTTGTAAACCCTAGAAATGGTTGTGCGTGAAAATCCCAGTAACTGAGCAGATTGTGAAATACTCAGACCGGCCCGTCTGGCACCAACAACCATGCCACGCTCAAAATTGCTTAAATCACCTTTCTTTCCCATTCTGATATTCAGTTTGGAGTTCAGGAGATTGTCTTGACCAGGACCACACCCCTAAATGCATTGAAACAACTGCCATGTGATTGGTTGATTAGATAATTGCATTAATGAGAAATTGAACAGGTGTTCCTAATAATCCTTTAGGTGAGTGTATTTTACCTGTATATATTATCATGAACCATGTTTTTTTTCTAAGGGTTATGCTTAGACAAAAGGCCTGCTACTAGTCAAATGCTGTTTTGGGAGCATTTTTTCTTCTTGCCCATGACAAGGTGAAATATCTTGCTGTCTCGTGTTTGATAAGTTGTGACTCATTTTGGGCAAAGTGGTTTGTCCGGCTGCAGCCGCTCCATGTGGTTCAGAGACTCTGCCAAAGCCTCTCCGCGACGACTCGGCCTGCCACTCATTCATTTAAAGGAATAGTTCACCTAAAAATTCGACCTTTATTAACCCCACAGAGCTGTGTGGAGCACTTTATGATGGATAGATGTACTTTTATGATGGATAGATGCACTTGTATGATGATAGATGCACTTTTATGATGATAGATGCACTTTTATGATGGATAGATGCACTTTTATGATGGATAGTTGCACTTTTATGATGGACAGATGCGCTTTTATGATGGATAGATGCGCTTTTATGATGGATAGATGCACTTTTATGATGGATAGATGCACTTTTATGATGGATAGATGGACAGATGCACTTTTATGATGGACAGATGCACTTTTATGATGGACAGATGCGCTTTTATGATGGACAGATGCGCTTTTATGATGATAGATGCACTTTTATGATGGATAGATGCACTTTTATGATGGATAGATGCACTTTTATGATGGATAGATGCATTTTTATCATGGATAGATGCACTTTTATGATGGATAGATGCACTTTTATGATGGATAGATGCACTTTTATGATGGATAGATGCATTTTTATCATGGATAGATGCACTTTGATGGACTTCCACTTTGAAGCGATTCACTTTCATTACAAAGCTTGGAAGAGCCAGGACATTTTTAATATAACTCCAATTGTATTCGTCTGAAAGAAGAATGTTATATCCACCTAGGATGACTTGAGGGCGAATCAATCATTGGATAATTTTCATTTTTGGGTGAACTATCCCTTTAAGCCAGTCAGTTTTGGCAAAGCGCTCCCCTCACGACCTGCCAGGGTAGGGAACGCTGGGATATCAAAGAGGTGCTATGAAAATGACCTTCTAGGAGACACCGAGGGCCCTGCGGTGAGAAGGAGAGCAGAGCGAGGGCCCGTGTGGAGATCAGGAGCCGGATGGGGCCGTAAAGAGGAAGTATTTGCTGCCAGTGCATGTTTTGCCATATGTCGTGGTTCATAGGAGTGTGTGTTGACCAGGGAGAGGACAGCTGTTCAGGAGAGCGTTCAATGCCAGCTATGAGGAATAAAGGGTGCTATGAAATCCGCATCAAACGCATGAGCAGTTTTGAATGACCCAGGTGAGCAAATATGAGATATTATCCACCATATTCCTGAAGATCTTACTGCGTTTTGAATTATGGGTGGCACTTCCGGTTTGGGGAACTTCCATTCAAAAAGACTGAAACGAATCGTTTTAAATCATAAGGTTGCCCTACAAATATCACAGGTGATGTTAAAATAGCACTTTTAGAGCTTACTGTACGTCATTTTACACGGCACATCTATAGTGTAGATATAGTAAAGCTAAAATGTAAAAGCTTCAGGTGGCATTTAATAATGCATTTAAAATTTTGCTTAAACGCCCAAGGTGGACAAGTGCAAGCCAAATGTCTCTAGTGATGTTCCTGCGTTGCATGGTGTGTTAAGGAATTATATGTAAATTTCATGTGTCGATTGGGTGATTCGAAAAATACAATCATAATTGTCTTAAATGATTCTACATTAAGTGATAAAAGGTATTCCTCCTGGTTCTGGAAGCACTGGAACTCAAGTTTGTATGTTCTTAAATATTGTTTGTTGTATACAAATCTATGTTTGTATGGTATTCTTTTCTTTCTGTTTCTTTACTTTTTGATATGGACCTAACGGTCTGGAATAAAGAATTCATAATAATAATAATAAATAAAGCTGAGAGTGTGTGAGAAAAAAAAAAAAAGTTTACAGAGATTTAGTGTCAGAACTACATTAAACTACATATAATGTTGAATATAATGTATAATAATGCAGTGGGGAAATATTTGTGGTAATGCCAAATGTCTGATGTTACCAGTAAAAAGTGTACGACATTATTTTAAATATATCTAGTCAGTGACAGAGTTAAAGCATGTACATTTTTTGTAAACCTTTTATCATGTGTCTTGTGTGTTCAGTATCGTGATATGTATCGAATCGTGACATGAGGGTATCGTTACATCCCTATAAAGAATACATTTTTCATTTTTTTATTCAATTTTATGAATTAAACAGCTGGTAAACATACTTTATCACTAGAAAACATCTAAATAACCGGTTTAACATGAAAGTATTATGCAATCACTTAAGACATTTCTCCTTATATAGAACGCTTTTGGCATAAAGGGTTATTTAAAACTGAGTCAAGAACCCTATAGATTTCTATATTGAAACCTTTTTAAGAGCATTCAGTGATCCACGACCCTAGATATGAGGAACACTGGAAAAGTTAATCAGTAAAGTTAATTCACAATCAAGGTCTCTATTGGCATTTCAGCATTTCTTCTCATAAATAAATAAACAGATAATACAATTAAATTCCCTGAAGTAATTCTAGCAAGATATTGTATGCAGAAAAATTCAGACATGTTTTATTAAACTGCAGATAATGAGGTTTGTATAGGTTTTGTGATATGAAATTATAACTTTTTTAAAAACTTTTTTTTAAAAGCTTTTTCAGGCATTCAAATGAAAGAGACAATCATTATATCACCTGTAATCGGTTTAAAGAAGGTACTTTTCCTCTGAAAAGACAATTAGGCTCACATTTAAGATGTTTAAAGAACACAAAGTGACTTGCCGATCTCCAGCGATTGAATCTGTTAACGCAATCGAGCCTTAACTTCCAGCACTTCGGGGAGAATGTTCTTGTAATAAGTGTACTATAAGTAACTTTGGACAAAATGCATCTTTGCAGTGTAAAAGAGGTTATAAATATAGGAAAGAAATAATAATTTAAAAAAATTGAAGAAAAGATGATACATACTGCATATATATTACAATTTCCATAGAAAGGAAAACATTGGTTACATTCTGAATCTTTAAATCCCAGTGTCAACGAGAGATTGTGTAACGTGGTTGTGGAGATTCCCCCACTTCTATTTGTAAAGCGTTTTGAGTGCCGAGAAAAGAGCGTTATAAATGTTACGGATTAGTATTAAAGTTTACCAAGTTCATGCAACAAAGTTCATACACACTCTAGAATGAATTCTACAAATCAAAGTTTGATTGGAGTCTGTATGTAGAGCAGTTCCTGATGAAGTTTAATATTTTGAGATTTATAACAAATCCAACCCAGAATGACTGAGGAAAATTAATACAGAGCTGCTGTACAAAATGCTGTGAAATATGAATAAAAAAAGTAAACAATCACCTGTTCTCCTTCTGTGAGGCATCCAAGCTGTTGATACGGCTGTGATGAATTGCAAAGAAACTGTTATGCGACCCTTAATGATCCTCAACATTAATAGAACAGAATTTAATATACTCTTAATATTCAGCAATATTATTGATCTGCCTGCATTGACACCATTATATGAGAACTGAACTGAGCTGGACGATGACATCACGGTTTTCTCCAGAGTGGCTGTATATATAACTGAACTAAATTAATAACTTTTTACAACAGAAATGAAACATCACTGAACTTACTTAAGCTGGACTATGACGCTATTTTCTTCTGGAAACAAACTTTGCTGCATTATTTTCCTGTTATCACTGTAAAGCTGCTTTGAAACACTCTGTGTTGTAAAAAGCGCTATATAAATAAAGGTGACGTGACTTGACTTGACTTGATGTGGTGACGTGACTTGACTTGACGTGACGTGACGTGACGTGACGTGACTTGACTTGACTTGACTTGACTTGACGTGACTTGACTTGACTTGACTTGACGTGGCGTGACTTGACTTGACTTGACTTGACTTGACTTGACTTGACTTGACGTGACTTGACTTGACTTGACGTGGCGTGGCGTGACTTGACTTGACTTGACTTGACTTGAGGTGACTTGACTTGACTTGACTTGACGTGACGTGGTGACTTGACTTGACTTGACGTGACTTGACTTGACTTGACTTGACGTGACTTGACTTGACGTGACTTGACGTGACTTGACTTGACTTGACGTGACGTGACTTGACTTGACGTGACTTGACTTGACTTGACGTGACGTGACTTGACGTGACGTGACTTGACTTGACGTGACTTGACTTGACTTGACTTGACTTGACGTGGCGTGGCGTGACTTGACGTGGCGTGGCGTGACTTGACGTGACGTGACGTGACTTGACTTGACTTGACTTGACTTGACTTGACTTGACTTGACTTGACTTGACGTGGCGTGGCGTGGCGTGACTTGACTGCAGTATATAGCTTGTGTAACTGGTATCTGATTCCTCTCTGGTTTTCTAATGCTCCAGCCTGCAGATAAAGAGGGAGGTCTTCCCAAACAAGTGGGCAACAAAACCGAGTGTGGTCTTCTGGGACTGGTTCTGGACCTGAAGCGAGACTACCAGACCGTCCGCAACCAGATCCCCGAGGAGAAACTCTACAAGGTTTACACGTTCAACTCATCGAGGAAGTCCATGAGCACCGTCATCAAGCTTCCCGACGGAAACTTCAGGATGTACAGCAAAGGAGCGTCTGAAATCATCCTTAAAAAGTGAGCGCCTTTCATCAGCTCTCTGATGTCCATCTGCAATCTTCATAAAAGCATTTCAATGTCTCGATAGCAAAGGAAGGTCATTATGTTGAATTACTGTGCCTGGAATCATTGAGATGTGCAATTTGGTGCGGATTCTTCAACAAATAAACCTTCCTCAAAAGCCTGATGGATCATATTTGATGCTCATGATTTAAAAAAAAAAAAATATCTGGATAATGAAGTAAACCAAAGTCGGTTTTCATCAAAGTGTTCATCTGGAAATATTACTAACAATATTGAAGTTATTCTTACATTTACTTTATAAAAATCAGTAAAGATTTCACAGAAAATAGACTCGTGAAGCACGAGCTGAAGATGAACGGTTGTACAATTATACTAATATTACACTTAAAAATTGCTGGGTTGTTTCTTTCAACCCATGGTTGAGTCAAATATTGATAAAACTAACCCAACGGTTATGGACACAATGATACGTCACTTGGTTCACGTGTGACTCTGTGTTTGGGTCAGGTGCGCTCTCATTCTGAACGAGGTTGGAGAAACTCGCGTGTTCAGGCCGAGGGACAGGGACGAGATGGTGAAGAAAATCATCGAACCCATGGCGTGTGATGGACTCAGAACCATCTGTGTGGCCTATCGAGACTTCTCTGGAGACCCCGAGCCCAACTGGGAGGATGAGAACAACATCCTGACCGACCTGACCGCTATATGTGTTGTTGGCATTGAGGATCCTGTCAGACCTGAGGTAAGAACTTTCTTCATATTTGATCATGTCATGGTTTTTATTTGAAATATTTTGCTTTTTATGCATGAGAACACACCTGTAATGTGACCTCCGCCTCACCATTTACTGATTTTGCTGAAAATGTGAAAAGCGATATATTTTCTAAATGTTCTAGTTGATGTCTAGTCTTAATACACTCTATGTTAACCCTGGAAACCTGTGATATGAAATAGTAGTCTTTTTAAATTGACTTTTATTGAAGCTTTAGTGAAAATATACAAGAAAAAACCCATATTCTATCATATTTGATACATCAGGTTTTTATACCTCATATAGTATGATATAGTGAGAATATGGAGGAACAACAGCTCAAAAATTATTCAGAGGAGATTCTGATATTAATATGGCAAAATATTAAGATAGTTTGTAATGTGAATCAATGAGATCAGACTAGTTGCACAAAATTCATATAAATATCGACCGTCACCCAATATTTTCCAATAATAAGTTTTAGTAAGATGATATTTAAATGCTTAGTTTTATGATCAAAGCTCTATAGTTTTAAACATATAATAATGCAATGTAATACAATGATGATTTTAGAGATCAACAAATAAACCTTCCTCAAAAGCCTGATGGATCATATCTGATGCTCATGATTTTTCAAAAAAAGGATTTCTGGATAATTACGTAAACCAAAGTCGCTTCAGTCGCAAGTGTTCATCTGGAAATATTACTAACAATATCGAAGTTATTCTTACATTTACTTTATAAAAATCAGTGAAGATTTCACAGAAAATAGACACGTGAAGCACGAGCTGAAGATGGACGGTTGTACAATTATACTGTCTTTTACTCACTAAAAATGTCTTACACTAAAAATTGCTGGGTTGTTTCAACCAATGGTTGAGTCAAATATGGACAAAAACAACCCACCGGTTGGGTTGCTCAATATTTGACCCAAACGTGGGTTGAAAGTTTGAAACAACCCAGCATTGGTTTTTAGAGTGTACAGGAACTGACAATTAGACAACAGAAGGTTTTTCAGCAAGTTTACTGTTTAAATGCAATGTCTAGTGCATGTGGTTTGAGATTGCAGGAAAATATTGGGAATCGGTAGAGATGTTGCATCAGATGTGATATTGTGTAAGAGTGGCCCGGTCCTCAAATGATCGTTCATTTTCACACACAGGGACTGAAGAAGCGTCTATACTGATGCATTATTTAACCTCTTCTTTTTATCCCGCTGTTCCTTTGCTCTCGTTCTCCGTCTCTAGAGTAATTGTCAGTTTGTTGAAGGCTTCTTACAGAAAGCAGAAACACAGAATATCAGCGTGAATGAAGGAACATTGATGAAGGTCTCACTGCAAAGTGAATCCTCTGTTGTCCTGGATTGAACGGGTTTGTGCAAAAGCTCATTGACGATGGTGACACAGATTTGGCGTTCTGTTACCTGACGGGACACGTGAGCCACTCCTTTCCCAAATAAACAGCCGAAACCTAAGGATCTGTAAACAAACCCATGAGTGTTAAATGTCTAAGGTTACCACCTCACCTTCCTCTGCCGTGGTGTTTAATTGATGAGGCTCTTCCTCTTCTCCTGATGAGTTTAGCAGGACCGGCTCATCTTCACGGTTCTCAGAAATACTTCAAGGTCTAGTCAATCAGATATCATCTATCGCTTTAGTGTCTAGACCAACATCTGTCATACTTCAAGGTCTAGTCAATCAGATATCATCTATCGCTTTAGTGTCTAGACCAACATCTATCTATCTATCTATCTATCTATCTATCTATCTATCTATCTATCTATCTATCTATCTATCTATCTATCTATCTATCTATCTATCTATCTATCTATCTATCTATCTATCTATCTATCTATCTATCTATCTATCTATCTATCTTCAGGTTTAGTTTTTATTTATTTACATCTTATCATTTCAGTGCTTCAACTTAATCTTATTTCAGTTTGTTGCCAAGGCAACATTTTTAATTTGCGTTTAGTTTAAGTTTTTCAACTAATATTTACATTTCATTTTATTTCAGCCTAATTGCAATTAACAGAATAAATAAATAAAAAAGTTTTAGTTAACGATAATAACCCTGATATATACTGTGTGTGTGCAATAAATGCAAATTGCAAATTTGACTTCCAAATATTTTAGAATCCCACTGTCTAAATAACTCGCATCGCTTGATTCAACATAAATATGATTCCATATGACCGCAAAATCATACTGGAAAAAAGCTTCCTAAACCGGCCTATAGAGTGTGCTGGTCTGAACTGGTCTGAGCTGGTCTGTGTTGGTCTGAGCTGGTCTGAACTGGTCTGAGCTGGTCTGAACTGGTCTAAACTGGTCTGAGCTGGTGTTGTTCCATGTTGTTCCAACCCCTTAAGACTTTCGTTCATCTTCAGTACACAAATTAAGTTATTTTTGATTAAATCTGAGAGCTGTCTTACTCCTCCGTAGGCTTCTATTTTAATCGAAACTTGCCGGCCCAGAAAGTTAGTAAAAACATCGTTAAAATAGTCCAAGTGACTACAGTGGCTCAACCTTAAGTTTATTGATTTCCTTCTCTGTGGGCCTCGAGTGAGGTTACGTAGTGTAACAGCGCAGCGCTTCTGTGTTGTACGTCACACGCATCACACACATGCCCAGCATCGGCCAATAGTGAGCCTACGTTCTGACGTACAACCCAGAAAAACTGCGCTGTTACACTACGTGAACTCACTCGAGGCCCACAGAGAAGGAAACGAATAGTTGAAATTATTTTTATTTTTTTCGCACAGAAAGTATTCTCGTCGCTTGATAAACTTAAGATTGAGCCACTGTAGTCACTTGGACTATTTAAACGATTTTTTTACTAACTTTCAATTGCACAGAAGCCTATGGAGGAGTGAGACAGCTCTCAGATTTGATCAAAAATATCTTAATTTGTGTTCTGAAGATGAATGAAAGTCTTACGGGGTTGGAACAACATGAGGGAGAGTAATTACTGACAGAGTTTTTGGGTGAACTATCCCTTTTATCCTTCAGATGAATAATTTTGTGTTTTGTTGCATGAGAAATCCAGCACTGCATAATTAGTGCATGAGAGATCTTTGAATTCCTCCTAATGAGCGCTCACTGGTTTCAGTGGGGCCAGTATCAGGACAGCTGACTGAACCCTGTGTGTGTTGCGGTGGTGTTCTCGTTCACCGCTGCACTGGGCGTGCGGTTTACCCTTTCCTCTGGAGCGAGTTAATGCCCACTGCTGATCACACGTGTGCCCGCAGGTGCCCGACGCCATCCTGAAATGCCAGCGTGCTGGAATCACTGTGCGTATGGTGACAGGAGACAACATCAACACGGCACGAGCGATCGCCATCAAATGTGGCATCATCCAGCCCGGAGAAGACTTTCTGTGTATCGACGGGAAAGAGTTCAACAGGAGGATCAGGAACGAGAAGGGAGAGGTACTCATATCAAACATAACCAATCAAGCTCTATGGACAGCGTTTGTGGAAGAATATACCACAGAAGATAAGACTGACTGGTCCCCTTTTAAAAAAACAAACAGACTTAAAGTAAACTACTTATAATGGTGCAACACTATTAGAGAGGCAATGGCAGAGATATTCACATTCTGAGACAAAGATCTCATATAGTCATTCATATTTTTCCTGTTTTTCTAGAAGAGAAATGTGCGTTGTTTGCATATAATTTAGATAAAGCCACTCACACCTGCATACACAACTACATTACGAAGGAAAACCCGAGTGAGTGGATGAAGTCGCACCACACGTATTTGTTGCCGATGAAATTTACATTTCCACTTTAATGAATCTAAATTGATTATTTAAAAAAAAATTGGTTTAAATGAATGATTCAATGACTCACTCATAACGACTTCACTTCATTACTGGATGAATCAGCGTTTTTGAATGAATCTCTTGAGTGAATGATTCAATGACTCACTCATAACGACTTCACTTCATTACTGGATGAATCAGCGTTTTTGAATGAATCTCTTGAGTGAATGATTCAATGACTCACTCATAACGACTTCACTTCACTTCATTACTGGATGAATCAGCGTTTTTGAATGAATCTCTTGAGTGAATGATTCAATGACAAATACAGTTTTTACGGTCACTTGTCTACTGGTGAAACGATGTAATTAATACAGTCTTTATTTCAAATGTCGATTTAATCTATTTTGATCTCTACCATAGACATCAGTGTTTATATCTGAACTATAAACTTTTATCTCAGTTCCTCTGTGATAATCTGAATGATTGTAAGACAGAATTAATGATACTGTGTGTTGAAAAGAACTGTTTGTGAAGCTGTTTCATATCTCGGCTCTCTCGGGATCAGAACTCAGATCTGAATGTTCACTGTGGTTGTACATGTCAAAATTTGAATAGACATAGAGCCGAATCACTGTCATCTAGGAATAAGATTGTGATCGAGATTGCGCTCTTTTAACAATTAATCGTGCAATAATTTTAATTACATAAATAGCAACAGTAAGAGATACAGTACAGTATAGTCACACTTGAAATCAAAGTCTAATTTCAACCTCAAAATAAACTTTAAGGATTTTGAAAAGATGACAAAATGAAGGTATTTAGGAAATTCCACTAATTGTGAGAGATATGGCCTGAAAAGTTACTTTCAAAAGTAATGCATTACAATATTGCATCACTCCCCCAAAAGGTAACTAATTGCATTACTTAGTTACTTTTTATGGGAAGTAACATGTCTTTCATGCATTTGTGAATCAGTGCTTACATGCACCTTACAGGAATCACGGTACGCCAGTAAGCTTCACATTTCTGCTTTTAAAGCCTTAGCAACTCTGGCCTCATGGTAAGTGCATTACTATAGATATGCTTTTCGCATTGAAAAACACCAAAGAACGAGTTGAAATGACTATGCTAATCAACATCACTGCACAAATGCTGTCGAGAGAGCATTTACCCATCTGTGGCCCTGATGCTGTTGCGTTCCAGAACTCGGATAATTTATGGGGCTTTTTTTATGATGTTGTGATTACATTAGTCGCATTTGCAAGTAATGCACTGCTGTTATTGATGTTGAACACATTTGATAGGTGGCCATTCCAACAAACAAGCCACACGTGAATGATAGACGCTGTGTGAAATCATTTACTGTATGTACATGCAGTGACTTCTCTGATGAATGTTTAACCTTAATGTTTAAAAGTTATATACTACTGGTTATTGTACGTATCCCATTAGACGGGTGTCTCGTGATGGATGCCTGTCTCAGATCTGTGTTTTATCTCTCACAGGTTGAGCAGGAGCGCATTGATAAAGTCTGGCCGAAACTGCGAGTGCTTGCCAGATCCTCACCGACGGACAAACACACACTGGTCAAAGGTGAGTGATCATGAGCAACTGAGCACAGTCCCAGAGCCGTACCAACCCGCTCGCATTAATGCGTCTCTATAGCACGTATTGGATTTATCATGCAGTTTATACACGGAAATTTGTTTTTACGTGCATACAGTCAAACCAAAATGTATTCAGACACCTTCAACATTTCTCACATTATCAGTTGATTCGTTATAGTTTAGATGACAAGAACTCAGAGTTATCAAATCAGTTGATACAGTCAAAAAAAAAAAAAAATTTATTCAGACACCAGATATAGTTTATTATGTTTTTTCACTAGTGTGATCAGGACACTATAATAGTGCATTTATGTAAGTGAGGAGAGCAAAATAAAGTAAACTGTGACATATTATACCCAAATATTCTTCATACAGTGACTACCAGTAACATTTATAAATATTTGGGACCAAAAATGATTCCGACACTTTGAGTTTTGAAGTGTTTTGTCTGTAATTGCTAATGCTCTTTTTACACACAGACTGAACAACATGAAGCATTGCTTGGTCACTGGTTGCGCTAATCTGGTATTATCTAATTGTGTAGTTAAATTGATCAGATATTCAACATAATTCATTTGTAAGAGAGAGTATAACAGAAGGACGGACAAAACCAGTGAAATACTGTATGATACGCACTGTACCCCCCATTGGGTAGGATTAGTGATGTGGGGTGTGTGTCGTGCGTATTACAATAAAGTGCGTATTACCAAAAAATCACATGCACTTAAAAACAGACTTTCGTATATAAATTGCAGGATAAATACAATGCATGCTATAGAGACGCATTAATGAGATCCGGCTGGACGTACAGACCCTGTTTTTGTCTTTGCGTTTTTCTTTAAAAGTCGTGAAGAGGCATATCGAGAAACTTGAATATCACACAAAAACAACTTATTTCTTCCGTGTTGCTCTCATAAACTTTATGACCACTTTCTAATGAAGCTTATGCAATTATGCTCATGTCATCTACAACCATTACAAAATGGTTCTGATGAACAAGAACTGACATTTTTAGATGAATAATCCACTTGAGTTCATGAACATTGGCATTTACAGCCGGAGTGTGTTAGTAAAGCGGTGTGGACTCAGATCTGTGATGGTTACGTAAGACTGAACGTCAAGGCTGAGGTTACTGGATAATTAACATACTGTGAGTAAATGCTGTGCTGTAATTACATCACTGGTGGATTTCATTTCTAGGCGCAATCGCTTGATTGTCCCTGATGTCTTCGCATCGCATCGCTTTAATGCGGACGACATATGGCTGTTCATTATAAGTGTTTCATGTAATTTATTCCAGTAAATGAGTAGCATGTAGCAACATCTGATGTTGAATCTTTTTTAGAAATATTGAAGAAATTCATGTTTTTCATTCGGCAAGGATGCGCTGATAGAGTGCACTAAACACAAGTAATTTGCAAGCTTGGATATATACATTTAAACTTAAATATATTAATTATATTTCATGTCAAATTAAATAATTATATAATGAATACTTTATATTTTGGTAACACTTTAGTTTAGGGTCCAATTCTCACTATTAACTATAGTTGCTTATTAGCATATCACTAGGATATTCACTTTACAATAAGGTTCATTAGTTAACTACCTTAGTTAACATGAACTCAGAATGACCAATACGTCTTCAGCATTTATTAATCTTAGTTAATATTAATTTCAACATTTATTGAAATCAAAGGTTGTATTTGTTAACATTAGTTAATGCACTGTGAACTAACATGAACAAACAATGAACAGCTGCATTTTTATTAACTAACAATAACAAAGATTTATAAATACAGTAACAAATGTATTGCTCATTGTTAGTTCATGTTGGTACAAATTAATGTAGCTTGATATTGCACAATGCACTAGTCATATAAGCAATGCTTTATGTGGTGTTGCAGAAATGTTGTGAGTAATCTGTGAGTGTGTGTTGTGTGTCAGGTATTATCGACAGCACTCTGGTGGAGCAGCGGCAGGTCGTCGCTGTCACCGGCGATGGAACAAACGACGGGCCGGCTCTGAAGAAGGCAGACGTCGGGTTTGCCATGGTGAGAACCCGTCAAACACACGAGTCTCGATCTCCACAAGCTGCTCAAACACAGCCTGTCCTCATTTTCACAATGCACAATCACTCCAAGTCCAGAGCGCCCCCTAGTGGGAGCCATTGCTTTACTCCTGTTTTCACTTGACTTGCATAACGTCACCTTCCTAAAATAACTGCTTAAGTCATTTTTTAACAAAATATATTTTTTCCTGCATAAGTCATCTCCTCATGATGCCGGCCACCTCTGGTAAAAGTCATCGTCAGTTGAACAGATCGTGCAATTCTAGTATAATGGCCCATGTCAAGAGTGTGACTAAGGCCGTTTTATTTTGCCTAAGTCAAAAGACAACGAGACTTTGGCAATTTGACAAGCTTTTCAAGATGGCAGCTGCATCAAGAAGAACGAAATAAATATCATACATTCAATTATTGGTTCAGTTTTTTTGTGTTTTCTGAGAAACCTGAATTATTTTAGGAAGGTGACGATGAGGTATAAAAACAGCCTGTGTCAGCACTACCATTTCTATTTCCATAAGTTTAGAGAGCATATTCCTATGTTCCTGCTCATCAAACTGACACCCGCTGCTTCTTCTCTGTGGGATTTACCATGGTTTTACCGTCAGCCGTGTGTTAAGAGAGAACAGGCCCTCAGGCTAGTCGTTACAAAACACTAACACGGTGTGTGTGGAAACATCTTTACTCTTTACCTAGACACTGGTCATCACACACTGTCCACATCAGGATTGATCTCGCTTCAGTAGCTATTCATCTATTCAGTATCACTTCCGTTTAGTTCTAGACTCAGTTTTAAAGAACACTTTACACCAAAAAGGTTCTTTAAAAGGAGAACGTCTCAAATTATTGCATTATGGTTTCACGTTTAATGGGTTTTTCCATTTTTTTTTCTAGTGATAAAGTATTTTTACAATCTGTTTAGTTCATATAATTGACTTAGTATAATAATTGAATTAAAACAAAACACGGTAACACTTTATTTAAGGTGTCCTTGTTACATGTACTTACCATAATAATAACAGTAAATTATACATAATTACATGCAACTAACCCTCAACCAAACCCTAATCCTACCCTAACCCTATAGTAAGTGCATGTAGTTGCTTAATATTACTCAGTACTTAAATATATACTGTAATTACACTGAAACAATGACACCTTAAAATAAAGTGTAACCCAAAACACACTAAATCCATAAAATGATGGGAGCCCTAAAAGGTTCATGTGCAGACAAAAAAAAAATCAAAAACTATTATTTCTTATTCTCTTTTGACGTTGGGCTAAAAAAAAAGACCTGGGGCCAGTTTAACTATTTAAATAAGACGGATCTACCTTTTTATGTACGGTAACTGACTTAGAAAAGAAAATAGATGACTAACTTTTTAAGACTGCAAATGTTCTTGACAGGTTTTGTGAAATGCAATGTTAGAATGCATATTGTTTATGGTTTGGCATATCCTGGTCATGGTAACATTAGTGAATGAATGAATGATATTTGTCACGATGTGAGGGCTTGTGTCTCGGCAGGGAATCGCAGGCACAGATGTGGCCAAAGAGGCGTCCGACATCATCCTGACCGACGATAACTTCTCCAGCATCGTGAAGGCCGTGATGTGGGGACGTAACGTGTACGACAGCATCTCCAAGTTCCTCCAGTTCCAGCTCACCGTGAACGTGGTGGCCGTGATCGTGGCCTTCACCGGAGCCTGTATCACACAGGTCTGAGTGTGCTTTTATTAGCTGACAAGACAAATCACCTTTATTTATACAGCGCTTTTTACTATACAGAGTGTTTCAAAGCAGCTTTACAGAGATAACAGGAAAATAATGCAACAGAGTTTGTTTCAGCTGTACAGCAGATCCAGAAGAAAATAGTGTCAGTAACACTTTACTTGAAGGGGTGTGCATAAGACTGACATGACACCTTTATAATCAAGACATGACACATGTCATGAATATGAAGGAGGTTTTATGCATGTTTATGACGACTGTCATTAAGTGTCATTCGCTCAATTATGACATTGTTTGAGATGTCTTTGTTATGACAACTTGACATTACCAAGACAACATAAATTGTCATAAATATGTCATAAACATGACATAGCAGATTAATTATCAAACTTAAGAAAGCACTTAGCTTTATGGGTGAACATTACATTAAACTGTCATGCGGTTGGTTTTGACATTGTTGACATTTGACAATATTTTTCTTGACCTCAACTACAGTGGTACAAATTTAATGTAATGTAATGTTAACCCATAAAGCTAAGTGGTTTCTTACAGGACAAGTTCGGTATTTTACACTTAAAGCCCTGTTTTAAGATCGTTTCTGATGAGATAGAACGGTTAAGATTGACACCCCAGACCACACGGTGAGTTTCACATCTTTGTAAACTAAAGTTGAATGCGTTTTATGAAGGATTGTTCCAGTGTACCTATGCAACCATTGGTGCAACCACAGAAACCGAAAATTCTCAGGCCAGCAGCATGTGTCCAAATTTCAATCTTAACCGTTCTATTTCATCAGAAACAATCTTAAACCAGGGCTTTAAGTGTAAAATACCGAACTTGTCCTTTGCTTGACAATTAATCTGCTGTGTCATGTTTATGACATATTTATGACAGGTTGTGTTGTCTTAGTAATGTCAAGTTGTCATTACCAAGACACTGAGAGGTTATGATGTATTGGTTTATGTCAAGTTGTCATAACAAAGACATCTCAAACAATGTCATATTTGCATTAAAAATGTCATAATTGAGCGAATGACACTTAATGACAGTTGTCATAAACATGCATGAACCCTCCTTCATTTTCATGACATGTACTGTCCTGTCATGATTATGAAGTCTTATGCACACCCCTTCAAGTAAAGTGTTACCGCCTATATCAAGCCTATTAAACCTCAGCACATATATAACCCTTCAAAAGGGTAACTTTATGGGTTTGTCAGTACCATAGGTCCGTATGATTTCTTTTTTTTTCTTCTTTCTTTTTTAGAAACATGCATTAAATCGATCACAAACGATTTCCATTTAAAATAAATGCTTTTTTTTTCCAATTCATCAAAGAATCCTGACAATTGAAATGTATCACAGTTTCCAAAAAAATATGAACTGTTTTCAACGCTGATATTAAACATAAATGTTTCTTGAGCATCAAATCATCATATTAGAGTGATTTCTGAAGGATCATGTGACACTGAAGACTGGAGTAATTCAACTTTGATCACAGGAATAAATTACACTTTACTATATATTCACATAGAAAACAGCTTTGAACAGTTTTGAATTGTAGTAATATTTCACTGTTTTTACTGTATTTTTGATCAATTAAATCAGCCTTGGTGAGACAAAAACATCAAAAATCTTACTGACCTCAAACTATTGAGCGGTCATATAACTGATCCGGCACTATTTGTATTACGGATATGAATAATCCATCAAGCGTCTTACACGCACTGGCAACCATCCAACACTCGCTTTTGTAGCCTTTTGTGCATTTTCTTCATACTTTGAAACCACTGCTAACACATATGAGACGCCTTTGACAAGACCATAGATCTGACCTACTATGAAATCTCAAATTAGACTATGGAGAGACATAGGGCACTGGCAAAGAAACCATATTAGATTACTAGGCCAAGGCCAAAGACTTCATCCCTATGATCTAAAATAGCATTGTTTAATTTCCTAGAGGATCGCTAACCTAATAAATGATGCAGCACTTCTAAGAGAACGAGGCTAGACTGTGTGGAGATACCCTGATGAGAAATGAATGTCCAGAGAGCGTTAGATGAACAAGGACACTCAATCGTGAGGAAGATCTCAGTTTCAGAGTCTTTGACCAATATTATGACACACATTGACGACTATCATAGTGCGATGCATCGTTGAAGAAATCATCTAACTAGTCTCGACTGTTTCCCGAAACCATACTGTCACAAATCATTGGTTAATGATGTCACGCAGGTGTTGGAGTAATAACTACTTTTAATGAATCTGTTTGAGATCGAATCAATGCTAAATGTTTTGCTATAAATTAGACATGACATCTATTTCGCTTTATTTCCAGATTCAATCATAGGCTCGTTCTTACACACTAGAGCTCGTTCACACATGCGCACTCTTCAAACACGACACTTTGAATCTCTTGACAAACTAAAAGACGTAAAGGATATTTGTATGTATTCTAAATAAAAGATATAGATTGCACTGAATGTCGGCTTGCTTATTTTGCTCAAGATCAGGATTTATTGAGTCCACATGTCATGCAAACTGGAAATTCTGCTTCTAACCACAGCTCGAGATCTGTCGCTCAAACACACAACTCTGCGAAGCTGTTTGCGAATATTCGTTGGAACGATGGTTTCGGGAAACACCGACTCGTTGAACTGCTGATAACGACAGAACTCGCGACTATAGTTGGCTAACGAAGCTTTCGGGAAACACACCCCTGTCTGGAAAATAACATCTGTCCCAGTTCAGCATGGCTCATTGCTATAAACGTTGTGTTTTAAGCAGATTGTATGTTCTTCTCTCAGGATTCTCCTCTGAAAGCAGTGCAGATGTTGTGGGTAAACCTGATCATGGACACGTTCGCATCTCTGGCTTTGGCCACCGAACCGCCCACTGAGTCTCTGTTGAGGAGGAAACCCTACGGGCGGAACAAACCCCTGATCTCCAGTACCATGACCAAGAACATACTGGGCCACGGTGTGTACCAGCTCACCATCATCTTCACGCTGCTGTTTGCAGGTAAGTTGCGTTCTCGATCCATGTGAAGTAGAGCTGCACGATTAATCGGTGAAAGATCACATAAACCTGGAAATATCGGTTATAAAGAAAAACAAAATCGCTCGATCTCTAATAAAAGCATTGCTTACGCACGCTTTAGACTTTGTTAAAAAACACTTGATTTTCTTAGCTTTTTGTTTAAAATGTTGCTTTTTTATGAAACTTACCCACATAAAATTTTGATTAAAAAAATCCATGAAGCTAGAATGATTTTTTTTGTTTGTTTGTTTGTTTGTTTGTTTGTTTGTTTGTTTGTTTGTTTAAAAGCAGTGGCTCTATGATTTTGATATATCGTATGTTCAAATATTCATCCAATAAAATATTCTGGGGGCCATGACATTTTTGTGAAAATTATCAAAAACGCTGGTGGTGGCTGGCAACTTTTTTTTTTTTTTTAAAGTTGGCGGGGAAAGAGTTAAAAGATTAGTTCACTTCAAAATGTTTCAAACCTGTTTGAATTTCTTTTTTCTGCTGAACACAAAAGAAGATATTTTGAAGAATGTCGGCAACAAGATTGATGGACCCCACTGACTTCAAAAGTAGGAAAAAAAGGAGGTGGAGTTCAATGGGGTCCAACAACTGTTTGGTTCCCGACATTCTTCAAAATATCTTCTTTTGTGTTCAGCAGAAGAAAGAAACTCATACAGGTTTGCAAGAACTTGAGGGTGAGTAAATGATGACAGAATTTTCATGTTGAAGTGAACTATTCCTTTAAGAGTTCTACGAGGAAGTTACACTTTTTACAAATCAGAATCTCGTAATCACAGTAATTCTGACAACGTTCCTAAAGGATGTGCGTATAGGATTATATATAGATATATAGTGTCTTGTGTTGTGTCCAGGTGAGCAGATCTTTGACATCGACAGTGGCAGACACGCGCCGCTTCATTCTCCTCCCTCTGAGCACTACACCATCATCTTCAACACCTTCGTCATGATGCAGCTCTTCAACGAGATCAACGCCCGCAAGATCCACGGAGAGAGAAACGTGTTTGAAGGCATTTTCAGAAATCCCATCTTCTGCTCCATTGTCCTCGGCACTTTCGCCATTCAGGTACCAACATCTTTTTTCTTCAAATAGGTTTTTCAGACAAATTGCCATTGATTGTTTCCAGCTAACAAAACATGTTTTGTTCAAGTTCCCAATAAAGCTGCAGTGCGCAGTTTTTCCTCTTTGTCGCCATCTCTGTTCGAAATCTGCAATTGCAGTTTTTCGCGGAATTATTAACTCTACGCGAGTTGTAGTTAGACACTAGCCTAGAAATCTAGACGCACCCTAGCGGCAGCAAAAATTATTTTGCAGCAAAGTGTGGTCTAGCAACTCTCCATAGACTTTTGAGCTGGAAAAACCAAAAACTGGTCCGGCCAATCAGATCGTGTAGAGTGGGTGGGCGGGCTTAACAAAATGACGGCAGAGTTATGTCGGTTCCGCGTGATTTCCATAGGTGATTTCCCTCTGCTTGAAAACAAAGAAGATGCTGCTGGCGAGCAGCGGTCTTTCGAATCGGCTTTGCCCGCGACTCTGGATGACTTGGAGTTAAGAGAACGTCACTTAAGTCATTCCTAAAAAAGGAAGATGTGTTCGGAGTTTTGACGACCGGATACGGCAAAAGTTTAATATACCAACTAGCTGGTTCACATATGGCTGGTTCACTGGTGGAAAAACGCATGGGACTCACTCAGCCTCAGCCGTTCGTTGCTCTGGTTGGTTGTAGCGCTATCCTATTGCGTGCTGAGGGATATTGAAAGACAACTGTTTATCCCGCCCCTCGGATTGAGGTATGCCAATTGTGAGTTCCCAGACCTAACATCTTGATGTAGGTCTGGCTTGCCAGGCTAGTTCGACACGGCACAGCGCGGATGAACACAGTGTTTGAGGAGAGTGTGAGGCTGTCAGTCACCACGCCGGTGTGGGTACTGTCATTCAGAATCACAGATTATTCTTTTTGGAAGTATGACCAACATAATAATTTTCACCGGAAAATGTCTGAACAAGAAAGAAACATCCACCTTTGTTCTGGTTCTGACATTGCAGTAAATCGCGCTGATTAAATCTAAAAATCGCGAATCACATCACGCAAAACCGTGCAAATTATACTTTGTTCTCAAATTGTTAATGTTAACATCGTAACCAAGCATTGCGTGACTACATGTAATGTCCTTCCGATATTATCCTTCTTTTCGCATGGGTTCGGTTGCAGTCTCTTTTTTTCTGTAGCCATTCCGAAGTCCGAACGAAGTCTTTTGCGTTTTACATCGGGTGAATCTCCAGCTGTCACTGGTGATTGTCGTTTGAACCTTTCTGGATCCGCCATCAAATTGATAAGTTTAATTATATCAAGTGCTGTGAGAAAAGGCTATAAATCTCCACCTCCAGCATCCTCACACGCAATATAGCCGACTAGCCGAGACTCTTCTTTATGTGTACAGATGTGACGTAATGACGTATATGTATTTATATATGTATTTTGGATCATTTTTAACCCCAAAAAAGCTACGGACTGCAGCTTTAAGTTACGAAAATGCTATTTCTGAATGTTCTCTTTGTAAATGTTTACACAAACCGAGTGTTATGTTGTGCCCTGCTCTCTCCTACAGTTATAAATATACTTCACCACTCCACGTTATTAGTTCTACACAGCTCCATTTTAACATTTGTTTGTTAGATTGTAATTATTCAGTTTGGAGGGAAGCCGTTCAGTTGTTCTCCTCTGGACCTGGAGAAGTGGATGTGGTGTGTTTTCCTTGGGCTGGGAGAGCTGGTCTGGGGACAGGTAATACTGGTCAATATTCTTTCAAATCTTTTTAGCTTTTTAGCAAGAACTGATAAGAATGTAAATTTCTAGCTTGAAATGCAATGTGAGTCGCTTTGGATTAAAGCGTCTGCAATGCATAAATTTAAGTATCATTATTCATATGCTGCTGTCAAAATCTTTTTAGTGTTATATTTTAATGCCCGTTGTAGCATTTTTTTATCATTTTTTTATGAGCCATTGGAATGGACGAACTATCTATCTATCTATCTATCTATCTATCTATCTATCTATCTATCTATCTATCTATCTATCTATCTATCTATCTATCTATCTATCTATCTATCTATCTATCTATCTATCTATCTATCTATCTATCTATCTATCTATCTATCTATCTATCTATCTATCTATCTATCTATCTATCTATCTATCTATCTTTTCTTGTTTTTCTTGGTGCTGTCCTGTTCTAATATCCGTCATGCACATCCTCTCTCTTGCTCAGGTTATATCAACTATCCCGAACAGCAAGCTGAGGTTCCTCAAAGGAGCTGGCCGTCTGACGCAGAAGCACGAGATGACGGCCGAGGAGGAGATGAACGAGGACCAGGAGGAGATCGATTACACAGAGAGAGAGTTACGACGAGGACAGATCCTCTGGTTCAGAGGCCTCAACAGAATCCAGACTCAGGTTAGACAGCCGCTGAGAATCTGGAAAGTTACGACTGCCTGAAATATTCTGCATGAATTCTGCACTGAAATGGGATCTGTAGTATGTAACCATACTTATGCTTGTACATCAATTGTGTTTGTAATTATGTACTTGAGATTCAACCATCTGCACGGCTGGCAGTGTGTTTTATAGTCAGATTTAGATCGTGCGGAGGTTGAACCGCAGCCCAGCTCTGCCAAACACTGGCATTACTGGCACACACATCAGCGCTGATCGCGACACTTTTGTTCTGTTGCATAAATCATGTGGTGTCGCCTGTCGGTACACCTTCATATGACAAAAACACTGTCATATTCCATCCGAAAAGTCACCGAAGTCAGAGTTTTAGATCTAAATAGCAGCGTAAATCTCAGTACAGTTCTAATCGAAAGTATAAATTATGATATCAATGACAAAAGCTACACACCACTTACATGTAACGGAATGAGGTCATGTGACAATGTAGCATAGCACTGTTAAACATTTATTGTTGCATAATGACTAACTACTATTTTAGAGACCCCCTGTGATACAAATCCAGCTTTTGATGTTGTTTATGTGTCTATGTGGTGTTTTTAATATGCTTTAAGACAAACCATGTGTAAATTCATAAGTCGACAGCATTGCTGAGTATTTTCTCCTTAAAACTGCAGTGAACCAAAGACAGTCTCAAAAACACGGTTTGAAATCGCTGGTGTTTCTGACGTCACAAACTACCTTGTAACCAATCAGGGGTGTGTTTCCCGAAAGCATCGTTAGCTAACTATTGTAGCAAGCTCTGTCGTTATCAGCAGTTCAACGAGTCGCTATTTCCCGAAACCATCGTTCCAACGAACATTCGCAAACAGCATCGCAGAGTTGTGTGTTTGACAGATCTAGATCTCGAGCTGTGGTTAGAAGCAGAGTTTCCAGTTTGCATGACATGTGGACTCAATAAATCCTGATCTTAAGCAAAATAAGCAAGCTGACATTCAGTGCAATCTATATCTTTTATTTAGAATACATACAAATGTCATTTACATCTTTTAGTTTGTCAAGAGATTTAAAGTGTCGTGTTTGAAGAGTGCGCATGTGTGAATGAGCTCCAGTGTGTAAGAACGAGCTTATGATTGAATCTGGAAATAAAGCAAAATAACTGAGAAAAATGATAAATAGTCCTCAGACACCATGTAATTTATAGCAAAACATCTCGCATTAATTCGATCTCAAGTAGTTATTACTCCACCACCTGCGTGACATCATTAACAAACATGGTTGAAAATTCAGGTAAAAATCCCGTGAACAGAAAAACATCCTTATTCTACATATCAGCCGTTTGTCCAATAAGATTAGAGGATCACTAACTGTTGTATAATGCACCGCATGTGACAACCTGCATGCTGGAGTTTAGTAATGGCATGCAAATCATTTAGAGTGAATTGTATTGCCTGTTAAATGTATGTGATATGATAACAGTGCTCTCCTAGGCGTAATGATGCAGTCCTGCGGTGAGGCTCGTGAAGGTGAAGGCGTTCATCATCAGCAGCAGCGAGGAGGACTTTTCTAAAGCCATCAAAGCCTCAGTGCTAATTTAAGATGAAGTGTTTAATGTGTGATGAGGGCCTGTCATTGCCTTCTAAACCATGTCCATGTGATGAAGCATTGGTCAGGTCTTTGACGCGCTGTGCTCCGTGTATTTCTCTCCCCCTTCCTGCAGATCGAGGTAGTGAACACGTTCAAGAGCGGGACTTCAGTTCAGGGGGCTTTGAGACGCCAGTCCTCCACCACCAGTCAAAATCAGGATGTAACCAATGTTTCTAGTCCTAGTCACATGTCCTTGTGCAATGCTCTTTCCTCTCCTACCAGCACTGCTGCTGCTTCCTCTGGGCGTGAGTGACACTCTTCTTTGGGTGTTTGTCAGGGATGCCCTTGGACCTGAAGTGGGCCAATCACAACGACGAACAGGCAATCAAAATCAGAAAACAGGTCTATGAATAAAATTTAAAAAACCCAAGATATTTGAAACAGTGGCAACATTGGGTAAGATATCACAAAACACGTGGCCCCCTCTAAAAAATGCTGGGTTGTTTCAATCCAAATTTGGGTCAAATATGGACAAACCCAACGTTGGGTTAAATTTTTTAATTACATTTTTAACCCAACGGTTGGGTTTGTCCATACTTGACCCAAATTTGGGGTGAAACAACCCAGCATTTTTTTTAGTGTAAGCTAAGTAATACCTTTGGTAACACTTTACTTGAAGGGGTGTGTATAAGACATGACACCTTTATAATCATGAATATGAAGGAGGGTTTATGCATGTTTATGACAACTGTCATTAAGTGTCATTCGCTCAATTATGACATTTTTAATGCAAATAAGACATTGTTTGAGATGTCTTGGTAATGACACCTTGACATAAACCAATACATCGTCAGTGTCTTTATCATGACAACTTGACATTACTAAAACAACAACCTGATTACATATTATGACATAGCAGATTAATTATCAAACTTAAGAAAGCACTTAGCTTTATGGGTTAACATTACATTAAACTGTCATGCGGTTGGTTTTGACATTGGCTGTCATGAGGCCATTATAACATTTTAATGACAAATTCGATGTGTACCACTGTAGTTGAGTTCAAGAAAAATGTTCATGACACAGTTATAATGGCCTCATGACAGCCAATGTCAAAACCAACCGCATGACAGTTTAATGTAATGTTCACCCATAAAGCTAAGTGCTTTCTTAAGTTTGATAATTAATCTGCTATGTTATGTTTATGACATATTTATGACAGGTTGTGTTGTCTTAGTAATGTCAAGTTGTCATGACAAAGATACTGACAGGTTATGATGTATTGGTTTATGTCAAGTTGTCATAACAAAGACATCTCAAACAATGTCATATTTGCATTAAAAATGTCATAATTGAGCGAATGACACTTAAAGGACAACTCCGGCGCAAAATGAACCTGGGTGTAATAACACATTGGTACAGACTAAATCGTTCCCTAAAATTTGTTTTCATGATAATCGAATGTAAAGAGTTTTATCTCTAAAAACAGTTAAGCTTATAACGCTAGTATATTGGGCATCGAGTAAGCAAAAAGAGATCGCTAGTTAATACCATTAACAAGGCTCAAATTAGCCCCACACTAACACGGCAGCATAATGAGGGTCCTTACATGCAAACCGAAGCATTGAGAACTTTGTAAGTGTATAGACAGTTTAATAAGAAGATACTTTACACAGACAGTACAGTTAGCGCATACAGACAGCAGCCATCTTGGAAAGCAGCCTCGATCAATCGAACCACGAAGGTGAGCGAACAGTACGTGTAGATATTGAAGATAAGATAAATTATATTTATTTTTTTATTTTCTCTGTTGCGTTCAGTGCTTCTCTTATGCGCTCAGTGCTTTCTTCCGGAAACAACGGACCATATGAGATTCCAAGTCACAGTTCAGCTCACGTATCACCGTGTTCGTGGTTTGACTAATCGAGACTGTTTTCCAAGATGGCTGCTGTCTGTATGCGCTAACTGTACTGTCTGTGTAAAGTATCTTCTTATTAAACTGTCTATACACTTACAAAGTTCTCAATGCTTCGGTTTGCATGTAAGGACACTCATTATGCTGCCGTGTTAGTGTGGGGCTAATTTGAGCCTTGTTAATGGTATTAACTAGCGATCTCTTTTTGCTTACTCGATGCCCAATATACTAGCGTTATAAGCTTAACTGTTTTTAGAGATAAAACTCTTCACATTCGATTATCATGAAAACAAATCTCAGGGAACGATTTAGTCTGTACCAATGTGTTATTACACCCGAGGTTCATTTTGCACCGGAGTTGTCCTTTAATGACAGTCGTCATAAACATGCATGAACCCTCCTTCATATTCATGACATGTGTCACGTCATGATTATGAAGGTGTCATGTCAGTCTTATGCACACTCCTTCAAGTAAAGTGTTACCATACCTTTTAAACCAATGGTGCCCAATCCTGTCCTTGGAGATCTACTTACCTGAGTTCAGATCCAACCCTGATCTGTAGTTATCAAGTGCTCCTGAACATCTTATTTAGCTGTGTGTGTTTAATCATGGTTGGAGCTGAACTTTGCAGGAAGGTAGGACTATGCCTGAAGTCACCCCCTATACCCTCGTTCACTATTCCCTACATTAGTCCACTAATATAGTCCACTTGAAGGAGTGCATGAAAACGAGTGAGTGAATTCGGACACTGATTGAGCCCGAGGGGCTTCCGCTTTTCCATAGTTTGTGCTTGGGGTTTAATAATAACTTTAATAACTTTGCAAATTGGCAGCTCCAGTAATACGGAAAAGATTTATCTTGAACTATGTCATGACAACTATGTATAAACCTACATTAAACAATTTAATAATCAATTTAAAATTAATTTCTACATGTATGATATTACGCCATCTTCTGGTCAAATGCGGGAATTAATTTGGCGCGCGACCCTCGCAGTGCATTATGGGTATTCTCTAGCCAATGAGCATACATCGGTTGTTAATTCGTTATTGCAGTGCATTGTGGGATTGAATGAGTGCAGTTGATAACGTCCACTATGGTTTCTGAAACCACTACAAATGGCTGTTCCCTCAAATAGTGCCCTATTTAAGGGTATAGAGAGTGATTTCGGACACAGCCTGGATCTCTAGTTACAAGATTGGGCACCCTTGTTTTAGACTGATCATTAAACAGTTAATGTCAGGGAAGCAGCTCTGCAGCACATATTCTAGAAAGAGGCTTTTCTCTACAATCTGTTGCAAATATTATGCTGCATTAATGTTGTGTCAGGATTACCATAATTATGAGAAAACGGCTACTCAGAGCTGTACACATCCACTGACTCAGAAATGATTTGTTTCTATGGCAACACCAAAATGAATCGATGTACGGCTTTGTTATTGACAAAAAAATCCTTCATCACTACATAAGTTCACCTCTATATGCTCTCACAAAATAAATTGCATGAAAAACAAAGAAAGTACATACCACTTTATGAGCTGTAATAAAACATTCCCAATTTCCAATATTTTCATTTTGGCGTGAATGCAGGATTACTTGGCCTTGGACAAAAATTTTGAACCGTATAATTCATAATAGTATAAAGACATTTAGTAGACAGTTTAGTGTGATGTTTCCCTTTAATTTGTTAAAACTAGTATAGTATAAATGATAACATGTTATACTAGTTTATACATATTTCTGTTAGATATGGACACTGGACACAAGTCTGGCTCTAACAGCTACAGCAGAAAGATCTGACAGACATTGCTGATCAGGAATTACAAACAGATACCCTTAAGGTCCAAAAGAGATTGGGCATGACACCGGAGCTCTCTAACAGTTTCTTATTAGACATAGACGATTAGCGTAATAGTCAAAGGGCATCCCTGAAATCTGCTTTGCTTCTGATTTCCTCTTGCTCTTCATGTCACAGTTTATCAGATCATCTTTAACCCACTTCTCAGAAGAACATATGTTTCAATGTACCATGTGTTTGTTTTCCCCAGAGTGCTAAGAGCCCTGGACTAAGGGTGCAGCCTACGAAGTGAATTTCAGGTTGTGAGTCCCTCCATTGTCCGTCGCAAAATTGATGTGAACTAATATTCCACCAACAAACTCACCAGGCTGGGTAAACATTCAAGTATAGCCAACGGTACCATTCCCCACTCAGCTTAAGCCTGACATGTTCTACAAAATGCTCTAGGTTGCATTGTTGAAGTTACTCTATTGATCACGGGAGGCTGTTTTGTTCCTTTTTTATTTTTTTTCTCTCCACACAGATACAGAGACGTGTGAAGAAAGTGGCGCTTCCTCCCCATAGTCTTGTCTTATTTGTCGTCTGTTTGATGTAGATCGAGGCCACAGTGACCCATTATGTCTCATGGCTTTACTCTGTTGGTCATGTAGTCTGCTGTGTGATGCTGACAGTTGCAGAATCTCACTAAACGTTAGACCAGTCTTCATCTATGTGATTCCTTCCGACATTTGTTCTCATCTGTCATTCAGACCAGTTTGTGTTGGCTTTGTAAGTTTGCTCTTAGCTCGGTTGAAAGTGTGCTATTTCGCTACAGGAGAAAAGGTTAGAATCGAGTTTGTTGGTTGTTTGATGTAGGATTTTGATCATTTTATTCCAGCAATCATTTCATGGTGGGGCCAATGTAGACATGAAATGGGCTTCAGTTATGGGCCCTACATGGGTTTGTCCATGGGTTCCATGTCGGCCCTATCTGAAATAGCCACAATATAAACTAATTCCAATAGGGCCAGCATGGAACCCATGGAAAGACCCATGTATGGCCCATACTGGGAATAATTCCAATAACACCAGCATGGTACCAATGGAAAAACCCATGTGTGGCCCATACTGGGGCTTATTCCAATAGGGCCAGCATGGAACCAATGGAAAAACCCATGTATGGCCCACATCTTAAGCACATATCGTGCCTACATTGAGCACAGTAACTGCTATCAGTTCATGGATGCAGGGATATAATTTGAGTAGGAACGTCTAGTACTAATATAGCACAGAGAATTAGAGACCTACATTTTTTTTTTTACTGTCCTTAGGGGCTTTCGCACCGGGTAGTTATAGGAACTCGGCTATTGGAACTAGCCACCATGGTGGTCCCTCGAGATCTTTTCCCTCAGGGCCATTTTGGTTTTGGTCATTCCTGGTTTCATTCGCACCGCCAGAAGGAACCCTGCCACTCTCGTTGTTGTATGGGACTTTTATTTTAACGGGCTGAGAAAGCCAGCCTGAGCACACAGCGCTCCCATTCTGTCTATTCATTAGTTTACGATCTGTTTAACAGTCCTATCTAATACATCATTATAACTGTTAAACAAACAAAGTAAACGGTATACAACAAAGTATTATAGCATTTGCCATGTGGTTGATGCCTAATGTCACTAGGACTAGAACATAGTCGTGTTTTGCTTGTTCCCTTTAAAGTAACTTTGGATTTCCTCCTTAGCGTAAAAGGTTTAGAAGTGCCTGGACTTCGGCGTCGGTCCATATTTTGCTGTTTTCCATGTTCGTGGCGTAAATATATAGGCTATAAACTGTTTGTTTACACAGCTTTTTAAAAATGGTGGCTGCCGGTGTTTCGGATGCGTTCGTCCAATCAACGTACACTTACGCTGGTAGTTCCCAATATCCTGGGTTAGACCCTACTTTGAAGTAGGAGCTCATTTTTTTTTTAAGTATGTAAAGTTTGCAGCATAGACTTTCAAATACGTCCAAGAGTCTTACACACCGTTCTGTAAATGTTGGGTCATCGACATTACAGTTTCACGCCCCTAAACATGATGCAGAAAAAAACAAATTGTGATTGGTTGCTTTACATGTCAGTCAGACGGCCTCTGGATGGTCCTTGGCCAATGAAAGCTGCTATGTAGCCTGCCGTCAGTCTGATGGTCTGGCTACGCGAGACTTTAGGAACTATGAAAACGTTTCTCCGGTGTGAAAGCCCCTATTGTGAACATCCCTTAAGGCAGGGATGTCCAGTCCTGCTCTTGGAGGGCCAATGCCCCGGAAAGTTAATCTCCAACTTGGTCCCAACACACTTGCCTTGAAGTTTATTCGTCTGAAGACCCTGATTAACTGTGTTTAATTGGGGTTAGAGCTAAACTCTGTGGGTCAATGGCCATCCAGGAGCAGGATTGGACTCCCCTGCCTTAAGGCAGAATCCTAAGCCAAATAAAACCGCATAAGTGACGGGTATGAAACACTCTACAGCGAACGCTGATTCCTCACTTGAATCGAAGAATAGATCACAATGCTAGGCTGACGTTAGCATGTTACTAAGCTAATACTCTAATAAGTAGTCCAGATAGATCTTGTCTATTTTAATTAGACTGAACTTTCCATCTATTTTTTGCAGAATGGACTAACAGACAAAAAAATGTAATCTTAACCCAGTCCACTGAGAATTTGACTAGAACGATTTATCTTTGAATATCTTGTTGTTTAGATAGGTTGCTCACTAGGTTGTGGAACAGGACCATAGACCGTTTTCATAGTTAGTTTAGATTATTGTACAGTTTTTTTTCCGAAAGTTTGTTTGTTATTGTAAACCTTTGAAGTGGAATATTAGCTACTCCCAACTATTAAAGTACTTCTGTAAAGTTTTAATTCCACAGTAATAACTTATTAAAGGATTCTCTTCTTTTTTTTTTTTTGTTCTGTGAACCTCAACAAAACTTTTCGGCCTATACTTGAGTGTTTACACAGAGACGCATGGAGTTTTTAAAAGAACAGACCTTTGTTTGTTCTCGTCTTTTCTTATTCCACAGTCTGTGTGCCTGTGTTCATCTCCATTTGGTGTTGTCCCGAGTTGCATGTTGTGTGTAGTCGTTGAGTTGGCTTGTCAAGCTTTTGGTTTGCTTCCATCATCGTGTTGTGACTCTATGCTCTTGAAGCATAGGATCTCCTGTCCCCGTCATTCTCGATTGAGTCTCTGTAGACTTCTACTCTTTCTTTTATTTTCTTTGGCTTTGACTTTGTGTTTATCTTGAAACTCATCCTGGATCTATCTAATATATTCCTCTTACCAACTTTCCACGAGATGTTTTCAACTTGCATGATGTTTTGTTTTTCCTTTGTTTTTAACTTTTTATTTTTGTTGAATTAACAATGCTTGTCTCTAGGTATACAACACATTGGACCTTACACTGTATACTGTATTGTGTACTGAACGGGACATAAGAGCATTGCCTATGTTTTCTTTATCGTGAGTTTGAGTTGCGTTCTTTTCAATGCAATCCTTAAACCGTCTCAGTGCACGGCAGAGTAAGTGAATCACAAATGTTTTCCAAATGTTCTCCACGGGTGTCCCTCCTTTCTGACGGGGGGGTGTTCCAACTCACTTTACAACCCTTTAACACTGATCTCTTTCCTCACGCAGATACGTGTTGTGAACGCATTTCGTAGCTCGCTCTACGAAGGCTTGGAAAAACCCGACTCCAGAACCTCCATCCACAATTTCATGACTCATCCAGAGTTTAGAATAGAGGACTCCACACCTCACATTCCTCTTATAGACGACATCGACATTGACGAAGAGGCGGCGAGGAAGAACTCCAGCCAGCCCACGTCTCCCAACAAGAACAACAACGCCATCGATAGCGGTATAAACCTGACAACCGACACGAGTAAATCTGCTGCTTCCTCCAGTCCCGGGAGCCCGCTTCATAGTCTGGAGACATCGCTTTAGCCATGAGATCTCCATAATCATCTTAAACTCTACGTTTAGAAGCACTCCGGAGTGCATGCGAACTGTTGACTGAAGGCGTGGTCGCGCCACTTTCTTTTTTTTTTTATTGAACGTACGACTGACTCGGATGATCGCGGAGTGACTCGAGAAACTATACAAGAAACCACGAGCGCAGACACAGCGCTCCCATTTCCTGAGGAAACGACAGACTATTACGAGTAATTTAAATCAAATTCAGCTATTATCGTTGCTCCTGCATGAATGTACATTACCCAGGTTTTTATTCGGAAACCTTTCTTTTTATTTAAACGGTTTGATTTGATTTGGTGGGACGTGCGGTGGACTGCTATTTTACGACAGCTTATCTGATTCACTGATCTGTGAGTATTGTGTGTGGCATGTATCTAATTGTATAGATTTATTTGGTTATTGATTAAGGTGTATCCAGGTCGCAGGGCTCAACTTGCACAGTAGATTTGCACCTGTCGGAAAAGAGAAACCCATGGAAATTAGAATTTATTAAGCGTACATATATATTTATAGACATATTATAAATATATATTTACAGAGTTTATCTTTATTTGTTGGCATGTTGCCTTGTTCTGCTTCAATAACTACTTTAACTTATTTATGTCCTAAAGAGAATGTAATTTGTTTACAAAACTTGTAGATACGTCCTGGTTTCTTTGTAGGGTTCAAAACCACGCAGCAGACGTAGTTGGGACAGCTCACGTTGTTCAGTACTCTAGGTGTTTTATTACCAATTGTGCGCTGGACTTGCCTGCTATTTTGTCAAATAATGTAGATATTTTTAGAAGATAACAAAAGAAACCAAAATATAGTGGGATATATCATTAATGTGGCATCGTAGTATTAAAGTCGAGTGTCGGGATCGACGGCTCTGATCGGCCCCCGAGAAAATCCAATCGGTTCTGCTGGATTTGAAGGTTTCGTCGAAGTCAACGCTTGCAATGAACTTGTGGTCAGCCTCAAACGTGGGCATATATATATATATATATCAGGTTGGGTTTAAATATCTTCTTTAGAAGTATATACTATTTAACATAAAAATAGTTTCAGTTCCGTGTGACCATCGAAAGCTGCGATGGGTTTTATGTTGGAAACGTGTAAACTAAGTTCTATTTGGCATCTCTGTATGAAAATCAAAATTGTGTTCAAATATTGTGATCTATTGTGTTGATTCTTCTTTTTTGACATTTAATTTGTAGATTTCTTTTGGTTGAAGGAAATGAGCCCAGCTCCTGAGCTGACGACACTTTGAACAACTGAATTATGTAATGTAACGAAACAAAACCAATAAGGAATGTTGCTTTTGACTCTTTTCTTAAAAGAAAGAGAAAAACCCAAACCAACAACAGCAACAAAAAAAATTACACAGACACACACACACATTTATGATCCTTTTCTGCACTATCCGGATATGAATGAATTTCTGTGGTGTAAATTTAGATGTGCTTCTGTGTTCAAATCAAGCTTGTCTTCCTGCAGTCAGTAAATATACTCTAGCATCTCAACAGTATTCACTAGTCGTTAACTATTTATTGTACTCTAGAATTAAAGGACAAATGGGCGTCTACCAGAAGGCACACTTATAAAGTCACCCATGTATTCATTAATATTCTTTGCAATTATTGGAAAGGCATGATGTCATACAGGTAATATGCAACTCATTTTTCGCAAAATTTTGACTTGGTTTTTTTTTGTTGACAATTTTCCTCATCAAGATAAGGTGCACAAGCTTTAACCGTTAGCTCAGGCATACTCAATGAGAGAAATATACTAAAAAACGTTGTTGTTTTTTTCCAGAAATCTTTTACCCTTTATCATGTTAACGGGATAGTTCACCTCATTTGGTTCATCTGCACGACTTCTGCACTATAGTCTTCTGAAGTCAAACCATCCAGAAGATTGAAATTAAGTCATTATTTACTGCAAATCCTCACACATTTCCCCCATAGCTCTCCTTGGCATGTTCATGTGATACGATCTTTTCAATCGATCAGCCAATCCATTTCTGAAAACTGATGCGAGTCTATCAGTAAAGATGACCTGTTGGTTTTTGGGTGAACTATCCCTTTAACGCGTTTCAAAGCCTCATTCACAGCCATTCTCACAACTGTTGTACACTGACCAAAAGAATCGCCTCTGACGCGTTGAAAGTTTGTCTGAAATGTGTGTGGACTGCAATGACTCCAGACGAGATCTTTCACGGTATGACTGGCCACTTCAGTTCAATTCAGTTCAGTTTAGTTCTGCGCCCTGTGTTGACGGGCCAAATAACGGATGCAGTTTAAAATGTTTAACCAATAAATCGGAAGGATGACAGCATTCTAATAATCACGAATAATAATATTTCTTGCAATACATCAGCTTCTATGTACTGTACTTAGCAGCATGCGTTTTGTGGAACAAAGAGCATATGTCGCCACAGGTACTTTTGGCGCACTAGCAATTTATGGGTAAATGAAAAGTGTTCATCCATCTTGTTTTTATGAATTTTATAATCTATACAATAATTGTAAATAAAAAAACTCAATGTCTTTGTTCATTTAATACTATGCAAAAAGTCAAGCTTTCTGATTGTTTCTCATCTACCCTAGAGTGTGTTGCTGGAATGTTTGTGGTCTCAAAGTCAGTAAAACAAACAAAAAAATATTGTGATGTAAATGATTTTCTAGCCTGAGAACATGAACTGACTCTTGTTGCTTCCCTGTCCATACCACAATTCCAGACGGGAGCGCAAGTGATACAAATGAAATGGAATAAAAAAATAAATTAAAAAAAGCACTTAATAAATTCCCAGAGGAGCATGAATAAAGCAGTGCGCAGTGTGTGTGATGTTTCATCTGTGGCACGAGTAGATGTGCTGGGGTAAAGCTTTATGATGTGCTTAAGTCTTTCTGTCTGCTTTAATTCATTCTTGATAATATCATGTGGTCTCCAAACCCCCACATGTAGGCCTGACACGATCATGAATTTTGTGCTGACTACTGATTGAATAAATTTGCGTTCATATGACTTACAGTGCTGGGTTCAGACGACACGATATCAGCCTGGTTTTGGCAGGATCCTTTAGTCGTGTTGATCTGTACGACGACGATGGGTAGGGCTGCACAATTAATCGAATTTCTAATCGTGTTCTAAACTTTCACTTTGTGTTATTTTGTATATTTTTAAATGACTGGTGGCTCATACCAACATTGTATTAAAGGGTTAGTTCACCCAAAAATAAAAACTCTGTCAGTAATTACTCTCCCTCATGTTGTTCCAACCCCGTAAGACTTTCGTTCATCTTCGGAACACAAATTAAGATATTTTTGGTTAAATCTGAGAGCTGTCTCACTAAACTTGCCAGCCCAGAAAGTTAGTAAAAACATTGTTAAAATAGCCCAATATGACTACTTGGGCTCAACTCAACCGTAGCGACGAGAAGACTTTTTGTGTTTGTTTATATCAGTCGCTAGAAGAATCGCCTTCTCGATGACATCACGCATGTCGTTAATGATGCCGAGTGATGATTGGTCAGGAAGCAACGTGTAGTCTGACATGTTTCTTCTCCACGACACAAGAATTTAGGAGTCAAAATCTCATAATCTGACAATGACTATTATAACAGACAAAAGTATTGTATAGTCTGAACCCAGCATGAGTCTAATATGTTGTGTTTTTATTCGGATACATACAATATTATAACAAACATTATAATAAAATTGGCCCAAATGCTGTAAAAAAAAAAAAATAATATAACAAGTGCATTGGCAACGAATAATCACGATTAATCGAATCCAAAATAAAAGTTTGTGTTTACATAATATATGTGTGTGTACTGTCATAATTATTTTGTATATATATATATATATACACACATATGCATGCATGTATTTAAGAAAAATGTGTTATTTATTTAATATTTATATATCATATAAATTATGTATAAATACATTTACAGTATATAAATGCAAATATTTCTTAAATGTATACAAGCATGTGTGTGTATTTATATACAAAATAATTATACACAGTACACACACATATATTATGTAAACACAAACTTTTATTTTGGATGCGATTAATCACGATTATTCGTTGCCCAATGCGGTCATTAACCAAATGTGCAAAATGTGATTGAAATTTAAACTGCACAATTATTGCTGAGTTATTGTGATTAGAGTTGCAACTATTGCAATTCTAGTCAGTTTGAGAACCAAAGCTAAGGTATTTTGGGTACTTCTACTTACAACAATAAATTCAAAACATAAAGAACAAATTACTCAATGAGACATATAATGAAATCATGTTTGAACATATGAATATGAAAATTACATTTAGCAATCATTGGGAAACCATGAGTGTAAAACCTTGCAGTTTTAGAGTAAAACGCTTTGGGAAATATATATTTCATATAAAAAAATTAAATAGTATTTCTGTGCATTTTTTCATAACAATAAACACACTTCTATGACTTTATTTTTTAAAGTTCACTTTTCTTCACTTCAGCAATAATCTAACAAGTGTCTTCTTTAAAAAGAGAGCCAACTGCAGTCTGTGCTTTTAAGCATTTAATATCTATGACAGTTTAAGTTGGAAATGTCAATTTCAGGTCTATGCTCAAAAAGAGAATAAATAAATAAAGTACAAATATAAAGAATGAATAAATAAATGGATTATAACTACTTAACTTACTTAAACTTATATATATACACTCACCGGCCACTTTATTAGGTACACCTGTCCAACTGCTCGTTAACACTTAATTTCTAAGCAGCCAATCACATGGCGGCAACTCAGTGCATTTAGGCATGTAGACATGGTCAAGAAAATCTCCTGCAGTTCAAACCGAGCATCAGTATGGGGAAGAAAGGTGATTTGAGTGACTTTGAACGTGGCATGATTGTTGGTGCCAGAAGGGCTGGTCTGAGTATTTCAGAAACTGCTAATCTACTGGGATTTTCACGCACAACCATCTCTAGGGTTTACAGAGAATGGTCCGAAAAAGAAAAAACATCCAGTGAGCGGCAGTTCTGTGGGCGGAAATGCCTTGTTGATGCCAGAGGTCAGAGGAGAATGGCCAGACTGGTTCGAGCTGATAGAAGGGCAACAGTGACTGAAATAACCACTCGTTACAACCGAGGTATGCAGCAAAGCATTTGTGAAGCCACAACACGCACAACCTTGAGGCGGATGGGCTACAACAGCAGAAGACTCCACCGGGTACCACTCATCTCCACTACAAATAGGAAAAAGAGGCTACAATTTGCAAGAGCTCACCAAAATTGAACAGTTGAAGACTGGAAAAATGTTGCCTGGTCTGATGAGTCTCGATTTCTGTTGAGACATTCAGATGTTAGAGTCAGAATTTGGCGTAAACAGAATGAGAACATGGAACCATCATGCCTTGTTACCACTGTGCAGGCTGGTGGTGGTGGTGTAATGGTGTGGGGGATGTTTTCCTGGCACACTTTAGGCCCCTTAGTGCCAATTGGGCATCGTTTAAATGCCACGGCCTACCTGAGCATTGTTTCTGACCATGTCCATCCCTTTATGGCCACCATGTACCCATCCTCTGATGGCTACTTCCACCATGTCACAAAGCTCTAATCATTTCAAATTGGTTTCTTGAACATGACAATGAGTTCACTGTACTAAAATGGCCTCCACAGTCACCAGATCTCAACCCAATAGAGCATCTTTGGGATGTGGTGGAACGGGAGATTCGCATCATGGATGTGCAGCCGACAAATCTGCGGCAACTGTGTGATGCCATCATGTCAATATGGACCAAACTCCCTGAGGAATGCTTCCAGCACCTTGTTGAATCTATGCCACGAAGAATTGAGGCAGTTCTGAAGGCAAAAGGGGGTCCAACCCGTTACTAGCATGGGGTACCTAATAAAGTGGCCGGTGAGTGTATATATACACACACACTGAAGAAAATTATAAAAGCAACACTTTTGTTTTCGCCCTCATTTTTCATGAGCTGAACTCAAAAATCTAAGACTTTTTCTATGTACACAAAAGGCCTATTTCTCTCAAATATTGTTCACAAATCTGTCTAAATCTGTGTTAGTGAGCACTTCTCCTTTGCCGAGATAATCCATCCACCTCACAGGTGTGGCATATCAAGATGATGAATTTACATTAATGCTTGTTTGATGTGTGTGCCTCCAGTTATATTTCATGCGTAAATGAGGAGACACAGATTGTCCAGTCAACACTATCAATCATGACTAGTCTTAACTTAGATGTATATTGTACAGTTCGACATAAAGTCCATTGATGTTCTGCAGTCTGTCTCGATTCCTCTAAACGAATCTCTTCCAATCTGACATTTTGTCAATCTGACATTTTTCTCAGTGTGCACTTTCAAGTCTTAGAGCATTACGTGCTGCCATTCCTGTATCTCTAGATAATCTTAATAATAATAATGTTATTATTACTCAAATTATTAGAAAAGTAAACTATTAAATGCTATAGTGTAAGACATGTTCCCATGATGAAGGGGTGAATCTTGTTTTCTCTATACTAACATATTTAATTCTCTGACATCATGTGACCATGTCTGTTGGTATTCACACAGAGAACACAAGAGAGCAGTGTTGAGTATTAAACAACAATGACACTAACAGGGACTTTTCACAGCAAATATGATTAAGATGTAGGAATGGTACTGAGACAATCTGATGGCTGAAAAAAAGAAAGAAAATAAACTGATGTAAATGTAAACTGTAAATGTCTCTGTCTGTCAAATGCATGATCACTAGCATAAAGACATAGATGATGTCCTGACTCTTTCTGTAATGAATGAAACCACAGGGTTATCTGATCACTAGACTCAGGCTGACACAGGAACCACTGCCTCTTCTGTTCTTGGAGAGATATTTGTTCCTCATTTGTTGATTTTAAAAGAAATTCTAGACATTCCAACAATCGCCTGGGAATTAATTTTATCAATGAATTGAAAAAATCTTGTGATCAAAACCAACTTTCCCTCTCTCATTTATGTGATATGTCGCTTTGTCGCATATGTGATATGTTGTAAGTCTTTACTATATTGTAGTAGCTTTTAACTGCTCTGCAATCCTGACACTGAGAAACATTTACATCATCATGAATGAATCTCCAGCCCAATGTGGAGTTTAAGGTGCAATTAAAAGATCTGTTTGCTTGTCCATTTTCTTAATTATATTTAGATTTTTTAGCTGCTTGATTATCTGATAATGTCATTTTCACGCTCAGGAATTACATGGTCATACATTTTTGGTCATTTAAAGGTCATATTTATGGTCTGTATAGTCCTTTCTGGGATGTATAAGCATCCTTCATAACACAATATCATTTCTAAATAGAGATGCATCAATACAACATTTCTCTGTTGACACCAATAGCTGATTATTCAACCAATATTTTCTTAAGGAAAATCTCTCCCAACTAATGCTGTAAACCCTCTCATTTGGCACATTACTATAATATTAGAGGTTCAATTAACAACAGAGCCTATAAAACTATTATATTCAACTGCTGTTTCACGAGTGCACACTTACATCAATTAAACAGAGTAAAGATTATGCGTATTTGGCGTGCTGTCCGGGGGGAGGGCTCCGAGCTCGGAATTTTGCCCGAACCCAGAGTACTCCCCCAAAAGGCAAAAAGAGCAAAGGACAGCCGCCAGACTAAAGACCCCCCAAAACGCAGAGAATTTGGTGGGCTGGCGTTTTGAGAATAAGCCTGCATGGTTGCTTGAGCAGGAGGGCCTGCTGGCTCACGAATGGGGAGCAGTCGTAATTTGGAACAACAGTCGGGAGGGCTCGCACTGTTTCTCGACGGGAGTAGCTCACAGCGTCAGACAGGCGAGCTCTACCGGCCGATGAACAGCGTGATTTATATCGCCTGACCAGGAGGGCCCATGTTGCTACTGGCGGAAGCAGCTCACTACGCTAGGCGGACGGGCCCTATTGGCTGACGAATGAGGAGCAGCAAGATTTGGAAATGACGGGTGATCTCTGCCGACCGATGGGCGGGGAGCAGCGAGATCTAAGATGGCCGACCGATAGGGCCCATGTAGCTTCCGACGGGAGCAGCTCACAGGCTCTACCGGCCGACGGCGGAGTGACAAATTTTGGAAGCCCGGCCGGGAGATTTCTTGCTGTGTCTGCTGGGAAATCAATACCTGCTGGATGGGAAAGAGGAAACATAGATGAATGCTACGTCCGCTGGGAGACCAAAGCTTGCTGGATGGAGAAGGAATAACAGATGCATGCTATGACTGCTAGGAGACCAATGCTCGCTGGACAGAGGAAGAGGAAACAGATGCATCCAACGTCCGCTGGGAGACCAATGCTCGCTGGACAGAAAAAGAGGAAACAGATGCATGCAACGTCCGCTGGGAGACCAATGCTCGCTGGACAGAGAAAGAGGAAACAGATGCATCCAACGTCCGCTGGGAGACCAATGCTCGCTGGACAGAGGAAGAGGAAACAGATGCATCCAACGTCCGCTGGGAGACCAATGCTCGCTGGACAGAGAAAGAGGAAACATAGATGCATGCAACGTCCGCTGGGAGACCAATGCTCGCTGGACAGAAAAAGAGGCATCACGTAGGGGTTTTAACAGGAATATTAATTCTGAATAGTGAGGTACTGGAGAGGAGACATCACTGCTGCGGCAGTGGAAAAATAGCCAGAGAAACAGAGCTCCTGCGGGAGCAGAGACATAACTGCAGCGGCAGTGGAGAAACTTACCGGGAGAAAAAAGGAGCTCCTGCGGGAGCAGAGGAGACATCACTACTGCGTCCGTGGAGAAAATAGCCAGGGAAACAGAGCTCCTGCGGGAGCCGAGGAGACATCACTGCTGCGGCAGTGGAGAAAATAGCCAGGGAAACAGAGCTCCTGCGGGAGCCGAGGAGACATCACTGCTGCGGCAATGGAGAAAATAGCCAGAGAAACAGAGCTCTTGCGGGAGCAGAGGAGACGTCACTGCTGCGGCAGTGGAGAAAATAGCCAGGGAAACAGAGCTCTTGCGGGAGCAGAGGAGACGTCACTGCTGCGGCAGTGGAGAAAATAGCCAGAGAAACAGAGCTCTTGCGGGAGCAGAGGAGACGTCACTGCTGTGGCAGAGGAGAAAATAGCCAGGGAAACAGAGCTCTTGCGGGAGCAGAGGAGACGTCACTGCTGTGGCAGTGGAGAAAATAGCCAGGAAAACGGAGCTCGTGCGGGAGCAGAGACATCACTGCTGCGGCAGTGGAGAAAATAGCCAGGAAAACGAAGCTCCTGCGGGAGCAGAGGAGACGTCACTGCTGTGGCAGTGGAGAAAATAGCCAGAGAAACAGAGCTCCTGCGGGAGCAGAGGAGACGTCACTGCTGTGGCAGTGGAGAAAATAGCCAGAGAAACAGAGCTCCTGCGGGAGCAGAGACATCACTGCTGTGGCAGTGGAGAAAATAGCCAGGGAAACGGAGCTCCTGAGGGAGCAGAGGAGACATCACTGCAGCGGCAGTGGAGAAAATAGCCAGAGAAACAGATCAGATTATTTTATTTAATGCCATGTCGGCATTCAGAGCTATTTCCATGGCAAAAATTCAATTACAAAAATACAAATATCATATAAATACAATAAAAACAAAGCAAATATAAACAACAAGTCATATTATATAATTTTAAATTAACATGATAAAAAAAATCCAAAACCTTTTCAGGCATAATCTCATTAAATATGTCCTTCAATGAAGAAACTTCATAAAAGAGCATTCTGCTTGCGTTAAGGCCAGAACAATCTAATAAAACATGTTTGACAGATAAGGGAATTTTACAAAACATACACAAAGTTGGGTCTTCAACTTTAAGCAAAAAGCATGGGTCAAACTTGTGTCCAGAGAAACAGAGCTCCTGCGGGAGCAGAAAACGTACCTGGAGAAATGAGCTCCTGCGGGAACAGAGAAGACATCACTGCTGCGGCAGTGGAGAAATTTACCTGGACAAATTGAGTTCCTCTGGTGTGAGGCTGAGCAAAGCGAGGAGTAGATTGGGGCCTGATGGGCCGATGCTCGTCTTCTTGCGCGTTAATCAAAAACGCGAAGAGGAGGTGAGAGATTAAATCCTTGCAGGATTATGCGCATCTGAAGTTTAAGTGGCCGAGCAAAGATAGCAGTTCGCGTTTTAGAACAGTGGGAAGGTGGACGAGATCAAAAATATCCTATCGATTTTTTATTGTGCAGTGAGGCCTGGAAAACAACTGTATCCAAGTTAATGCCCAGAATTCAAATGGACGAGGCTGAACCCATGGTTTTAACCTGTGCAATTGGAATCCCGAGCTCAGCAGAAACTGTACGGGCTGAGAGATCGATTATTAAACGTTTTTTCAGTTTATTTTGATCATTTCTATGGGTCATATTCCCTGCCGATTTGTTCGTTCTGAATCAGAAAAACCAATACTGAAACTGTGGGTTTAAACTAGCCTACCTACTTCAAAAAATAAATAAAAATACCTTTATGCTATAACTAAGTTTCTAAGCGATTTTTGTAAATAAATTGCAGGACAGTGTTAACGAAAGGTTCTTAATGATTCTGTGTGCAATCTGCACGTAATGTGCGACCTATTGTTTATGTGTGAGTTTACCACAAGGAAGCATTGCGTTAATGAACGGCAAATCATTTGTACGGAAACTATTTAACGCGTGTTCCCCCGATCAAAATTAGTATCCAGATAGCATAAACTTGCTCGTGATTCAACAACTGAAGTGATGCGAAGTTCAATTAGGGACAGAAAACGAAAAGGTTTTGAGCTGAGCACTCACAGTTGACCCGGCAGATGTTGAGTGTGGTCTGACCGGGACTGAATCTGCAGCGCGGCTTACTTAGGGCGCCCTGAGGCTGGAGGAAGACCCGTTCCTTCGAATTAAGAGGGCGGCATTGCCTTATGACCATTTCTCTATGGCAGGAATTATTGAATGGTCCGGTTTAAAGAAATACGCGGAAGTAGATTGCGGATGTTTCGCCCGCGGTGGCGAGGACCCGTTTGTTTGGCCTGACGCCCACGAGATAATACCAGAGGATTGTGGCAAAGATTCCTAATCCTGAAGGACGAAAGATTCTTCATCAAACGGGAAGAGCTCGATTCTGACATGTTAGGAAGGTACTGCGGGGCCAAATGCTGTTAAACTGTCAATGAACGGAGGTAAGTTTGCTGTATATATACACAGCGCTTAACTCGTTGATTAAGCACCACTCGTGTCTTCACTCAAAAAAATAATTCATTGGATGAACATGATTTAATCATGCCACCTATATTCCATCTAAACAAACCAAGTTAAGTCAACCAACCTTTATCATGTTATTTGAACACAAAATAGATGCATTGGTTAAACATGATATTAACATGTCCATTAAAATCAATTGCATCTTTTTTGAGTTATGTGTTTTAATCTTAGTTAATTTAGTCAGATTACTTTTGAGTGTAGCTATTTGCTAGCAGCAGCACATATTAGCATCTTAAATGCTAAGATTTACACGCTCCTTCAACCAAAGCAGTAGAAAATCTTGAAATCAGTCCACAGACAAACAAAATGCTCCACTCTTCTCCACCATGGTAAGCCACTGTAATTTAAAAGGTTCTAATAATTCCAATGTTATTGAACATTAAACACAATTACACACTATCAAGTCTTCCCCTTTTCTAATTTTCTCAAAAAAATATAAAATAACACTTAATTTTAACATTTATTCTCTCTTAATTCAACCATATGCAAAGCATGCTGGGAACTAACAAGCACCGCCCAGTTTCAGTCAATGCAACACAAATCAATCATGTAATCACATGTAATAGATATAGTTAAACAGATTGAACACAATCAAATTAAGTTAGGGCAAAATGGCAGTTGGCATCGCACTATACTGCCACCATCTGGATGTAAGAATTTTTTACTTAACATAAATAGTTTGTGTTTAGACAACGCGTTAGGATTTTGTACTGTTAAGTTGAGGCATAATTATGTTGACCTTACTAGAAAAAAACATTTCAAGTCAACAAACACAATTATTATAAGTAAACTAAATATAAATATATTATGTAAAGTGTACAACCTTCCTCGTTCATTTTTGTTAGTGTAATTAGGTTTGATTATCTGAATGTGCTCCACGTGTGTTTAATTAGGTTTAATTATCTGAACGTGCTCCTCCCGAACTTTGTTAATAAAACATCATTTATTGTCAGATATAACTGAAACTGAAATGTTTGTATACAACTCATTTGCACTTAAGGTAGTTTTAATAAACGCTTGTCTTCATGACAAACATATACATACACTCACCTAAATGATTATTAGGAACACCTGTTCAATTTCTCATTAATGCAATTATCTAATCAACCAATCACATGGCAGTTGCTTCAATGCATTTAGGGGTGTGGTCCTGGTCAAGACAATCTCCTGAACTCCAAACTGAATGTCAGAATGGGAAAGAAAGGTGATTTAAGCAATTTTGAGCGTGGCATGGTTGTTGGTGCCAGACGGGCCGGTCTGAGTATTTCACAATCTGCTCAGTTACTGGGATTTTCACGCACAACCATTTCTAGGGTTTGCAAAGAATGGTTTGAAAAGGGAAAAACATCCAGTATGCGGCAGTCCTGTGGGCGAAAATGCCGTGTTGATGCTAGAGGTCAGAGGAGAATGGGCCGACTGATTCAAGCTGATAGAAGAGCAACTTTGACTGAAATAACCACTCGTTACAACCGAGGTATGCAGCAAAGCATTTGTGAAGCCACAACACGCACAACCTTGAGGCGGATGGGCTACAACAGCAGAAGACCCCACCGGGTACCACTCATCTCCACTACAAATAGGAAAAAGAGGCTACAATTTGCAAGAGCTCACCAAAATTGGACAGTTGAAGACTGGAAAAATGTTGCCTGGTATGATGAGTCTCGATTTCTGTTGAGACATTCAGATGGTAGAGTCAGAATTTGGCGTAAACAGAATGAGAACATGGATCCATCATGCCTTGTTACCACTGTGCAGGCTGGTGGTGGTGGTGTAATGGTGTGGGGGATGTTTTCTTGGCACACTTTAGGCCCCTTAGTGCCAATTGGGCATCGTTTAACCCTCTGGGGACCAGAAACGCGCCGCGCGTTTTGCTCGTTTTTTTTCACATAGCAGAAAAATAGACTTAAAGTACTACCATCATTTCTGTTCATATAGAGTTAAGAAATATGAAAAAATAATCTGGTAAATGTCTACTTTTTTATGTGCCCACATACAATCGAAATAAAATATTGTGCTTTTGTAAAATAAAGAAAATAAACAGGGTGTGCGTTCTGCCTCTCGGTCACCGTGAACTTTTTTTCTGGAGCACGTCTCTAATCTTCAACACAACTCAGCTAATACTATTCACCCAGCCATAAGCAATATATCTTTTAAATCATTTGAGTTTGTACTGTTAAATGATCCGATTCAAAACTAAAATTAATATTCTCCGTTTATGTCATCTATATAAAAAGAGAGACATGTCAGCCCGTCTCATTATCGTTCTCGAGCTGATTATCTCTGGTAATGTGACACGCCCACGGAGAGCACGAGCTATTCAAACGCAAATAATGTGAAGCAACACATTGAGACGCGTTAACGCCCATAAACTCTGAAAACACACATTATTTTTTAGTCAGATTAATCTACTGTCGTCTTGCGCGGCTATATGAGGAACAATCCTGGGACATTTACCACTGGGTTTATTTTCACTTCGAGGATGAACAGATTCAGCTGAGAAGTAAGTGTTTTTTGCAAGTGCTTTGTTCTAATCGCGATATAGAATAACGTAGTGTCTGTAAACGGAAAAATAGCATACTGTTTAAAAATGTGAATCATGTTTGTGTGTGTGTGTGAATGAATGAATGAATGAACGCACAGATACGCACTGTTACAGACTAAATAACAGACAACATTTCGTTGACTCGTTTTGGATAAAGTTTTTACTCTAAAATAGACATCAAATAAGCTTTTTTTAGGAGTTTCTGCTCATATGTTAAATATATAGTATGTTTTGTCAATAAACTAATCAACTAAGATGTTATAGTGTTTGTTCAAGCTATATCAAAATAATGAATCCTCAACTTTGAAATATGTATGATCAAACTAAGACATTTATGGAGAAAGACAATTTTCTTTTCAAGATGTTTCCAACTCTAACTTTGAACTTTGAACTGAAATAAAACCATGTCTATATGGTGAAGGGTGTGTGATAGAAGTGTCCAGACGTATGCACCCTGTATTTTCCTTATATAAATCCAAACAATCTAAAAGCCATTCTTTTTTAAATCTCCTCATTCTTTGTGCAAGGCTCCTGTAATGATAGGGCCTGATAGCACCTAATAGGGCCATTATGGGGAGGGTCTTTGTCTTTCTCAGGTGTGGAATGCCACACATATTAATGAGAGATCACGCCTCCTGCATAAAGCTTTCTCAAACAAAACACGTCATTAAAAATGTAAAAGACTTTATTGACTTATCTGAATGAGTAGTCAGGATGATTCTCACATAGTTTTGGAGCAAATATTCTAGGCTATGTGATACAATTTTCAAAAGTATTGTGAAGAAATAATCAATATGTGTTTTGTGGTCTTATTTCAGCAACTTTCATTTTTATTTTTTTCAATAACCACGCATAAACATTATTCTATTAAAAATACAAACATGTACATACATGTTGCTCAGATATCATGGTAGCCAAGTTTGTGCTATATAGAGTGAATTTACACCTTTGCCATTAACATGTTTATAAATAACTGAAAAAAGCACAAATGTCAGTGCATGTCAAAACATCCCAAGGGCCCCAAAAACACTCTGGTCCCCAGAGGGTTAAATGCCACGGCCTACCTGAGCATTGTTTCTGACCATGTCCATCCCTTTATGGCCACCATGTACCCATCCTCTGATGGCTACTTCCAGCAGGATAATGCACCATGTCACAAAGCTCGAATCATTTCAAATTGGTTTCTTGAACATGACAATGAGTTCACTGTACTAAAATGGCCTCCACAGTCACCAGATCCAATAGAGCATATTTGGGATGTGGTGGAATGGGAGCTTCGTGCCCTGGATGTGCATCCCACAAATCTCCATCAACTGCAAGATGCTATCCTATCAATATGGGCCAACATTTCTAAAGCATGCTTTCAGCACCTTGTTGAATCAATGCCACGTAGAATTTAGGCAGTTATGAAGGTGAAAGGATGTCAAACACAGTTTTAGTATGGTGTTCCTAATAATCCTTTAGGTGAGTGTAATTAATAGTAAATAATCTGCTCTCTAGTGTCCTTTTTCCCTGCGTTTGTCAAGTGTGAGCTCGCAATACCATTTCCCTTAGCGCCACTGACGCAAACTATGGTGGAAGGAATAAATACATATAGGGATAAACACAAATGTGAAAAACACCTGGAAGACAAGCACAGTGGAAAAACTAGTACCAGCCAGCTGATGGTGTGTGGAGAATACAACACTGAAATGAGCTGATCTGATCTTTGTTGAAAAGGACTTCCTAAAGTTCAGCAAATCTTTCGTAATGTTGGATTCGTGTAAAAGGCGTTGTTGGTTTCCACAGCAAAAACTCTTCAGTATTACAGTAGATCTCTTTTAAAGACTCGAATCTCTCGAAATCGTCTAAACCAATAATGCACAGTGATCACAACATCAGTCTATGTAGGATAAACTGTGGATTATTTATCATCGCTTTGGCACAAAACGCATTCAATGACGATCTTTCAAATTACATAAGTTCTTTTCCCACTTCGACACAAAAACCAGCAAAACTCAATGAATCTACAAGCTACATATCCTTTTCAAAATATTAAAAACATAATACAAAACTGAATGAGACAGCACTTTACTATATTTTAGACACTATAAATGCAATTAAATGTAGCTGAACGCCTATTCACATGTAAGTCTTTATCTATACAAAAGGGGAAACTATTTAATAATTTCACACTGTAATGTACAGTAAATATGGAGCTTGCGGCATATACTGGATGGGTTGAGGAGATGTTACAGGAGATCTGTATTATTTGTATGTTTGGGTGGGTTTTCATGGTTTAAATTGTTTGATTAACTTGCACACCTGTTGTTCATTTCGTTGATTGGATTGTCAGTGTATTTAAGCCCTGTCTGAAGTTATATAAACTGAGTATCTCGTTTCTTTTGGTTTTTAAATAAACCTCAAACTTCTGCAATTAAATTCTTTCACTCATCTTTAATTTGCAACCAAAGCATGTGTCACGGTGTGGGTTTTGTGTTTTGTTCCTTGTTCTTGTCTGTCATGTGATTCCCTGTTTGTCATGTTGTTGCTCAGTGTCCACAGGTGTTCCTCGTCTATGTCTATTAGTCTCCCCAGGTGTCTCTTATTAACCACGCCCCCTTGTTATCTTGTTTAGCTTGTTTGTCTGTGTATTTAAACCCCTGTGTTTCAGTTGTTGGTTGTTGTTTAATGTTACTACTGTCTTGTTCTGAGTTCCCTGGATTTCCTGTTTGTTTCTGTTTAATTAAATGTGCTTGCGATTGGATTCACTCTCTGTTTCATCCTTGCTGCCGCGTAACAGAACAACCGACCGCCAATGAATCCAGCAGCACGGATCTCGTCTGATCTTCCCAGCATGGACCGGGAGTTTGCTGGGAAAACCGCGGCCTTAGCCCTGAACAGCCCGGATTTGTTTCAGTTTACCTGGGGGTTTGCTGCACTTGCTGCCTCATGCACCCTAGGGAATGAGGCTATAAAATTGTGTTACCGGCTGGGGGCTAAGGCGGTCAACCCTAGGGAGCTCCCCGATCTCTCTGGCCTGGATTGGAGAGAGGCACTCTCCAGTTGTCTGGAGAGCTTCAGCCCGGGGTACGCCAGGCCTTCAACACTGGTCCCAGTTCCGGTGGTTCCGAGTCCGGTGGCCCGGAGGAGGAGGAGAAAGGCCTCCTCAAAGACCGTCCAGCCAGAGACCGTCCAGCCAGAGACCGTCCAGCCAGAGACCGTCCAGCCAGAGACCGTCCAGCCAGAGACCGTCCAGCCAGAGACCGTCCAGCCAGAGACCGTCCAGCCAGAGACCGTCCAGCCAGAGACCGTCCAGCCAGAGACCGTCCAGCCAGAGACCGTCCAGCCAGAGACCGTCCAGCCAGAGACCGTCCAGCCAGAGACCGTCCAGCCAGAGACCGTCCAGCCAGAGCTTCACGTCACGTCTGCCCAGCCAGAGACTGTTCACGTCACGTCTGCCCAGCCAGAGACTGTTCACGTCACGTCTGCCCAGCCAGAGACTGTTCACGTCACGTCTGCCCAGCCAGAGACTGTTCACGTCACGTCTGCCCAGCCAGAGACTGTTCACGTCACGTCTGCCCAGCCAGAGACTGTTCACGTCACGTCTGCCCAGCCAGAGACTGTTCACGTCACGTCTGCCCAGCCAGAGACTGTTCACGTCACGTCTGCCCAGCCAGAGACTGTTCACGTCACGTCTGCCCAGCCAGAGACTGTTCACGTCACGTCTGCCCAGCCAGAGACTGTTCACGTCACGTCTGCCCAGCCAGAGACTGTTCACGTCACGTCTGCCCAGCCAGAGACTGTTCACGTCACGTCTGCCCAGCCAGAGACTGTTCACGTCACGTCTGCCCAGCCAGAGACTGTTCACGTCACGTCTGCCCAGCCAGAGACTGTTCACGTCACGTCTGCCCAGCCAGAGACTGTTCACGTCACGTCTGCCCAGCCAGAGACTGTTCACGTCACGTCTGCCCAGCCAGAGACTGTTCACGTCACGTCTGCCCAGCCAGAGACTGTTCACGTCACGTCTGCCCAGCCAGAGACTGTTCACGTCACGTCTGCCCAGCCAGAGACTGTTCACGTCACGTCTGCCCAGCCAGAGACTGTTCACGTCACGTCTGCCCAGCCAGAGACTGTTCACGTCACGTCTGCCCAGCCAGAGACTGTTCACGTCACGTCTGCCCAGCCAGAGACTGTTCACGTCACGTCTGCCCAGCCAGAGACTGTTCACGTCACGTCTGCCCAGCCAGAGACTGTTCACGTCACGTCTGCCCAGCCAGAGACTGATCACGCCACGCATGCGCCGCCTGAGCCCTCAGTGACCGCAACACTGGCCATTATGGCCACAGCCATGTGGTGTGTGTGGGCTACGCACACCCTTGAGCCAGAGCCCGCTGATCCTGCGCCAGAGCCCGCTGATCCTGCGCCAGAGCCCGCTGATCCTGCGCCAGAGCCCGCTGATCCTGCGCCAGAGCCCGCTGATCCTGCGCCAGAGCCCGCTGATCCGGCGCCAGAGCCCGCTGATCCTGCGCCAGGGGCCGTTGATCCTGCACCAGAGCTCACTGATCCTGCGCCAGTCCTGTCCAGCGCAGAGTTTCCTTCGCCGCTGGTTCTGCTTAGCTCAGGGCCCTCTTCACCGCCGTGGCCGCCCGAGGGGTCTTCACCGCCGTGGCCGCCCGAGGGGTCTTCACCGCCGTGGCCGCCCGAGGGGTCTTCACCGCCGTGGCCGCCCGAAGGGTCTTCACCGCCGTGGCCGCCCGAAGGGTCCTCTCCGCCGTGGCCGCCCGAAGGGTCTTCACCGCCCTGGCCGCCCGAAGGGTCTTCACCGCCCTGGCCACCTGAACTGCCTGCTCCACCCTGGTCGCCTGCACAGCCTGGTCTGCCCACGCTCCATGGTCCAGGTCCACCATGTCCTGGTCCCGTTCCCCTGTGCGGGTCTGGCCCTCCATCCCTCCCCCAGACCGCCTCCGCTTCACCACCCTCCTGAACTATTGTTTTTTGTTTTTATGGGCGTCGGGAGCCGCCCATAGGGGAGGGGCTATGTCACGGTGTGGGTTTTGTGTTTTGTTCCTTGTTCTTGTCTGTCATGTGATTCCCTGTTTGTCATGTTGTTGCTCAGTGTCCACAGGTGTTCCTCGTCTATGTCTATTAGTCTCCCCAGGTGTCTCTTATTAACCACGCCCCCTTGTTATCTTGTTTAGCTTGTTTGTCTGTGTATTTAAACCCCTGTGTTTCAGTTGTTGGTTGTTGTTTAATGTTACTACTGTCTTGTTCTGAGTTCCCTGGATTTCCTGTTTGTTTCTGTTTAATTAAATGTGCTTGCGATTGGATTCACTCTCTGTTTCATCCTTGCTGCCGCGTAACAGCATGACAGCTATTGGTGCTGTCTTCATTGTTTTAAGACTGATCAAGTGTTTGTTGGGTGAAACCTTTTGCTAGTGTTATGGAAGAATGAGTTGATTTGAGACATGAATTAAGTGTTTTGGTAGTTTTAGTGCATTTTGAATGTGAAATTCACTGCTGTGTCAAGCTGAACGTTGGTTAGGAGAACTGTGTGAAGCGTTTTGAGAAATGTGTCCTAGCGATTGTAAAAGGTGTGTGCCAGTGTAGGCAAAGGATGCAATGATGTTAATGCATTGATGTGTTCATGTGGAGGCGGTCGTGCACTGAGGTTTTCGTTTATTGTGTTGTAAAAGTAAAAAGAGTCGTTTTGGTTGCTTGGGAATTTTGAGTTCAGAAACGTATATGTCTTATATTATAACTCTTATATATGTCACAAGATCAAGCAAAATTTGATTTGTTATGTAACCATTTTATGCTTCGAACTGACTAAAACTGGAGCTTGTTATATGTTCTCGAACACATCATTCCACAAGCTTTCTATCATTCTCTCCATCAGGACAATGTGGTTGGCAAAATGTTAAAGGCATGAAAGTACACAAGCCCACCGTTACATAAGTTTAGCCTCGGAAGACTATTAGCTTTCCCATCATGACTTGCTGCTGATCTCTTAGTTAAACAGCTTTTATTGTGGATCTTGAGGTGACCCACAAACTGCATCTAGTTTTTGTATAAGTGAAGGTGGTGATAGTAAAACTCTCAGAATGCCAAAGCAGTAAAAACTCACGAAGTTTGTGCAACCCAGAGAGAGAGAGAGAGAGAGAGAGAGAGAGAGAGAGAGAGAGAGAGAGAGAGAGAGAGAGAGAGAGAGAGAGAGAGAGAGAGAGAGAGAGAGAGAGAGAGAGAGAGAGAGAGAGAGAGAGAGAGAGAGAGAGAGAGAGAGAGAGAGAGAGAGAGAGAGGAGAGAGAGAGAGAGAGAGAGAGAGAGAGAGAGAGAGAGAGAGATGGAGTACTCTAGGAAGAGGGAGAAAACTGAAGTATCTCCACATCAGGAACGCTTCATTTGCATGCAGTGATGTGCCTGGCACTACTGATGAATATCTAGTGAGCTCCCACAGGCGGTCGCAGATTAATGCAGAATGAATTCAAGTCCATGCGCAGGCTGATTTCCCCAAAGAATGGGCCTTTATCTGGGCCTGGTTGAATCTGCTGCTTTCCTTTTGCAGAATGGAGGGAGAAGTAATTGACAGTCCTTTAGAAAGTGCCAACACTGGTGCTTTTTTGGAAGGGATTTATTTTGAAATTACACTGCCCTGGGGTCTTTAAAGGCTGGGCTGGAAAATGCAGGGCTTTAGTGATTGTTCTAATGAGATCAGCATACCTATGGTTCCTGTTAGGGAAGCCCGTTTGTAGGAATGACATGGGAAAAGAAGAGAACGCCCCAACAACTCCCTCCCTCGCTCACATTACTCTCCATCACACCCTACACCAACCACAACTGAGAGAGTGAAACACAAAGCCACAGTTTCAAGAATCCTGTTGCAATTTTGCATCCAGTTTTCATTGTAGTTTCTCTCTTTTTCGTGTGGCTGTAGAGTTAAAGCCTGTGCTAAAGAGTCAGTAGCACACTAGAGCGCTAGAGGACGATAATGATAAAAAAAGAGGGTTTTTTCCAGCAAATTAGTTGATTTTACAGAGGTGCTTCAGCTTTGTTTTGGAATTTCTACTTTTGATTTTACAAGCTAGTTCATAAGGCTGGTCTTGAGGGTTACAAAAGGATTTACCTAAATCTGAAATGGTTTTGTCATCTAATAATATCAATAACTTTTTCCCCATTAGCGTGTTTTTTTCTTTTTTTTCACAAAATTTTCATGGCCCCCAGAATATTTTGTTGTATGAATATCTTAACATGCAATATATCAAAAGAAAGAACAGAGCCTCTTAAAAAATACATACAAATTGTAGCTGTGCATGTCTTATTTATCAACACTTGAATGATATTTAGAAAAAAAAGCTGAGAAAATCATGTATGCCAATGTCCGCCCAATCAGCAGCAACATGTAAATAAACCACGCGGTATTAAAGAGACACACAACGGGTCCGAGTAAATACGCCGTTTACACACGTGTCCTGCAGCTCGGTATACGCAACCATTGAAGATATTAGAAGACGTGTTTGTCATAAGAGTTTATAGTAAAAATATAGCATATCAACAGTGATCAGCAATAATGATAAGCCTAATGCTCACAATATAAATAATAAGGTCATATAGATCATAACACAGTCTCGGAGGTCGGAAGTGGATTATCCTTCACCTGAAATGTTGTCTTTTGATGCTGAAATGCGAGGCAAATGTTGGATCACAATAATTAGGAAGCACAGTTTCCACAAATCCCTTCACTCGACTGGGATATCCTCTGTTATTCTGGATGGCAAGGGCAGTGACTGAAACATATTTTGCAGAATTAAACACGTATTTATACCGATTTCATCAGGCTCTGACTATTCTTCAAAAAGAACACAGAGAATGGCCTTCTCAGCTGCCGTAGTACAAAGTATCAAAGTATCATTTTACATATAATTATAATTTTTTTTATCATCAATTATCATCAAAGTATCATTTTTCGCCCTTGGGCCGGAGCAAATGAGGTGAAAACACCCTTAAAAGTAACAGTGAAATTGTTTAGAAATATATTCTGAGTGTATGTTGTTGAGTGTACCTCTGCTGCCATCAGAACCAGTACAGCCCCTGGAGGGGTAATGAAGTGCTAATATCTGCAGGTGAACGTCCGTCTCACGAGGGAGGAGAAGCTGATGCCCAGACCTCCTGCTGAACTCAAGCTGCCACTACTACTACACTACTACAGACAGGATGGACAATTTATTGACAGTCTTATGAAACTAATCCTGACTGATGATCATCAAAAGTGCTCTGCTCTCTAAATAGCACAGATACTGACAGAATTGTCTTCTTGCAATTCAGACCTCAGTTGTAAGACGAAAGAGCATCCAATATTTTGACCCAAAATACACAGATGGATGGAAGGAGCTTTTCATAAAGAGGTTACTATGGGAATTTCTACTATAATTTTACATGTTTGCGAACTAACAGGACTAAACCTACAGAACGCCCCTCAAACAGAACAAATGAAATGCTGTATATTGGAATAGTGAAATCCCACTGAAGGAGCGCAACACCAAAAACATGTTCATAACTGTTCAGAAGAAAAAAACAAGAAATAACTCTCTTATCCACACTGTTTCTTAAATAGCCTTTTATAAACACTTGTTGTTATGCATATAAGCTCTCATTTCTCCTGAGGGTTCATATTCTATGGCTCATTTATTATTCATTACTGTTTATTCATTAGCTTAAACCGGTTGCACATTGTACACTTTTTTGCTAAACTTTAGGAATCATTAAAGATTGATTTTGTGCTACAGTGTGACTGATCTTAAAACAATGCACTTGTTAACTAATATTTAGAGTACATGTAAACAGATTTGATTTTTTTTCAGATTAATGAATGCTGATTATTTCACTTGGCATGTTGTTATAAATAAATAAATAAATAAATAAAACAGGGACATTTCTGGGGACATCGAATAAACCTAATGTGTGCCTTGGTATGAAATCAACGTGTACTGGAAAACAAAATATTTTCTTCCTCAGTTTTTTTTGTCTTGTTTTCCAGTACAAATATCGGTAACACTTTATAATAACTGAACGCTATTAATCATTAGTTAAGCATTAGAAAACAGTTAATTCATCATTTATAAAGCATTAATAGACATTAATAAGCAGTTTATGAATACAGCTATAAATGCTTTATTATTTATAAGCATATGTATAATGTGTTTAATAATTGTATTTTCATACTTTATTAATGATCAATTTATCATTCTTATCCCATTTTAAGTGAAAGCCTGACTGAGTGAGACTCTTGTCCGGTTTTCTCACGCGGTCAGTTTCTCGTTTTATTTTTAGAGCCTGTGGTCACGTGCCGGTCGTAAAGCGATAAGTTCTCCTGGCATTCTCCAGGTTAGCCTGGGAAAACCCAGACAACTTCCGGCAAATTTAGATTTGCTCTGCAAGTTATGCTGCGTTCCAGGCAGGTTTTTGAGCACGTAAATCACGACTTCAAACCATGACTCACGACTTTGTTGTGTTCCAGGCCAGTCACGCCAAACTACCTGAGCGCAAAATACATACTTATTGTTTCAGACACATAACATTGTAATACATAATTGTGTGTGTATTATTGTCATTATTATTAATTTGACTGCAACGTTATATTGTCCTGAAGTGTATTCTCACCATGTACCGCCTGCAGAAACACTGCATCCGTAGGGGCTGCCATTGCTGTTTTGTATGGTTTTGCGGGCTATGTGACGTCAGAGCTAGTAACTGGGAGTACATCGATCTAGTACGAGTTCACGGGTGGGAAGTCACGGGTTTGACTGCCGTTCCAGTGCACTTTCACGGGTATAAGGTTGGAAAAAACACGGGTTACAGGTTGCCTGGAACGCGGCATTAGTCTCGCAAAGAGCTCATTCAAGCCCATTTCTAATCCGTCGAAATCGCGGCACCAATCAGAAACGTTGGGGCGGGCTTTACACGATGACAACAGCACAGCGACGGTGAAGCATATTTTGTACATTTACAAAGATGGATGCAGCCGTGGAATTAGGGGTGTGACGGTTATAGTTGAACACCGTCATTAGAACTCTATAACCTCCAAAACCAAGTTATTAAAACATTTTTTTCACAACATTTTTTTATCATAGAGAATGTTTAAATACTAATATCAGCTTACGAGGGAAACGGGGGCGTAGTTAGTGGTGCTTCGGAGGCTGCTACTGCTGGAGATGATTCGGGAGAGGTCTGTGCCCCCCCCCCCCCCCTTCTAAGAAGAGAAATCTGTCATGAGCTGGGTTTGTTCTCTCTCTCCTTCTCTCTCGCTTTGGCCCTGCCTGTCTTTTCCCACCTGTTCATTATTGTAATTAGCGCTCGCGCTGCTTCTCTGTTACACCTGTTATCACTTTGTTCTCATTACCTTCTCTCTACTTCTAGCGTTTGTTCCCCTTGTTCTTTGTCGGATTATTTCGTGTGTACGTGAGTCTTGCCTGTGTGATATGTTGTCTCGATGAATAATTACCTTTCATTGTCTTGTCTAGTCTAGAGGAGTTGTGCTCGTCTTGTGTGCTTTCTCTGCCTGTCATCCTGCTACTGGAGGTCTTCTCTCTGCGTCTTTGAGGCCACTTCAAGGACTGTGTTACTGCCACGTGAATCTCCAGCTCTACTCTCTTCTACTAAGACAGGAATCTTCTGTGTCTTGCTGACCATCTTTATTCTATTCAATTTGAGTTCCTTCCAGTTCTGCGACATTGCTCGATAGACTGCCTATGTTATTTCTTCATTAAAGACTATTGCAAGAACTTGCCTTTGCACTTGGATCCTCTGTTTCTTCTAACAGAATAATCCGACCACAATGGATCCAGTGAAGGAAGACCCTTTCCGTTTGGCGGTCGAGTTGCAAGGGACCATGCTCGGTAGACATGAGGAGGAGTTGTCTGCCTCCAGACACGTTGTGGAGAGTTTAGCGGCTCAAGTGTCTGATTTATCTACCCAACTTCTCCATCTTCGTCAGGAGTCGTCATCATCACAGAATCGTCTTCATTCCCCTGAACCGAGAATAAATAATCCTCCTTGCTACGCGGGTGAGCCCACTGAATGTAGAGCATTTTTAACACAATGCGAGGTGGTTTTTTCTCTCCAGCCTCAGACTTATGCGGAGGATCGCGCTCGGATCGCCTATGTGGTCTCTTTGCTGACTGGGCGTGCACGCGATTGGGGAACGGCCGCTTGGGAGGCACAGGCTCCCTGCTGTGGTTGCTACGATTTGTTCAAGGAGGAGATGATCAAGATCTTCGATCGTTCTGTGTACGGACGCGAAGCCTCGCGCCTTCTTGCTGTGCTACACCAGGGGGAGAGATCTGTTGCAGACTTCGCCATCGAGTTCCGGACTCTGGCCACCACCTGTGAGTGGAACGAACCTGCGTTAGTTGCTCGCTTCCTGGAGGGACTTAACATCGAACTAAGGGAGGAGATTTATGCTCGTGAATCGCCGGCTCAGCTTGATCCGTTAGTGGAGCTAGCTATTCGCCTGGACAAGTGCTTTGAGCAGCGGCGGCGCGTCCGAGGTTCCTTTTCCAGACAGCGAGAGGCCCCGCCTCCAGCCTTTGATTCATCTGCTCCCAGACCTGAGCCCGAACCCATGCAGCTGGGTGGCATTCGCCTCTCTCCTACTGAGCGGCAGCGACGTATTCAGAATCGCCTCTGTCTGTATTGTGGTGCGGCTGGCCACTTTGCCTCTTCGTGTCAGTTAAAAGCCAGAGCTCGCCAGTAGACCGGGGAGTACTGGCGAGCGCAACTGTCCTCTCCTCACCGCCCAAGACTCGTACCACCTTTCCTGCTGTTCTTCGTTGGGCCGGTTCTTCCGTCTCTTGCTCGGCGCTCATCGACTCTGGAGCGGAGGGGAATTTCATCGACGAGAAATGGGCTCGCGAGAATTTCATCCCTCTAGTGGACTTAAAGGACACGACTACTGTCTTTGCCCTGGACGGCAGGGTGCTTTCTACTGTTCTCCGTGTCACCATCCCGGTGAGTCTTACAGTCTCAGGGAATCATCAAGAGACAATTTCGTTTTATATTTTTCAGTCCCCTTTTACCCCGATTGTTTTAGGCCATCCGTGGCTTACCCAACATAACCCGCAGATTAACTGGGACAAGGGCACTATTCTTTCTTGGAGTCTTGCTTGTCATGTTAATTGTTTGGTGTCTGCTGTTCCTGCTGTCTCTTCTGTCTCTGTGTTTCAGGATGAGCCTGGTGATTTGTCTGGAGTTCCGGAGGAATACCTCGATCTGCGAGCGGTGTTCAGTCGTTCCCGGGCCACATCTCTGCCTCCTCATCGACCGTACGATTGCAGTATCGATCTTCTTCCGGGCACTATGCCACCTCGTGGAAGGCTATATTCCCTGTCTGCGCCCGAACGTGAGGCTCTTGAGAAGTATCTCACTGAGTCTCTCAACGCTGGGATCATTGTCCCGTCCTCCTCTCCCGCTGGGGCGGGGTTCTTCTTCGTGAAGAAGAAAGATGGCTCTTTGCGTCCCTGCATAGATTATCGGGGGCTGAACGACATAACGGTCAAGAATCGGTATCCGTTGCCCCTTGTGTCGTCAGCCTTCGAGATCTTGCAGGGCGCAAAGATCTTCACGAAGTTGGATCTTGTGCGTATAAAGGAGGGAGACGAGTGGAAGACTGCGTTCAATACGCCGGTTGGGCACTTTGAATACCGTGTTTTACCGTTCAGTCTGGTCAACGCTCCCGCCGTGTTTCAAGCCTTGGTTAATGATGTCCTGCGGGACATGATTAACGTATTTGTGTTTGTTTATCTGGACGATATTTTAATTTTTTCAACCTCTCTCCAGGTGCACCGTCAACATGTGCGTCGCGTACTGCAACGTTTGCTTGAGAATCGCCTTTTTGTTAAAGCTGAGAAGTGCATGTTCCACTCTCGATCGGTAACTTTCCTCGGTTCTGTTGTATCGGCAAAGGGCATCAGCATGGACCCCGACAAGGTTCGTGCGGTCATAGAATGGCCCGTTCCGGACTCTCGCATTGCTCTCCAACGTTTTTTGGGGTTTGCAAATTTCTACCGTCGGTTTATCCGAAATTTTAGCCAGGTTGCCGCCCCGCTGACAGCTCTCACCTCGACCAGGTCTCATTTCACCTGGTCCGAGGTGGCCCAGAACGCATTCGATCACCTCAAGAGGTTGTTCACCTCCGCTCCCATTTTAATTACTCCAGATCCCACTAGACAGTTCATCGTCGAGGTCGATGCTTCTGACGTAGGGGTGGGGGCTATACTTTCCCAACGCTCCTCGCGGGATGACAAGATTCATCCATGTGCCTTTTTTTCGCATCGCCTCACTCCCGCGGAGCGCAATTATGATGTCGGTAACAGGGAACTTTTGGCGATCCGTTTAGCTCTGGGGGAGTGGCGCCACTGGTTGGAGGGGGCCAGTGTTCCCTTCATTGTTTGGACCGATCATCGTAATTTAGAGTACATTCGTGCCGCTAAGAGGTTGAACGCTCGACAAGCTCGCTGGGCGCTATTCTTTGGTCGGTTCGAGTTCTCCATCTCCTACCGACCCGGCTCAAAGAATGGTAAGCCTGATGCTCTCTCACGTCAGTTCGGCTCGTCTGAGGGGGCTTCCTCCAGGGAGGGTATCCTACCACTCCATTGTGTGGTTGGGGCTGCCGTCTGGGGAGTCGAGCAGACTGTGAAGAGAGCTCTTTCGCACATCACGAGATCGCCTCGAGCTCCTGAGGGAGCTTTGTTTGTTCCCGAAGCCGCTCGCTCTGCCGTTCTACGGTGGGGTCATTCCTCCAAATTAGCCGTCCATCCCGGGGTAAGGGGCACGCTGGCCATCATTCGCCAAAGATTTTGGTGGCCTACTAGAGAGCGCGACATTCGTCGTTTTGTTGCTTCATGTCCTGTCTGCGCCCAGACTAAGTCGAGTAACTCTCCGCCCACGGGTTTCCTTAGACCACTTCCTATTCCTTCTCGTCCGTGGTCGCACATCGCTCTAGACTTTGTAACGGGTCTTCCGCCGTCAGCGGGGAACACGGTAATTTTGACAGTGGTAGATCGATTTTCTAAGGCGGCTCATTTTATTCCGCTTCCCAAGTTACCCTCCGCTAGAGAGACTGCACAAGCGATGGTCGATCACGTTTTTAAGATCCATGGGCTTCCGTCAGACGTCGTTTCGGATAGGGGGCCTCAGTTTGCCTCCCAGTTCTGGGGGGAGTTCTGTCGACTGATTGGGGCATCCCCCAGTCTGTCGTCAGGGTTCCATCCCCAGACCAATGGGCAAGCTGAGCGTACCAACCAGATTCTTGGTCGCATGTTGCGTAGTCTGACTTCTCAGTGTCCTGCTTCCTGGTGCGACCAACTTTCCTGGGCTGAGTACGCTCACAATTCGCTACCGTCGTCCGCCACGGGATTATCCCCATTCCACGCTTGCCTCGGTTACCAGCCCCCGTTATTCACTTCCCAGGAGACCGACTCCTCCGTGCCTTCAGTGCAAGCGTTCATTCAGAGGTGTAGACGCACCTGGAGGAGGGTGAGATCTGCTTTGTGTCGTACCAGAGCGCGTACACGACGGGCCGCTAATCGACGCCGGGTTAGGGCTCCCAGATACGTTTGTGGTCAGAAAGTGTGGCTTTCCACTCGGAACTTGCCACTTAAGGTTAGTTCCCGCAAACTCATGCCCCGTTTCATTGGGCCTTTTTGTATTGTTAAAGTTCTCAGCCCGGTAGCTGTTAAGCTCAGATTGTCTCGCCAGTTGCGTCGGGTACATCCCGTATTTCATGTATCTTGTATCAAGCCAGTCATTCGCACTCCCACCCGTCCCACCCTTCCCCCTCCTCCCCTTGAAGAGGGGTCTTCCATTTACAGGGTACGAAGGTTGCTTGATGTTCGTCCTCGGGGGCGGGGCCACCAGTTTTTGGTAGATTGGGAGGGGTACGGTCCTGAGGAGAGGCGGTGGATCCCGGCCCGGGACGTCCTGGACCGCTCGCTCATCGACGATTTCTACCGTTCTCGTCAGTCTCCTTCCTCGGGAGCGCCTGGAGGCGCTCGTTGAGGGAGGGGTACTGTCATGAGCTGGGTTTGTTCTCTCTCTCCTTCTCTCTCGCTTTGGCCCTGCCTGTCTTTTCCCACCTGTTCATTATTGTAATTAGCGCTCGCGCTGCTTCTCTGTTACACCTGTTATCACTTTGTTCTCATTACCTTCTCTCTACTTCTAGCGTTTGTTCCCCTTGTTCTTTGTCGGATTATTTCGTGTGTACGTGAGTCTTGCCTGTGTGATATGTTGTCTCGATGAAGAATTACCTTTCATTGTCTTGTCTAGTCTAGAGGAGTTGTGCTCGTCTTGTGTGCTTTCTCTGCCTGTCATCCTGCTACTGGAGGTCTTCTCTCTGCGTCTTTGAGGCCACTTCAAGGACTGTGTTACTGCCACGTGAATCTCCAGCTCTACTCTCTTCTACTAAGACAGGAATCTTCTGTGTCTTGCTGACCATCTTTATTCTATTCAATTTGAGTTCATTCCAGTTCTGCGACATTGCTCGATAGACTGCCTATGTTATTTCTTCATTAAAGACTATTGCAAGAACTTGCCTTTGCACTTGGATCCTCTGTTTCTTCTAACAGAAATCGGTAACGCTTTAGATTACAGCCCGGAAAGTACTGCGTAATTAAAGCGATTTTAAACGATTTTATAGGTAATTATAGTGTACCTATAACGTACTTACATAAGTATAAGGGAACAATATGTAAAGTTTGGGGAATAAAGGGGTAACAACCAGGAGAATTAAAAAATGATTTATACTGTAAGTATTATAGAACTAAGGGGTACTTATTCTACTATTATGACACAACGATCTTACATTTGGGAGCAATTTAGCGAGAACATACCTTTTTGTACCTTTTTGAAATAATGGTGAACCAGTACATACTGTATAGGCTTTTTAAAAATTACAGGGTACATACAGGGTACATATCTATGCATTTATAAATAATCTTTTTAACAAAAGTGCACTGAAAACGAAAACTATTGCAACTTTTGCTTAAATATTGGGGAAAGAAGATACTCTTGTTTCATGTAGTGGTGTTTGTTACCCTCTTGTTTCATGTAGTTACAGGGTAAGTGTGACATTGCGGGCTGTAAATTAAAGTGGTGCTTGTTACCCTCTTTTTCCATGTAGTTACAGGGTAACAATAAAAATGCATACACAATCTTATATCACTGACTCGGAAACCTTTATTTATTATACAAGCACCACTTACCCTGTAACCACATGAAACCAGATATATTTCCCAGTATATTAAAAAAAAAATTGCAATAGTCTTAGCTTTTCTTGCCTTGAAACATGCTAGCCCAAACATAAACATCTGCACTTTTGCTATCAAAAAAATAATAATATATTTTTTTTTTATAAATGCATAGATATTAGGGGTGCACGATTCAGAAAATGTCACGATTCGATTCGATACCGATTTTTTGTCTCAAGATTCGATTCAAAATCGATTTTCGATTCAAAAACGATTCTCGATTCAAAAAACGATTCGCAGTATATAAATGTAGTTTACTTTTTCCTGTGATTGATTGCAGTAGACACAATTTAAAAGAAAAAAAAAAACACAACAAATTAAATGTAGTTTGATATTACTTTATATGACTTCATACAAAAATAAAAACTTCTGCAACTAAAAAGTGCAAAGTGCCAAGCTTTGGCCAGCTTACATTTAATTCAAGTTTAAAATAAAACTTAAATAGAAGCTTTTACATTTAGCTTTAAAGTGCTGTAGTCAGATCAAACAAACAATTATGCTAAATGTGGTTTAAGGACTACTTCAGCTACCAGGCTGACTGTTGAAATGTGAACTCGACTGGGCACATTGAACTTCCTAAAAATATATACTAATGTCATAGAACCCTTGCGAAATTATTTTAAATAGATTTTAAAAAAGCCACCGCTACTGGTAACATCTATGGTTTAGATTGATTTGTTTAGATCCAGTGAAGTCGTTCATAGGCGTAATTTGCGGGTATCTCCAGTTAACTAGCAGAGCATTCATTTAGTTCGCTATTAAATAAGAGATCTGTTGTTTTTGAAATCAAGCTGAGCGCTCGTTGCCGCTGCTATCAGTGTCATGGATACAGTGTTCTCTGTGGCTCGCGCAGTCTTCACTCGGACGCGCGCTTCAATCTATCGCCGTTGTGGAGACTCCGGTAAAATCACAAAATAAAATGCTCACAAACGTGATGAACATATTCGGTTTTGATGAGAGAGAGAAAACACTATACGAGTGCGGTTTAGAACCCGTAACCTCTGACAAGCTTGGCAAAAGATCTACAGAACTCAAACATAAGATCTGCGGATCGATGCATTTATTTACGGGTTGAGCAGAGAGGCTGCACAGTTTGACCTGCGGGCGGCAAGAACTTGCAATGTATAATCAGACCGGCCCTCGCAGCCTCGAAACACTACCGGACCACCGGTAAAAGTCCCGACTCACCCGATTGCCACTCCGCCCGTGCACGCCATTAAAAAAAAATATATGAATCGATTTTTGGAATTCTATGAATCGATTCTGAATCGGTAAAGATTGAATCGCGATTCAAATGTGAATCGATTTTTTTGCACACCCCTAATAGATATGTACCCTGTCATTATTAAAAAGCCTATACAGTATGTATTGGTACACAATTATTACAAAAAGGTACGCAGTGTATGTTCTCGCTAAATTGCTCCCAAATGTAAGATAGTTATATCATAATAGTAGAATAAGTTCCCCTTAGTTCTATAATACTTACAGTATAAATATTTTTTTATTTCTCCTGGTTGTTACCCCTTTATTCCCCAAACTTTACATATTGTTCCCTTATACTTACATGTAAGTACTTCATAGGTACACTATAATTACAGAAAGTTACACTGTAAATTCCTCTTAATTACACAGTACTTTCCGGGCTGTAATCTAAAGCGTTACCGAGAAATCTTGGAGATCTGAAATCTCTGCCCCTTTACCGATCAGAGTGTGCGCTGACATGGAGTAAAACCTTTGGTTATACTCGACGCGTCCGCACGAGTGCGAAGGTGCGCGCGCAAAAATGACGCGTTCGGTGCGTTTGGCGGTGTGCACGGCTTTTTTTGTAACAGCGCGCCGCGTCCGAGGATGAACGACTTCAAGCCGAATCTGCCCGAGCATGTCTGTCTCACCGCACCAGCACCCAGTTTGCGCGTCTAAATTGCAAAGTTCACTGCAAAGGTTTTGTTTACTGTGTGTGATTTATTTAATGGAAAGCACATTCACTTCTAGTTGTCTTGCTGTTAATTTTAAATAAACGTAGAGCAAGTAGCTAATCAGTGTCTGCTCTATAACAGACGAACGTTGCTCTGCATAAGTCATCTCCTTCATCGCTCTGATTGGTTTTAGGTCTATCCAATTGCGCCCAGAGGCATTTGAGCTACGTCCGTTGGTGACGCCCCTTTGGAAATGATTTGTCTATGAAGCTTTGCCAGACCATAACTCAGTTACAACTGAGAATGGTCTGGTTTTAACCAGGCTATCTCCAGGTCACATGACCAGGCCAAAGACGGTGCGTCTTCTCCAAACTTACACAGGCGGTATTTCTAGAGGGCAGCCCCGCTCGGAGCATTGATAGTGTCAAGCGCTGTATATTGGCCTGAGGAATCATTTAAAATAACTCATATGCGTCAACTCTTTTGGCCAAAAGTTACACGGTGTGCCTTTAATCTTTCAGAAAGTAGATAGCTCAATACATGTACATGTATTCATAAATATTCACTCTCATTATTCGTAAATATGCCTCTCCATTGTCATTATCATAAATGAAGTTTGACACTTTGTGTGTTGCAATTGTTCTCATGCATGTGTGAACATCATGGGTTTGGGGAGACATGGAAGAATCAATACAACATCAGAGTGAAGTTTTGGTGTGGCAGAATAAAAGGGACATTTCCTTATGATAATTAAAGTACATTTTGTTGACAAAGGCTCTATGGTCCAGTTGTTGCAGAAGACATCATTATCTCAAGCTTTCTCCGCTGAGAACACACACATTTCCCTGACGTTTAACTTCCTTTTCTGCTCACTCCTCCACCCGTTAACAGCCTGGGAGAAAGAGAGAACACAAGGGCTGGTTATTCTCCTCCCTGGAACCAACATTGCCATAGAGACTCGCACTGTTTGTGTTGCTCAACCTTGTTTTCAGCTTTGTGTCTTTGCAAAGCCTTCAAAGGGTCTCTTCTGAATGCCTAGCAAGGGGCCGCCTTTTGTGCATCACGTCGCAGTGATATATGTGTGTTTCCCGTCCATCCTTTTCATGGGCTCGGTTACACAATGAAAGGAAGATACGTCCAAATTGTAATTGTCCCTAATTACATCTGATTGTGGGACAGAACTTTATGGCTGATGATTTTCTCATTTCTTTCAGTGGACAGGCAGGGGCCCGGGGACTTTTAGAAAAGATCACAAATTATTATCCAAGTCACATAACCCTAACCATCTTGCGCAAGTCCTGCGTAAAGGAACAAGCCTATTGATCAGTCGTACAGATCTGGGATTTTATAACTGGGATGCTTCACGTGATTCTTAGATGGCAAATTACATCTGGCCCAGTTGCGGCCCACATCTCACACATTCTTCTGGCCCAAATATACCACAGGGAATGACGGTGATGACTCAACCTGAGTGTGGGTGTCAAAAGCATGCATATCTGGGCCTTATCTGGGCCAACTATATGGCTCAGTTATGGCACGTGGGCCACATCTGGCCCACACACAGCAAGCCACAACTCACACTAAAACATGTACTCATCTGTACTCACACTAAAAACTACCATAAAGCAGAAACCCAGGTACATATCCGGGCCTCATCTGGGCCAGCAATGGTACATATGGCTCAGTTCTGGCATCGGCAAATGTCATATGGGCCGTATCTGGTCCACGGCCCATATGCCAGATATGTGCCATATTTGGCCCAGATGAGGCCCAGAAATATATGCGATCTGGGTTTCTGCTTTATAGTACCAAAATTAACCCTTGATTATAGTCGTTGTGTGTATGTACAATAAAAGAAGAAAAAAGGTATTGAATGATATAGCTACAATGAGCTGTGTGTCCAGATGATCAAGCTCTGTAGATTTACAGAGTTCTACACATTTAAGTTCTACACATCCACTGCCCCGGTGTGTTTATTTATTACATATGTTGGTTAATTTGACTTTGCTTTCAGCTACTAATGTCAGCTCACATCCATGAAACACATTTTACAATGTTTATTGTTTCCGCAGATTATCCCCTGGTGCAAAACATGCATGTGAGCCTGACCATAAAGGCTATGTGCAAAGATTACAAAATAATTTAAAAAATTGGATTGTCATTTTCCAAAGGACTCAATTATCCAAAACCACAGGCAATAAGGCTAAAAAGCATTCCCTTCACCTCATAGTGTAGTTATTTTGTTCATCTCCCTTGCATCCGAGAGGAAGAGCAGTTACTATGTGGAAACAGGGTCTTCTTGCATCAGGCCATGGACACTACATGTAGACAGCACCTCCTGGAGGAGGACGAGATGTGACACTTCCCTGAGCTTTATCTAATGCAGTTTATGGTACGCAATATGATATCAGTGAAGAAAAAAATATTTGTTATGTTTTTCCTGCTTAGAATTGGACACTATAATATCAATAAACATTATCATTATTTTTAAATTGATTTATTAATTAAAAGTTTGTTGCCTCAAGGCAACATTGTACCACAATGGACAAATTGAAACATTTGACATTTTCATGAAATTTTTTATAGATTTATTGAAAACGTCAATTTCTTTAACTAAACACTTGAACAAACAGATTTATCAAGTTTTTAATGAATTACACATTTCATATTTTGTAAAAAAAATAACATTTATTATCCAGCTGTTGCCCTCAGGCAACATTGCACCATCGTGGAACGCAAGTACTACAAACAATCATCTCAAGTTATCATATCAAAACATTACAATCGGTGTTGTTTCAAGGTAAAACATTAACAATCACCATAACCTTATCGTAATATGAAGGCCAGGCCTGAACAACAGTAAGATCAAACATGTGGAAGACCGATCCCAAGCCACGATCCCATCCCACAAACCCACTATTTGTCCGATTACCCATAGTGGCCAAAATGTCCCGTCGACCCCCCTGACCGATCCCAAGCCACGATCCCATCCCACAAACCCACTATTTGTCCGATTACCCATAGTGGCCAAATGTCCCGTCGACCCCCCTGACCGGTCCCAAGCCACGATCCCATCCCACAAACCCACTATTTGTCCGATTACCCATAGTGGCCAAATGTCCCGTCGACCCCCCGTGACCGGTCCCAAGCCACGCTCCCATCCCACAAACCCACTATTTGTCCGATTACCCATAGTGGCCAAAATGTCCCGTCGACCCCCCTGACCGATCCCAAGCCACGATCCCATCCCACAAACCCACTATTTGTCCGATTACCCATAGTGGCCAAATGTCCCGTCAACCCCCCTGACCGGTCCCAAGCCACGGTCCCATCCCACAAACCCACTATTTGTCCGATAACCCATAGTGGCCAAAATGTCCCGTCGACCCCCCTGACCGGTCCCAAGCCACGATCCCATCCCACAAACCCACTATTTGTCCGATAACCCATAGTGGCCAAATGTCCCGTCGACCCCCCTGACCGGTCCCAAGCCACAATCCCATCCCACAAACCCACTATTTGTCCGATAACCCATAGTGGCCAAATGTCCCGTCGACCCCCGCTGACCACTCACAAGCCATACCCCCGTCCCGCCAACCAACTATTTGTCCGATTGCCCCCTATAGTGGCCAAATGTCCTGTCGAACCATGCAGAGTTTTCAGATTGTAAAAATGCACATACATTTAGATAATTCAAAATCTTTTCCTTACAAATAAAATATACTTGTGTTCAAACCTAGTATGCCTGGTATGGCCTTATGTGATTCCATTAAGGTACAATGTTGCCTCGAGGCAACATGCAGTTTTATGTAATTTCCTATGATACATTTGATGATATATAATGTAATGTTTTTGAAAATACTTCTTTACTTACCAGTGAAGGTGACTAAAATTTGTTGTAGTTGATTATCTGGACAGAAATTAGTGAAAAATGCCCTTTTCAGTGGAGAAAATATGGAGCCATGTGACATGTGCACGTGTGCTGAAAGAGGGAACACAATGGACCCCTGTGGGTCATGTGTCCACTCTTTTGCACTTTCATTGATTAGTATTTGAGTTCCCCTCCCCTTAGGGAGCATTGACCAATAAAATTGTATTAATTTTTATTTAAAATAAGCTAAAATAGACTGTTGCCTGGAGGCAACACCGTAAATGCATTTCTCTACCACATGTTTATCTGTGAGTTATAACTGCACCACGCGCATTCATTATTGTACATAAGACAAGAAAGCAAGTCAATTCGATTTTATTCCGTCTTGTGCTATTCACAAAAGACTGTTTCAGAGCAGCTTTACAGGGAAATGTTACAGTAACAGTGACTTTACTTCCAGAAGACCTGCAGTTAGCGATTCAAGGGCAACGGCGGGAAGGAACACAATATGTTAATGTTACTGGAGATGAAAAAATATATATAATATATCAGCTAACTGAATAATAGCAGCACAACATGCATCATTTTCACATTAATCTGTTTTATACTGTGAATGTGAATAAATTGGGTTCTGCTGTAAAAATACAAACCACACATTTTAGTACATAAACTCAATTCAGCAGCTTTTTAAAACAGTGAAGGCAAACAAATTAAACATTATAGTTTATATCTTAAGTAATTTCCAGTTGTTAGATGGGGAAGAACAATGTGCATTTACTTTTGAATTGCAATATATTGTATGTGTATAGCATGTGCCAGACAATAATACATCAGCCAATGTGTTAAGGTTTACAGAATAAAAACTTTTGCTTATTTAGTTTTTATTGCACAAAAATATATTTTTTTTACTAGGGAAGATTTTTAATGGATGTATAAATTACTTTTGTTATCATTACTATGCTAAGTGTCATTAATATAAAATATTAAATCAACTGTTCTATTAAAAATGTAATAACTGATGACTGACAAGGCAGTATCCCAGTAATAGAGATTCATCGGAATGTTCATTTATTCGATGACTTCAATACAGATATAGGGGTGAAGTCAGTGAAATTGGGACACTTTTTGGTAAAATGTATTTTAAATACAAATAAATGTATTCTACCTATTAATGTTTCAAGGTCTCTTGCATCTCCAACTATGGGTTTTGAAGGAATATGGGTGTGATTTTTTATAAATTAAAAAAGGATAAGAAGCTATTTTCCTTCTACAGCTGTTTTCTGGTAAACTGGGACAGTGCAGTCGGTATAAAGTGGGACATTTTCACCTAGTCTGTGCTTGGATAATAAAATTGCTTACAATTGGATATATACATATTTAATTGCCCATATTTTAATGTATGTAATAATGAGAGCATGACTATCTGACATTACAGTTTACACTTGGGTATAACAAAAAAACATGTGGGTTTTTTTCTTCAAAATCTAGATTTATGGTTGTTAATGTGTGTGGCTCCAACGCATTCTCATCCCAAAGCGTAATATATTGACTCTTTTGCCAAAGCGTCTATATCCAACGCACATGGCACCCTTTAGCGTCAATATAACACGTATTTGAGATGCCACCATTGGTCACTTTTAGTATGACACCATTTTAATCACATTTGAGCCTTTTTTTTTTTCTTCTTTTTTTTTTTAAAGTCATGCGCCAAACATGAAGTCCAAATATTCCATGAAGACTCTCATTTACTATGAGCTCATAAAAAATGTGTGTATGACAACTATGAACAAATGTTAGAAATTCTGGATGAAGGACTGCATGTCATGTTTCATGACCCTTTTTACATGTGAAGCATTCATAAGGATTGCATTAACCCAGTGGACAGAATATTACACATTTGTGGTCCATTATGTTATCCTGTGCTCACAGCACACGATACAAGAAAATAAATCAATACACGAATTTTGATATGTTACATATATACGCATTTGTGAACTGGTCTGAGTAAGAAGTTTTGGCCTTGGTTCGTAGATATAGGAGCACATAAATTATGATTTGAAAAATCAAGGGGCCACATTTACACATGGATTTTTGGAAAGCTACTGGATGATTATGTCAGTAATGGTTATTTAATAATAACAACTACAATATCAATCCAGATGTTCCTGAGACAAAAAAGACTAAACAAAATTATTACAAAAATGCAAATATCAGCTAATAGGGCTCAAGAGAGCGGTTGCCAGCATCTTTGGTGGCCTCTCTCTATGCAGCGTCCTGCTTCATTCAAGTTAAAATGACAACTGACCCTTAATTGAGGGGTGTTTAGTGAGCGGGTCAGTCTTTTCCATGCTGCTCTGAACACCAGGGGAACTAAGAGCTCCCGCCATACACGCAGCTCTTCCTGTTGAGAGAGCGAGCTCAGATATCCATGAGACTCATTAAGCTGCAGGAGAAAGCCTTCAGCGGGTGACGCTCGAGGCGAGCAGCTTTTCTCCAGATGAAGTCAAGGCAGTAATAGTGAACGAGAAACACAGAAGCCTTGTCACAGAACACACCGTTTCAATGTAGCAATTTCACTTCCGTGTTTAAATGCAATTCTGAACTCACCAGTGCCACAATATTTGTAGGATAATAAATGAAAATGAACCCACTGAGCTAATAACATTCAGAATGACCAGCTAAGATGCAACAAACTGATTCCTCCAGAAGTGATCACATCAGTACAACGGGCTAAAAAAATAGCTTTTCACTACTCCAATAATGTATTTAATAAAGCTTTACAGTAGTGACAAATAAATATATTTTATTATATGATTAATATCATATTTTTAAATATGATGGTTTCATTATAAATATGGTGACACCCAATTTCTATATGATATTCACCATCTGAATCTAATGTCATGTCAACAAATGGAAAAGTCAGCCAGCTGTTTATTATCATGTTAATTATCGTGTCTTTCGCTCCAACAGCAAAGGCGCCTTTTAGCCCAAATATACCATACATTTACCTATTCTTCCGATATTGAAAAACTGCTTTAATTGCCTTGAATAAAAATTTAATTAGCACAGGATCAACTTTGCGTTGCTGTTCACGATCGTGTCAAGGATCAACCAAATTTCCACGTGCATCTTGAAAAGCGGTTGTTGAAGTCGCCCTGTGGTGAAAATCGAGCTTTTAATGTTGTTTATGTGTCTATGTGCTGTTTTTAATGTGCTTCAAGACAAACCATAAATAAATTCATAAGTCGACAGCATTGCTGAGTATTTTCTCCTTAAAACTGCAGTGAACCAAAGACGTCGAAATCGCTGGTGTTTCTGACGTCATAAACAACCTTGTAACCAAACAGATCAATGTGTGATCGTCAACCAGTGGATGTGTGGAGGCGGGGCTCATTTGTATATTCATAGAACCACAAGGCAAGGGTGTCGAATTACATTCAAGATATTTTAAGGCATGAAGATTTTTTTTCCAAGGAAGAAACGTTTAAATATGTCATTTTGGTGGTCAAAGATGAGCTTTAAGGGATAAAATGATTGATTTCAGTGGGACTTTAAGAAAAGCGCTGAGCTGAATTGTTGTGCTATCTAGTGGTTTAAAAGAGAATAAAGTCAAATGCGCCTTTTACCCCGGCGCGCCGTTGTACCCAACTGTTAATCTACTAAACCTAATTTACATGTCGTGTTAAAAAGCGGGTTAGAATGAGAACAATATGTCAAAATCCTTCTCATTATATCCTGAGACAAAAATAAAGACAATAAAATAATAATAATAATTCAAACGCAACAAATAAATAATATTATCTTAAGTTCAAAAATTTAATTTTATGGAACATTGACAGAATATAATATTACAAATACTCATATTACAACCAACTGATGAACAATCTATATAGGCCGGCCTATAGTTGACAAACACAGTTCAGATTCAGGGTCCTTTATTCTATACCCGTAGGTAAAGTAGATTTCAGTGAACAAGTTCAGGCTGTTTCTCATACATATATCATAGACAATACAACAGACAACAATATAAAAACACTAACCCCTGAATATTACAATAGTTTGGTAAGGAGTTTGGCTTTGAGTGTGTTTTGAGGAGGTGTGATCTGTACTGTAGACTCATGGCTCTTTTCCAGTGAGAGGCGGTGGAGATCAGATCATCTGAGCTCGGATCACAGCAGTGGTGCACAGCTCACTGCCACAGTCACAACACTGTGACATCCATCAGGGATTTCACTTTTCTTCTTCTTTTTTTGTTTTCCATCAAACGGGTTCAGACTGAAGCATCCCTCAAAGCGGGTGGCTTTTGGGTGATCTGAGGAGGCTCACTGTCCCACCTAAACCGGTAAGTGAGCTTTAGCTCGTTCACTGTGATGGGAGTGAGTGGGGTTTGCTTTGCTCTGAGATTAAACTACATTTTGTTTACCTAAATTCGCTAAATTATTTTCGGTGACTGTGCTGTATAGCTTTCTTGCTATTTAAACCATTAACACGCCGTGTGCAATAGCCAAAACACACAGATCATAACGCACCCGTTACACTCAATAAAGACGCGACGCGTCAAACTAGAACGCTTGCATTACTAATCAAGACGTGACGCGACAACCCGGAACGCTCTACAATTACTTTTCAGTGACATTTTTAACGAGTCAATTAGAATCAGTTTAGGAGCTATTCACGCAGAACGCGAAGTTGCACTCATAAACAACACGATGCATTAGAATAGATATTGAACAGAACGCAGCTAGAGTCCAGACGCGCGTTTAAACTTTAACTTCTTAAACTTGACACGGCGAGACAAAATAGAACACAGACATTAACGATGACACGAGATTAGATCGATAGCACATTGGTTTAACTTCTGTGGTGTTGACACGAGATTACAACGCAGGCTTTTTCCTGATAAATCATCGCTGATATAAAAACGCGTTCCTTGTTTTCCGTTCCAACGCAAGAACGGGCCCTAACGCGTCAATGCTCGGCAAATTCTTTGAAACAGCTACAGGTGTAATCCATATGTTTCAGGCTGGAGAACGTCATGACAGCCGAAAAGACGATCCCCATAATAAATGGAAAAGCAGATGAAACGATGGACCCCGAAGCGCCGAGCCCGAGCGCGGTGCGCAGCAATGATAAGAAGGTGGTGAATGAGAGAGGACAGTGGAATAATAAGATTGAGTTTGTGCTGTCAGTGGCTGGAGAGATTATCGGTCTTGGCAACGTTTGGAGGTTCCCATATCTGTGTTACAAGAACGGCGGAGGTAAGAGATTATTCATTCATTCTCATTCAATGACACACTTCACCAACTCCTGTCAAAGGCTGATGGAGTTTTTTCTTGTACTTTGCCCTTCATGGCAGATATGAACATGCCTCTTTATGCAACAGATATTTCTTCTTTCCCTTTTGTAAAACTCTAAGGTCTTTTTAAAGTCCTTCCACAACTATTTCATATTTATTTCCATCCATGCTTTTAAAGTTTTGCTAGATAGCACATTGGTTTAACTTATGTGGTGTTGAATGAATTATACGTAAACATGAAAAGAATATAGGTTATATGGCAATGCCATTGTACTTTTTGGATTTAGTTACAGTGTGTTTTAAAAGGGCAGCTATAACACAGCTATTGTGGCCATGTGATTTACTACTAAAGTCAGAATAGGCATATATCTGATATAGCTGAGCCAACAGTGAAAAAGCAGTACAAAATAATTTTTAGAGAGATGTGAGAGGTGTAACTGTATGTGTCCTTTTTTAGGTGCTTTCTTTGTGCCTTATGTCATCTTCTTCGTCTGCTGTGGGATCCCAGTCTTCTTCCTGGAAACAGCACTAGGTCAGTTCACTAGTGAAGGGGGCATCACATGTTGGAGAAAAGTCTGCCCACTCTTTGAAGGTAAGGCCTAGTTCACATTTGTCTCATTATTAGTTTCCTACTCATTAGGTTGAACATACATCAACACTGGATTATACAAAAGAGGATGTAAAACTGCATGATTTCCTGTCTTTAAGCAATGGTTATATGTCCTCTTATAGGCATTGGTTATGCGACCCAAGTCATCGAAGCCCACCTGAATGTTTATTATGTGGTTATATTGTCTTGGGCCATTTTCTACCTGTTCAACTGCTTTACATCAGAGCTGCCCTGGGCGTCGTGTGGTCACTACTGGAACACGGGTTGGTATATTTTGAGGATACAAGCAAGCATTTATAAGAATTAAGTAAAACATTGTAATGCATGATTGACAAAAACTGACAAAATTGTTTTAACAATTGCCTTCTAGAAAACTGTGTGGATTTTAACAATGAAAGCATTGCCAACTTCACCAACCCATATTCCACATCACCAGTCATTGAGTTTTGGGAGTGAGTATGATTCTGACTGTTTAGCAGCGTTGCATACATAAAACTGTACATATTCCCAGCAGCTGTTTGGAGCAAATTCTTATAAAGATCAGGGGGATCTCTGGGATCACCAGCAATTCACAAAATAATGAATATGCACAGTGACACGCTGGCTTTCCAGGCAACTTTTGGCACAGTTTATCTGTAGAGCAGTCGACTACTGCCTATTATCCATGGAAATCCATAATCTTTTTCACTGATAATTTGTCATTCTTTTTGCATTGCTGTTGTCAACAAGCATCAAAAGGGCACTTGCACAGCTAGGAATGGTATGGACACAAATTTTGCCATAGTTGGCTTGTTTTTTTCAACACATTTTCATACTCAAGGCCAAACACAGAGGAGAAGCAGTCTCTAACAGTTCAAGCATGTTGGCCTCAGCCTCACACATTGAGCATGCAGGACTCTAGTACCGAGAGGCACAGAAGCTGTCAGTTCTGAGGTTGAATGGTGAAGGTTTGTTCAAAGGGGGCATGGCCTAGGCACTGGATGTCACCCAAGAACATGTCAAAGATGATAAATGGCAGTGCAAGAAAGAATTGTGGCTTTTCCTCGCAAACTTGCAATTCATTGCGCCACAACCAATCAGTGTTAAACAAAACTTCTGGCCACCTTAAAGTTTGCACAAATAGTTGGGCATGTGCAGTTGGCTTTCCTGGAAGTCAGAGGCTCTTGGAATTGTGATGGATATCATTTTACCTGTACCAATGTTTTGGGGTCATTGCACATTGTGCGCATCAGAAAGTGTCCAATTTAGTCCGATGCGGGTGTTAAAGATGTTGGATTTTATATATGATATATTCATTTTTCAGTGGTAGTCTTTTAAAGCGACAGCGAGTCGACACACAAACCCACCTACCCTCATTTATTCGTTTCATAAAGCTGACTCTAAGTACTAAATTCAGTTCTTTTTCACTGCTTATAGCACGTAAACAGTCAAATACACACGATGATGTCAAAATGCCGGTCATGGCGAGTATTGACGTAAACACAGTCAAGTGAAGGTAAACAGTTGAGAAAGAAAACGCATGTGTAACAGTATAATGGATCCGTGCATTAGGTCTTAAAGTCATAGCAGCCTAACATACCTGCTGATAAATTATTAGATCATATAAAAATAGATGTATGGCAGTTTTTCCCCATGGTACTGATGTCACAATTGTGGCCGGTGAAAATGCTAAGTAAGTGGCTAGTAACTTTGGAAAACCACTGGCCACAGTGGCTGGTGAGTTAAAAAGTTAATGTCAAGCCCTAGAGCAACCTTAGAAAACTGCTCAAATGAACCTTGCAGTATGTAATTGCCCTTTTGTCTTGTGTTCATATGTTGCATGCCTGCTTGAAAAGTAATTTTTTCGGAATGTTTTGCCTTCTAGACGCCGTGTTCTCAAGATATCCTCTGGAATTGAAGAAGTTGGCAGCCTTCGCTGGGAGCTCGCTTTCTGTCTACTTCTAGCTTGGATCATATGCTATTTCTGCATTTGGAAAGGTCCAAAGTCAACTGGAAAGGTAAAAACAAAAGGTCCAGTGACCAGAAATGGTGTTGAATGTGTGTAGATGTTAACCAAAGAGTGAGAGGCTGAGTTGGAGATGTCTCAATGAGAGACTTGGATGAATAGGAGAACTTAGCACCCTAATGTTATGCAGTCAATTCAGCTCAGAATCAATTGGGTGAGTGAGACATGCAGCTTGAGATGTTATCAGCGTAACTCTGACATGTGCAGCAACAATGTGGATCCAGTGATTTGAAAAGGCTCAAATGCAAACGTTATCTGCACATAAAGTGATAAATATTTGAGGGCACAATGCCACGTTGAGGCTTTAGACCTATATTGAGAGAATGTCAGCTGTCAAAACTACAGACTCGCATATCAGACAGACAGGCATCAAAAAGGCCACTGAACAGAAACCGGCAACCTTCCAGAAGCCGAACGGAAATGTAGTTGCACAAACGTTCATCCTTACAATAACCAAATGGTTTATTGGTAAACTCAAACCAAACTACTGTGAAAAAGTGCCTTTGGAAAACAAACAGTTTGCATTATTCCTGTGTCTTGACCACAAAATGCAGCTCTGGCCTTCCTCTACCTTCGCCTTGTACCCACAATCCATTGCATTATGAGGGCCTGTGTCCCTCTGCCAATCTCTGCAACACAGTCACTAGCCTTCCTCTGGATTCTATTCTTCCAGCAGCCTTTAAGAAAGTCTAACGGACTCAATGAGCCAGAAAGAAAGTGAAAAGAAAGGAAGAGGGATGTGTGGGGAAAAATAAATGGGTTCACATTGTACAGGTCCAGGAGAAAAGCTCGGCAGCAAGGCCTATATCTCCTGAAGTGGCTTTTGTTTGGCCGTGAAGCAAGGGGAAAGAATGCTCCTTCATGGCGAGGCTTTAGCAGCCTGTCCAAGATTGATTTCTGTATTCACAGGGGGAAAGTGGAGCGTTCATGAGGAGCATGCAGAGTTCCTCCACTCGCCTCTTCTCTTCTGTGAGGAATTATGTCTGGCGGATAGCAAACTGCTTTCTTCCTTTCCTTTGACCGCTATACAGATTGCAGCATTCAGGACATTTGCTAAGCTGTTCATCGCAGGTCTTTTGTGGCTGTTTGCGCTTCTCCCATAAGCCAGCAGTAGATTTATGTCATGGGGCTGACCTGTGAATGTGGGGCTTAAATGTTTGACCAGGGAGAGTTGGGAGAAAGTCAGCGTGCGTCAAAGTTTCATGCCGAGTTTAAACATTGGTCCATTCATTGAGTAAAACCACACGCATGCATCTGAAAGCCTAGTGGGGTTTTCGCTCATTGCAGTGGCCATGGTTTTTGGATGTGGATATGTAATCATTTTACAAGACTAATTGAAAAGGGTGTGAATTAGTGAGCTGGACGAGCTTTGCCTCGCTCTTACTGTGAGGTGCATTGGGATTAAAAGATCTCCTTTGTCATACTCTTACAGATCTCTGCTTAACACAGTTGGTTTGTTTATTCCATTGGATTACTTGGTTAAGAAACGTTACGAAAATGGACAGCGATTATCATATTGCGGTTCAATACATTTAGGCGCAAACGAGAAAGAGTTTTTTGTTAAGGAAGCATTTTAAAAGACAAAAACTTCCTGTCACAAAGGGCAAAGCATTTGTTCATTAATGTAAAGATTACTGTCGTTTGGTACAGTAAATTACCCAGGTCAGATTGAAGTCATCGGCAATTGTAAGTTTCTGTGCCACACATTTTCCCACACTGCCAACACAACCCAGTTGGGCTCCTTCTGGAGGGAGACAGGGTAGAAGGTTTTGTGTCCAAACCCTGTCTTGTCCTCGTATGGTCTTGACCGGGGGCCAGAGGAACAAGAACCTAGTGCCGCCCCCAAGGGTGGTTTTGTTCACGGGATTGAAAGAGCTTCAAAATGTTGAACTCATTTCTGTGGGTTGTGAATGCCATTTTGCAAAAGCATTTTAGGTTCTCAAACTTGAAAGTATAGTAGAGAAGAATCACGTTGTGATCTTATAACACTGTCGGTCTGATTGCGCTGAGGATTCCCGCCTCTGTGTGTCTTGGGAGACAAAGCTCTTACACTGATTGGTTGAGACTTGGTAATAATTCAAGACTCTGAACATCATGTTGACAAGTCACAACATGATGGTGGCCTGGCTATTCTATTTTTGTCTTTTTTTATGTACTGTGTTGCACTGTGGAGTGTTTTCTCCATCAAAACCTCTGGCTCAGACCTGCATCCGTTCCTCCCCCTTAGAGTAACTCTTTCAATCAGCGCTCAATTAAGGCTTTGGGAGAGTACCTGCCCCTTCTGGCAGACCCTCAGAGCATTCTGTAACCCCTTCACGTTAAGTGCACCGCTTCATTCACTCAATCATTCATTCCCTCGAATCCCTTACTTTGAAAGGTATACTAGTAAGACATCTGATTTGCACATGATAGCCCATCACAAAATAGGGTAAAAATGTGTTTGGTCTTCCGATCACAGACAATTTGACCCATTAACTTAATTTTAAAGGAATAGTTAAGAACAAATATATTTTGTTGTATGCTTCCACTTTGGAACTAAAAAGGAGAAATTTTAAACAATCTTCACACATCTCTTTTCCATACCATGCCTTTTAATGACCAAAAAGTACAAAAACACTATGCACCATTTTTTCTGAAGCCATTTAAAGCTGCAGTCCGGCATTTTTCCTCTTTGTCGACATCTCTGTTTGAAATCTGTAATTGCAGTTATTCGCGGAATTATTAACTTTGCGTGAGTTGCACATCGGCATGAAACAGCGCGGATGAACACAATGTTTTGAGACTGCGAGTCTGTCAGTCACCGCGCCGATGTGGAAACTGGCATTCAGAATCACACATTCTACTTTTGGAAGTAGGCCTACAGTATGACCATGACAACATACGAATTTTCATCGGAAAATGTCATCTGAACAAGTAAGTAACATCCACATCAACTAAGGGGGGAAAGCCTTGCAGTAAATCGTGCTGATTAAATATAACGATCGCGTCAAACCTTTCAAATTATACTTTGTTCTCAAATTATCAACATCAGCATTGTGACTACATTTAATGTGTATTATGATTACACTGTAGTTCAGTTTCTATTTCTGTGCAGTCTAATTTCTAATTGGCATACCAATAAATTAATGTTTCTTTACTGGTTTTCTTTGAGAAAAAAAAAAAAAAAAAAAAAAAACACGTATCTGTAATCCGATGCATATTTAAAACTATATATAATTTCGGAGGAGGCCGGTTTGGTTTGCTTGGAGTAGAGGTGAATTGCTCCCTCTCATAGCTAGCACAAAATATTTACCATAATAGCTAAACGAATAAAGACAGGAAACTGCGTAACTGTGTGAATTAATCGAACAAGTGTGCTACTGTTACACGATTGAACTATTGAAATGTCTTACCTGTCCTAAAAGAAAAAAAGCCGTCTCTGCGTCCGCTTTGAACCGATGTTTATCCTTGTTTTCGCGTGGGCCAGTTGCAGTCTCTTTTTTCTCTAACGTTACCCACTCCGAAGTCCGAATTATTTGGGGTTTTACAAGTGGTGAATGTCCAGTTGTCCCTGGTGATTGTCGTTTGAACCTTTCTGGATCCGCCATAAGTTTAATTATTTAATGCTGTGAGAAAAGGCTAAAAATGTCCACCTCCAACATCCTCACGCAATATAGCCGACTAGCCGGGACGCCTTCTTTATGTGTACAGATGTGACGTAATGACGCAAAGACATGCTCGAATTTCCCGCGGAAATCCACCAGTACCACTGGAATTAAAATCATTATTACAAGCTAACCGTTTTGAATCGGGCAAAAGCAAGCAGATATTTTTGAACACTGGCTGGTTATGTTTTTTTTAATTATTATTATTTTGGATAATTTTTAACCCAAAAAAGTTACGGACAGCAGCTTTAAGCCATTTTCCAAATTGTAACTGACTTTTACAGAGAATCTATTCACATTCAGATTATGGTATGCCACAGATCCTGACAAATATCCCGTCATTGAGAAATATCTTATCTTGTAAAATGTGTGGTCAGTACTGCCGCTCCCTATACACAGAGTTTAAAGATGTTATGGAATTGTATTGGCATGGTTCAAATCATACTTACCTGACCGTTATCAATTTGTGGCAGTAAAATAAGAGGTGTCATATCGATCGCAAATTCAGTATGGAGTACCACAAGGCTCAGTACAAGGACCGTTGCTTTTCACCCTGTACATGCTACCCTTAGTCCCGAGCTTAGCATAGTCAGCCGGATCTGGGCCATATCTAGATCAGATGTTAACCTGCACACGACCTTGAAACAAAACTGCCGTGATGCCAAAACGTCTTATGGAAGATGAAAGCTGTGGTGTTTACTACTGTGACAATTAGTGCTTATCAGGATCAACTAAACAATGGATTTTCAAAATAATGTGAATAATGTGAAGTTCACAGCATAGACAGCATAGACTCTGAAAATACGTCTGAAAGTTTCACACGTTGGTCTGTTATTGTAGCAACATTAACTTTACATTTTCACGCCCCTAAACATGACCATGAACAAAATGAATTGTGATTGGTTGCTTTACATGTCAGTCAGACGGCCTCTGGGCGGTCCTTGGCCTTTAAAACTGCTATGGAATCTTCCATCGGTCTAAAGGTCTTGCTACGCGAGACTAACAAGAACCATACCAATCCCCTACACAGATCCCGATGGCCAGCTTCATCTCCATACCGGCATAATAAATCCGATTTTCAAGCAGAAGGAACTGGATGAAATATTTTAAATGAAACCAATCCACAATCTGAATTTTTAACTTGTGATGCAGCCTGGAATTAAACCACACCAAGTTTGGCCAGAGAAGAACTGACTTGACTTTAGCTGAACAATTAAACTAATTTTTTTAGAGCTGCTTTACAGAGCTACAATTGAACTATGTTTGCATCATTAAATCATTATTTTCCAGATGATCACTCTAACGCTGCTTTAAAACAATCTGTATTGTATAAAGCACTATAAAAATAAATGTGACTTGACTTAACAGAGTATGCATGATTGTGAATTGGAAAGCATTGAAAGTGATCTCAATACCCCACATATTGATTGAGGCTCCTTGATGCCCGCAAATGATATAGAATATAATTACCCAACTATATAATTGCGAGAGAACGTAAAAGCATTGAAATATATTTTTTCCTCCCATCTCACAATTTTTCCAATAGGGGCTCCGTAGATATTGTCATTTGCTTTCCATACATAGTATTCGGCTTTGGGCACACCCTTATAAATGAGCCTATATTGTATTTTTTAGTGTAGCAGATATGTCAGTGCAGCAGCGTGTTCGAATGTAAATAAAGTTTGAGTGAAATAGAAGCAGCATCTGTTGTTTTCACTTGATCGAGTGATAACTACTTTATATGATTTAAAGTACTTTAATGGTTCTTTATGATGGTTTTTTTTTTTGTCCTTTTTGGAACATGTCACATGTGGTCACAATAAACTGTTGTTGAATGCAAAGAGCTGCATGATGATTCTTCAAAATGTATTTTTTTTTAGTTTGTTTGTTTATGTAAAAAAAACTATGTAATACAAATTTGGAAATACATGAAAGAATAAATGATGACTAGAATAGATTTAGAATAGATTCAGCGTCTCCAAAGATGTGAACATGTGGTGCAGCTTGACGACCTTTCTTCATGCCCATGTTTTCCCTCTGCAGGTGGTGTATGTCACTGCAACCTTTCCTTATTTCATGCTGTTGATCCTTCTTATTCGAGGAATCACACTGCCAGGAGCTGCAAATGGAATTAAATTCTACCTGTACCCTGATATGTCTCGTCTGTCAGATCCTCAGGTATGACAAATCTTGTTCAATTTTATTCAGTGTAACTGCACTTTAAATGGATTTAATACACAGCTGTCTTTCTTTATAGTTAAATAGTCTTATAGTTACATAAAAATGTTCAAGCACCTTCTTTAACAACAATCAACCAGGGGTGTGTTTCCCAAAAGCATCATTATCCAACTATGGTCAAAAGTTCTGCCGTTATCAGTAGTTCAACGAGTCGGTGTATCCCGAAACCATCGTTGTGTGTTTGGAACGACAGATCTCAAGCTGTGGTTAGAAGCAGAGTTTCTTGTTTGCATGACATGTGGACTCAATAAATCCTGATCTTGAGCCAAATAAGCAAGCTGACATTCAGTACAATCTATATCTTTTATTTAGAATACGTACTAATGTCATTTAGTTTGTCAAGAGATTTAAAGTGTCATTTTTGAAAAGTGCGCATGTGCAAATGTGCTCTACTACATATGAACGAGCCTTTGATTGAATTTGTAAATAAAGCAAAATAACTGAGAAAAATGAGAAATAGTCGTAAGATGCCATGTCCGTAATTTATAGTAAAACATCTCGCATTAATTAGATCTCAAACAGATTCATTAAAAGTAGTTATTACTCCACCACCTGCGTGACGTAATAAACCAACGTGTTCGAACGACCAATTTGCGACACAAAGGTTTCGGGAAACAGTCGTGACTAGCTAGTTGATTTCTTCAGCGATGCATCGTACTATAGTAGTGAAGCAGCGAGTTACGCTTGTATGGGAAACACACTCCAGTACGAGAATAGTGAATGGAAATTTCACCAATTTCCAAATCAAATCCTTGACATTTTTATTGTGTGTTTAGATAGGAATTAAATCACACAGTGGAAACATTTAATAATTTCAGTGTTTCCATCAATTAAATCATTTCAGTTTTTATACTTCTCATTGTTCATTATCCTTCTACCATTGCTTTGGCAAAGCATCTGTCAATCGAACTAAAATTTAAATCACGATATGGCTTAGTGCACTTGTAAAATCGCAAAATGCTGCGATTTAATTGAATAAGTGTAGTCTGTTGCGCTGGGTGTTTGATAGCGAAGCGTGGCACTGTGTCTGCAGATCATGATCTGACGGTGTTTTCAGCATCTCAGAAGCGGCTCGGTTCTCAGCTTCTGACACAAACTCCATCTTTGCATGTGCATACATTTGGGAACGCAACATGCGCCAGTTACACTTTTATTTTCACTTTCAGATCATTCCCAGCATTTTTTTTGGATGATTACAGCATTTCATTGGATTTGTAAAGAGAAGCGTTTGTGAACCTGTTGTCACAGTTTACGCCAAAATAAAAGTTTTTGGCAAGTATTAAGATATCGGTATTGTAGTTTTACTACTGTAAGCTAAAATACCAACACACTCTCATCCTTTGGCGTCATATACTGTAGGTGACGCCATATGACATTTCGTCGAAATATTACGCACATGGCATCCTTTAGCGTCAATATTACACGCACTGTTATGGGTAGGTTTAGGTCTGGGTTCGGGTTATGGTTATGACGCCTTGGGATCTGCGTCTCATATTGACGCTAAAGGATGCCATGTGCGTAAGATTTCGACGAAATGTCAAAGCGTCAAGGTCACCTGTATGACGCCTTGGGATGAGAACGGGCTGAAAATACTATACTTATTATGAAATATGTAAAAAAAATTTACAACGCAGTTGTTTTACAATAGAAATGTATTTCTTTCTTAGAGATGCACATGCCCCTAGATCGCCTTCGAGGTCCATCCATCAAACTCTCACGAAATCCTGTGAGAAACATGTAGACTTTGTACTCAATCATTATCAGATAATAGCAGGTTATGGAGGGGGCAAATCTCTCCTTTATCAAATGAATTTATGAAAGAGAAATTCAGCCCCTGAAAACTTAATTTACCTTAACGTATGACAGTAAAACCAAAGATGACTAGATTTAGTTCAGCTGGAGATATAAGTAACACAAGTATAAATCTTTTAAATGGAATTCATTTTACTGTGAGATGCACTAATGAATAGTTTACCAAAAACAAGAAAAAGGAACTTCTCAGGTGAAGATTTATCATTCTAAATTCATTAAAAATAAAAATATATTTGATCTCCTGAGCAGATATCTGAGACTGAAAAAGCTGCTTTTCGAGGTCCAGATTTGACCATCCATCTCATGAAGCCAACTATGTCCTGCAAATCCTTTCAGATTACTTTCTTTAGACTGTTGTCTCAACTGTGACTCTATTTGCTGATCCTTTCGAAATGAGTGAAAAAATCTGCCTTGTATTTTTGCTGAAGGTGAATTGAGATGTTTTTGTCCCGGTTGATGGTTAGCTTAAGCCATGGCTCAGGATGTTCTCTTTAGGTTAAAGTACAGTTCAGTTTAAAAAAAATCACCACAAGATTTTGGGCCCTTTCCAGAATCCAAATTTAATTTAATCCCTGGCTAAAGTTCTTAAATAACACCTAACAATTATTTACACCGTGCAAAGAAAAATACTGCTATTTGTATTGAATATTTTTCCTAGTCTAACAGAGATTTAGAATAACAAAAGAGTTTGTTTTCCACATCTAACTGAATTGATGAACATGAAGGAATCAGTGGCAAGTTTTTCCGGAAGCAGGGATCTCTCAGGACATTTGGTGGGATTACAGGATGGCTAAACATCAGACATGTGTCATGCTCCACCGTTTCATCATCCCAGTGAAAGCAGGACTGAAGGAATGTATGTGAAGTAGCTTCGATAGCCTGAGAGAGCAAGAGACATAAAGCAACGCAGTGAAAGAGAGAGGGTGACAAAGGGCTGCTGTTTGGCGATGGGGCTCCATCGACACCAGTGTTTAATTAGCTTTCATGCCACACAATAAGAGGTCTGTTCACATTCTCTATGCTTCCTTGTTTTATTCTCCATCTTCCTTCACAATACCACCAGGCAATTCAGATTTCTGTGCCTGAGAGTTTCCATTTAACTGCATGTTTAGAGAATAGAAATTATGCCTGATTTGGACAAAATCATCTTTTTGGTGTTTTGTGATTTCTATGGTACTGTGGATGACAAATATCATCATTGAAATTGACTAATATTGTCATATTATATTGCATAGACTCAACTATATGCAAAAAACCAAACAACCTGTCCATGTTGGCATCTGTGTGATTTGGCTTGATTCTAAGTGAGAGATGAATTTGCGCCAAAGTACCATATTGGACGCAAAGCCTTTGACAAAAAAGGGAGACATTTTATCCTTCTTTTTTACAGTTAATAAGTCTTTTTTTACTGTTCTAACTAGTTGCATTTTATTAAATGCCTTTAGCATTGTTTTTTCCCCTCATTGATGACTGTCTGGTATTAGAATTGTGCTTACTTAATAATGTTGGGTTAAAAATAACCCAACTATGGGGTGGTATAGCACCTTCCTGTCCACCTACCCTAACTGTGGGTTATTTTAGCCCAATGCATTGGGTTAAAAGCCACTTGGGTTAAAAGTAACCCAATAGTTAAGTTAACTATTTATTTTTATTTATGACATTATTTTAATAAATAAAAAACACTTTGTTTTCAAACACAGATTGGTCATTTGTATAAAGCAATAAATATGTCTCAACAAATATATATTTAAATTACAAATATTGGAGAATTTAGTCTAGAATTTAATGTAAATACACATAATTGTGTACATCATACAACATACATATTTAACCCAACAGCCGGGTTATTACTAGAAATTACCCAACGATTTTAGAAATGACCCAACATAGTGACCCAAAATGTGTAACCCAGCGGTTGAGTAAAAAATAACCCAACTTTTTTTTTTACTGTGTCGTTCATTATAATGAACGACAAGTTGCAGGTTTTTTTTTTTGAAGATTTGGAACAAATTACTAGAGACGAGTTTACAATCAAAATGTTTCTTTAGGATGCACTTCCTGGCTAAAACAAGACAAAACAAACCTCCAAATTAGCCACAACATCAATGAGCAGCTTTTAAAGAATGTAGCGGCGTGTCCGAGTAATGCCAAACCAGAGCATTCGCACCGGCCCAATGCTAAACAGAAGAGACGTAAATGACTGGATGTTCTTGGAGGGAAGTTGCTCTGTGTTTGTGAGGTCAGAGGGGTTTCCCCGGTTACTCGCTGGAGGAAGCAAATACTGCCAGTTGTCAATTGTTTTCCCAGTAAAGGAGATTAGTGGCTCAATGGTTATGTGAGAGCGTTTTAAAGAGGTGCTGGCTCATTTTCCACCGACTCACATGGATCCCCTATGGCCACATTTTTACACTTCTCTCCCTCTATGGGGCAGAATAACTCTATTCAGAGCATTCGAGCGCTACGAGAAAATTTTAGCCCGTTGCAGGTGAGAGAATCGTGCATCAGAATCAGAAGCACGAGATAGAGATCTACTGTAAAAAATAAGATTCTGTGGAGATTCTGCTTGACCGATTCACTGCAATTATATAGAGACAAGCAGAGCATAAAGAAAATCATATGGCTTTAGAATAAGACCAGGGTGAGTGAATAATGACTTAACTTTCATTGTTGGGTGAACTATCCTATTAATAAGCTAATTAGCTTTCTACTCCGTTTGAAAGGGTTAAAGTCGGCATAAAAGGGACATTTCTCTAGTCTTTTTTTCTCTATTGTGCCGTATATCACAGTGAAACGCTTCAGGAAAAAGAACAAATGTGGGCGGAGCTTGGTTTTGTCTGTGGGGAATTGATTGGATGATTGGATGGTTGTGGTTTGGAACTTATTCTGATAACATGGAACATGAATTTAGAGCAATAATGATGATGTGCACTGATTAATCATTTAGAATAAACACTGCAATATTCCTATAGCCTGACGTCGTCATACTCAGATTCTAGTCAGCATGTGAGTCTGATACTGCTCCATTGGGCTGTGATTATGGGGCGTTTCAACCGAACCAGGAAAAAAATGCCTCTGCACTCAATTGGATTGACCGAATCCCGTAGGAAGGACGGCAAAAACATCTTTCCGATCGACAAATGCCTTGATCGCGGTTCTCTGTTCCTCTTTTAAAATGAATGCGCTGTCTACATCTTCTATAACAGACGCGATGGCTGAATCTACACATCTCAGTTCTCCAGTCATTCTTTGTTGTAAACAAATTCAACCCAAGCGCTCTTTGGTGACATGGATGATTACGTTACGGTTGATCATCTGTCCATCATCATATAAAGCCCGCCCTGACAATTTGATTGGTCCGAACAGCTTTGGTTGGGGAATACTTGCTTCTCAACGGATCAAGTCCAGACCAGGCATCCAGGCTACAATATTCCATAAAAAATAAAAAACAAACAAGAATTGTCAATTTTGATTTCATGGTGACCTTAACATGCAAAAAATAAATTGATGGGTTGTAAGTGTCAGAAAGAACTGATTATTGATCATTATTACATGGCTCTGTGGAATACTTGATTCTGATTGGTCAATCGAGTCATTATTCCCAGATAACAACCTCTGAAAACAGAAACACAGGCTCATCCGGGTCACTGAAGTCAGCAGCGCTATACGCTCGCTGGGAACGGTTCTTTTCGTGGACGTTTTGCATTTAGTGAGCTAATAAAATATTAAAACTCAATCAAATCAATATTTTGTGTACAGTTATTTAATTATGCCATCCAGTATCGTGGACTCGCTCTCTCTCGTTTCATACAAACGCTCTGCTGCCATTCTGTGGCTATTGTTTTGTACACTGTTGCATAGGATACAAACAGGTACGGTTTTAAAACAGTTTAATCTGAAATCAATATCTCTTATCTCCATAATTATTTATGTGGGGAAATGCTGTGTAATAAGTGTTATGACTGTAAACCGTATCTCTTAAATGTCCGTCTAGTTTGAGATTGCCACTGAAACTGCTCTCTCCACGAAGCTTTGTGTTTAAAGACCTAATGAAATATTTCAACTTAGATCAATATTTTGTGCATTTTCTTATGTGGCAAGTAGCCGTGTAATAAACGGGATAATGTACATCCAGCCGGTTGTTCTAATAAACCCCTTCAGACTAATGCAACACCCTGTCGGGGGGGTTTATTCTGAGATAACAATCGGCTGGATGTACATTATCTCTTACATAATGAACTCAAAGTCAATAACTGAACACATCTTCTCATTCAGAATACATGACACTAGAGCATGTGTCTTAGGATCTTGTTTCAGTGCCAGTTTAATGATGAATAAGAGCAGTCATGGTCGTGTAATTAATCTGTAATTTACACAGGTGTGGGTGGATGCAGGCACTCAGATCTTCTTCTCGTATGCTATATGTCTGGGTTGTTTAACGGCTCTCGGCAGCTACAACAGCTACAACAACAACTGCTACAGGTGAGAGTCCGTCAAGTCATGTGTTTCGTCTAAACATACTTTCTGTTTAGACTGTATCCTCTGCTGTCAGTCGTGTATCGATCAGCCTTGCTCTGGTCACTGTCATCCTACATTGTCTCTGCAAAACTGCTCAAGCTCACTCAGGTTTAATGGAGATCTTTTAGTTGTCCTCTCATAATTGCACTGAGATCTGGACTTGATCTACTTTGCTCTCATCAGACCATAGAAACCTTCATCCCACACATCCCGGTTGCTGAGATATGACACATGAGTTGTTCACCTCAGAATTCAAATTTCATGATAATTTACTCTCCCCCACGTCATCCAAGATGTTCATCTCTTTCTTTCTTCAGTCGAAAAGAAATAAGCTTTCTGAGGAAAACATTCCAGGATTTTTCTTTTCAATGGGGTCCAACGGGTTGAAGGTCCAACTGTCAGTTTCAGTGCAGCTTCAAAGGCTCTACAGTCTAATCTAGCAAAACCATCAGCCATTTTCTAAATAAAATTCACATTTATATACTTTTTAACCACAAATGCTCGTCTTGCAAGTCCACGACTTCACACATTACGTAACCACGTTGAAAGGTCACGCATGTTCCGGTTCAGAAATGTAGAGTAGTGTGAAAAACTCCATCTCATTTTCTCCTCCAACTTCAAAATCGTCTGGACATCATTGTTTTACCTTTTATTTATAAATTTTATTTGTAAATGGCGTTTGACGTCTTTGTACGTTCGCTTAGTAAACACTAGGTCGGTACTTCCGCCTACGTCACGCGTGACCTTTCAACCTTGCAACGCAAGACGAGCATTTGTGGTTTAAAAGCATATAAATGTTTTTTTGTTTTTTTTGTAGAAAATGGCCGATGGTTTGGCTAGATAAGACTCTATTCCTCGGCTGGGATCCCTTCTCATAAACTTTCCCATAATGCTGTGACTAGTAAAGCACGCGAGCAACTGTCTGTTCTGTCTCTCCTTCATTGGTTTTCTGGCTGCTTTCCGCACCTTCTTCAGTCATTCAGATTTGGAAATTTGGAAATTGTCTTGCATCCATCCATCCCTTGCCTTGTCTTTTTGTGTTCTGTTTTCTTCAAGTTCTAAAATAAACTGACATCCACTGCAAAAAAAAAAAAAACAATGAAACGATGTTCTTCCGCAGTATTATTATTTTTCTATACTATTGGGATCTCAATTCCTCAGGTCAGTTCTGACGTAACATCGAACATGACTGTCTGATGGGGAACTCAACATTCTTAAATCAAGATACATTTACTTGAGAAGCAAAATTACTTACCATATTACGTCTTGTTTTCTGAAAAATTTAGTTTTGAGCTTTTCTTCTTCAGTGAATGCATCTATTTAAGAATGTTTAGATATTTGTGTTGGAAAAATAAAAACCAACATACTGAGAAATAACAGTGTTCCATATTCCTGATGTGTATTTATGCGACAATTAATTGAAACGCACACGTAAACTCTTCACTATTTGTGAAAAAAACATTTCAATATTTGTGTGACTTCCAAAAACTAAATAGCTGCACCAGATATGTGTCATATTAATGGGGCTGAATGCTTATGAAATTAAATTTGTTTTTATTTTTTTATATTTTAGATCACTTTTACATGAAAGAGTCTTTTTTCCATGAAAGAGTCTAAAGAGGGGTGAACAGTTTTGCATCTGCTGTGTGTGTGTTTGCAGGGATTGCCTCATGCTGTGCTGTCTGAACAGTGGCACGAGTTTCGTGGCAGGATTTGCCATCTTCTCCGTCTTGGGCTTCATGGCATATGAACAGAATGTGCCAATAGAGGCAGTGGCAGAGTCAGGTGAGCAGAAATTCTCGTTTGGACTTTATTCTAATTAGCCTTGTCTCATTTATATAGAATGTGTAGAGTTAGTTTGAGTGTATGTTTGATATACAGTGACCTACAGTTGCATGTCTAAGGCTTGTGTGTTCAGACTCATGCAATTTAAAGCACTTCTCAGGAAAGCTTTTTATTGTATGACTTATTCAACAATTCAGCATTACTTATTTACTACAATAGAGCAAGACTGACTATGGAAGCGACTGAAACACACTTTGAAGGGGTCTAGAAATCATCTGACATTATTATTAAGAAAAAGATGTTATTTCTATTTATTCAAAAACATATATTCAGCTGATGAGCCACAACATTAGAGCATTGGTTCTCAAACATAATATAGAAAAACAAGTGTTCAGCCACTATCATTTAAAAAAATAATCCATAAACCTTGTTTAATGAGCTTTTACTACAGCTCCACTCATGGCATTATATAATGAACAGTAGCTGTGAGTTCATATTATAGCATATTTCTCTGTTGTTATGGCACAGTGATCTCTGCTCTTGGCCTGCTGCTTTTGGACAGTGTCTCTGTACTGTAAAACCAGAGCCAAGCCACATGGCATCGCTATTTCACCAGGACCGTCATTGAGATAATTAAAGAGGAGCTATTATGCCCTTTTACAAAGTTGTTTTTGGGCTCTACTTGAACAGGTTTTCCTGCTTTAATGTTGATTATTTCCTCATATTCTCCATTGTTGCAGCTCCTCTCTTCCCAGTCTGTCAGTAAAGCTCTGGCGTGCGTTTCCCGTATAACCATTCCCGTATAACCATTCCCGTATAACGATTTCCCGTATTCCCGATTAAACTCAGAGAGTGTTAGTTATTTGTCTGGTGACGTGTATTGCAGGTCCTGGTCTGGCGTTTATAGCGTACCCTAAGGCTGTGACCATGATGCCCTGGTCTCCACTGTGGGCCTGCCTCTTCTTCATGATGCTCATCTTCCTCGGACTCGACAGTCAGGTCACAAATGCACACATTTGTAACCTTTAATAATTCACTCGAGAATACAATTACTGCCACTATCAGCTTGTTGTTTGAAAACAAGGTAATAATATTAATATTTACAACATTTCATATTTGATATTGTTAATTAGTGTTTTTTTCTTTCTAATTTTTGCAGTAAAACTGCTGTGGTTGTTGTTTACAGAGAGCCCAAAATGTTGGACTCTGTCGCCCCACTTCATGAATGTCACTGTATTATAGGCCTATACAAAATATCAAAACAATTACATTTTTCAATTCAATTCACATTTAGCACTTTTCATAATACACATCGTTTCAACGCAGCTTTACACAAAATGTCCACATTACAATTTAGAGTGATCTGTTATCTTAGTTATGCATTTCAGAAATGTACATATACAAATCACAGCTAGCTAAAAATGTACTAATTTAAACAATGTGATAATTTAAGGCAGAAACAAGTATTGGCTATTGTAAAAAAAAGATAACAGAAACACTTTTCAAAAAGTGACGGTAGTGAGGAGAAACTTTCTAGTTTTAGTTAATGATCATAATTCCTCTCTGTCTAGTTTGTGTGTGTGGAGAGTCTTGTGACCGCGGTCATCGACATGTATCCCAAAACCTTCCGCGTGGGATATCGGAGAGAGCTACTCATCCTGGGAATGTCTGTGGTCTCCTTCTTCCTGGGTCTAATAATGTTAACAGAGGTAAATCATTACTTTATGTTCTTTCCAGTGGTATCAGTATTTCCTTTGATTTGTGCTGATATTCAGTACGACACAACCCAGCAAGCAATAGCCGTCATTTCTCCGTCTAGGTTAACTATAGACCCGATATAGTCCGGCTGTGAGTAACACACTTCTAGCCAAAATAACCTAGAATTTGGTTACATGTCGTTTTTGCCAGAATAACTTGCGAGATGTGTGATATTCCATCATGTAAGTAAAGTCAACAGTGTTTACAAGCTGTTTAGTTTCATTTCTTCACTCATTTCATTTCTTTGTTGTCTAATTGTTGACTAGTCTATTCTCGGGCGATGTTTTAGACATCTATTAAATGTTCACTGACAGCCCACATTTTTCCTTGTTTTAGCCAGACGTCAGGGCTGTGTTTGGACGGCTATTAGACGTCTTTTAAACGCAAAATTGCTTGCTGGGAATCTTCCATCACAGATTGATGAACATAGATTTGTTGTAAGCACGCTTCGACACAATAATTAATCTCGTAAAATAAGCATAATACAAGATAATGACAAATCCAGGTGTCTTGTTCGTCAAGGACAAGCAGATTTGCTGTTTACATGATCATGTTGGTTTGACATGCTTGGGTTCATTCAGTTAATTGTTAACCTATGATGCTGGTAAACCATTTTGAATGTGTAAAAAAGCGAGATTTGTAGTGGATTTTCCCTGTAATGACAGAGACTGAGTCGTTGCATATTGCGGTTGGCACCTGGCATGTTTCTGCTCGCGTTTATGGCTGGAGTGAGTGTAAAAATAGACAGGAGGACGCTCTCCACCAGTAATGTGCAGTCAGGTGAACGCTTTCACTCGGTGTTTCTTGAATAAAGCCATCCAACTGTGGAACGAAGCCTCTCCGGTGTGACATTCTCTGTTACTAGGATGAGAGGGAGATGAAGATGCTTTGAAAGACATTTTCTATATGGCAGTAGTGCTCTCAATGCTCAAAATACAGTGAGCATATAAGCATGGTTTTGTGATATTGTCACTAGCTGTGTTTGCGAATATGGGCAGAATTAGAATATCGCATACAACATTTGTGAATAAAGCAGTGTTTCCATCCCATGTGTTCAAGAGGACAAAATAAGAAATTGGTGCAAAAGTTTCTGCAATCGGGCTCTTTTTCCCTCCATCATAAACGAGTGTGTGTCGAGCGTCAGACGAAACACAGTAAACACTGTCATGTTCTCTTGCGTTCTGATGCTGGTGTTCGGGAACACACTCGTGTGTGTGAGACGCTTCTGGAGGGAATTAAACCCAATCATTCTGATCACAAACTTTTGCTGCGTCTCAAATCGCCTACTTATGCTACGCCCTAGAAGTATGTACTCTTTTTGTGAAGAAAAAGTAGATACTTTTGAGTGTGTAGCAAAAGAGTAGACAAGCTTTGGGACATACTATCAAGTAAAATGACCTGTCAATCATCTTGTCACAGTTAAAATCCTCCACATTTCATTTCCTACCGTATCGGAGAGATATGGAGAAGCTTGTTGATCTGCTTTCATGCGAGACTCTCCGCATGTTGATGCATAATGATTTAAAAGTTAATGGCCAAACGGATCTTTATAAAAGTCCACAATGTTGTTGCAGATTAAATTTAACACGGATAACATTAAATAAATATTTGATTAGTCACTCAAACCTCGCGCAAATCCGCCATGTTTTGTAAAACTTTTTACTTGTGTTTGTAATGCGAATTTTCTTAAGGATTCTTGAGTTTTTTTTTTTTTTTTTTTTTTTTCTCCTTGTGTGAATGTTACTATAAAGCACGGTGCATTGGAATATTGTAATATGTAGATGTGTACGCTATGTGGAATATGATTGTTTTTTATTGATTTTAATGTATGTTTTTTGTTGTTGGTTTAATATAATTGCCCGGTAATAGTAGACGATCCGGGGACTTCTGGCATACTTTATTCAACACACTATGCTTTGGGACACACTTACTCTAATCTCACATAGCTACTATTTAGGATGGATAGTATGGCAACATTTGAGATGCTGCGATGCCATTGGTCCGCTGGTTAATCCAGTTATCCAATCACAGCCTCTGCTGAGGCATCAACGGATTTATTCGGTAAATGTGTTTCCATCGCAGTTTAAGTGCATCAATGTTTATCCGCCTCAATTGAGCCATACGTTTTTTATCCACACTTGTATAATTTATGCACATCTTGGCATTACCGTCCAGCGTTTTTGTTGCAACATCACAGAATTTGGTTGTGTGCTACACTGTACATATCATGCTACACCCCCAGTAGTCTCTGTTGTGTTTCATGTTCGTCCTGTATTTGCTCTATCAGGGTGGCATGTACGTGTTCCAGCTCTTCGACGCGTATGCAGCCAGTGGCATGTGTCTGCTGTTCGTGGCCATCTTTGAGTCCATCTGCATTGGCTGGATCTATGGTAAGACATTGCTGCATTTCTGACTATAACAATATTCATCAATTAATATTCACATCTTCTGTACTAAGCATCTATAGTCACCATCCGCTGACGAGTAATCTCTCTCTGAAGCAGTTTTTACTCCTTAACTTCCAAATGTTATCTGGCATTTAATTTCCTGGTAAGTGTTACAGAGCAAAAACAAAGATTGACACCATCCAACATATAAAAAGGCCACTAATCAGATGCTAGTGCTTTCGTTAAGAGTACACAAAGTAGTACACTACAAAAATCTCTCTCTAATTCAGTTTTTCTCCTTAACTTCCAAATGTTATCTGGTATTTAATGTCCTGGTAGTTACACTGCAAAAACAATGATCTTCCTCAGTATTTTTGACTTGTTTTCCAGTACAAATATCTAAACATTCTTGAATCAAGATACATTTACTTGAGAAGGAGATCGAGAAAAAAAAATCGAAATGAAGTGAGAAATAATATCTGTCTGTGGGATCAGAAAAATAATCTTTTAAATAACTTTTTTTTTCTGACCCAACTGGCATAATTGGCCATTAGCACTCACTTAATTTTGATCAATTCTTCAGTAAACAAGCCAAAAATACTGATGAGTAAAAAAATTTTTTTTGCAGTGATGTCTAGCATATCTTTATGAATAACCTTCCATGGAAAAAAGGTCTATGGAGATAATAAATCCATTAAATTTCTATCAAACAATGTCACATTTTGTCACACGATGTTGCAAGACCCACTGTAATCCATCAGAATCTGTCATTATTAGACATGCATGGTGTGCCAGCAGATGCTTTTCTGTCTGAATTATTAATGTCAATGTTTACAGTATTATCAGATTTCTGTAACTGTAATGCCACCTGCTGGCAGGAGTCAGACAGTGCATGTAATGAATCATTGAAATATGTTTTCAAGCAAAGAGAAACAGCCATCTCAGTGTCCTTTTTTTACCTATCCATTCAAGAACTATGGGCCCCTACTTATAAGCTTTTTTTGCTTCTTTGGGAGACCCATTTCACTGTACCCAATCTACTCTGGACAATTAAAACTGTATTATTGTAATGCTTTAAGAGGTACTGTGAATAAACTGAAACTGAAACTGAAACTTTAAATACAAGTTTTATATGTGTAGTAAATACATACAGTGTATTTTGCTGAGAGACATTTTAAGTGAATATCAGAACCACTGATCTTTCTCCTCAGGTGCCGACAGGTTTTATTCGAACATTGAGGACATGATTGGATACAAGCCCATCTTCTTCATCAAATGGTGCTGGAAGTACTTCACACCCGGCATCTGTGCTGTGAGTTGAAGTCGATGTACCAAGAGTCGAGATATTTACTGTCTGTGAGGGATAAATGCTGAGTTCTTGCTCATATGATTTTTTTTTTTAGGGCATCTTTCTGTTCTTCTTGATCAAGTACAAACCGCTGATGTATAATAATGTGTACACGTATCCAGACTGGGGTTATGGGATCGGCTGGATGATGGCCATGTCCTCTATGGTTTGCATTCCTGTGGGAATCATAGTCCAGATCTGGAAAACGAAAGGAACTTTCCGTGAGGTAAAAGCCTTTTTTTTATTCTAGCTTTTTTGTGAATTGTGCGTGTGTGTGTGTGTGTTACATGTTATAGTTTGTTAAGTTTGCACAACATGGTATCAGAATAACAGATTAAGTTGCATTGAAAAATTAACATGAATGTGAAAATGTCTCGATATTTGATTTGTCTTTTGCTTTAATGACACCTAGAAATAGAGCACGATCTGAACATATTTTTCTTCATTTTACATAACGTTTCAGCAGCGGCTATTTACACAAAGTGCAAAGTCCAAATAGCGATAGATGGAATTTACAGTAAGTGTAAGTATAGCAACAAAAAGTATTTTCTTTGCACTAAGAAAGATGCTGTATGCACTTTGTGTAAATAGTTGTTCGATGCTATTTATACAATGTGTATGCATACTAGTTGCACCTCAGTGTATTGTAGTATAAAACAGTATGCAGTTGTAACCTAGAGAGCCTTTTGAAATCAGAGGAGTGAGGTTTACTCGCACAGCAACTACTAGCTGGCCTCCGTTACACTCACCCCCTAAACCTCACTCCCATCCGGGTCACGGCACCAATGTAACCCCTCCACCCGGGTCCCACTCGACCTGCTCCGAGCGGGCCTCCGGCATGAGAGTCAGGCGCTCTAACAAGGAGGCTAAAGACTGCAGCCTCTAGCATCTGTCGCTAGAGAGCCTTTTGAGATCAGAGGAGTGATCTGATCTCGCAACTACTAGCTGGCCTCCGTTACACAGTGATAACAACATATTCAGTGTATATGATTATATTTATTAAAATCATAAATGGATGCTATTTTATTGGGACATTACTTGTCTCTGTCCCTAAAGCCCTACACTGACCCCAGACCCATCCGATAAACACTTTATTTCCACTATTAAACACCCGTCAGGCATTTCATTACCACTAAAAAAAAAAAAAAAAAAAAATGCTACTCCGGGCTAATATGCAATGAGAAAAGGGAGAAGAATGAGTTAAGTAAATGGCGAATTTGAACTTGGGTCATTGACGTCAAAAGTGAACATCACCCGTTACTCTCTGTTATCAGACAGGTTTCTTTTGTCATTTTATCTGGTTCAATCAGACAAATGATTTTAGATAGGAGCTAGAAAGTATTTTTCAGCCTGTACTTGAGAAACAAACATCACATCTCTTGAGGTGTCGTGACTTGCCGAAGATGAAAGTTGTTCTGGCACTGTGATGTAGAGATATCGTGAGCGAAGCACAGACTTGATGGCACAGTGTGGGCGCGGGCAATGCCCTGACGTGACCCCATTGTGCCATATCGTATTGATTGTGTCTGCTTAAAAAAAACACACAGAGCTGTGTGATGAGGTTAGTGTACAACACTGCATAAATAATCAGTAATTTTCCACAAACATATCTGAAGAGCTTTAAAACAAGAAACAAGCAAAACACTGAGTGAGAGGCTGGTCACACAGAACGCGTTTTTCCATTCCACTGCACTACCTTTCCATTGTTTTTCTATGTAAACCAAGCGGCAACCTTCCGTTCTCTCTTGAATCAACACTGAAGTGACTTAAACTGCAGTTCATCGACTGGCCACTAGAGACCAGCTGCAGAAGAGACTCAATCCCATAGATCTGCATGTTAAAATGCTCAACTTTACAGCAAAAAAAAAACATTTACAGCCTGGTACAAAAAGTGGTTTTGGTTTATATAGATAATTTTGCCCTTCATGAAAACTGTGAGGGGTGTGCATTTTTTAAAAAATTTTTACTCATCCGTTTAAATTATATAAAGCCTTAAAGTTGTGCATAATTAAGGGC
>NW_026606635.1:0-7500 GCF_029890125.1 Rhinichthys klamathensis goyatoka
TATAAATCAAAATTAATGAAATGTTGAACAAAAAAAAGCGGAAACGACTGTGAAGATTTGTGGTGTTGGACTCGATCGACTCCGTTTTGTGTTTCTCAGCTTTTTCTTCAAAATGTTGCTTTTTTTATGAAACTTATCCAGATTATCCACAATCCTGTGCATTTGGAATCATAAATATCCATATTATGGAAAAATAGCTCCAAATATTTCATTTAAATCACAGCCACTAATCTGATTGGACAGAATGTGGACACGCCCCTGAGTGCAGGATGATGTCATCAATATTTTCCTTTCCAGAGTCAATCTTAAATGTGCAAATCTCATTTTAGTAAGCCAGAAATCTTCAATATCAAGTAGTTTAAACTTAAACTTCAATAGGTATTAAATAAAGCTGAAATTGGATAACATATAAATTAGGGATGCGCCAATATAACAATTTTGATAAATCTTTATATTTGAAAGCCGATAACTGATATATTGGCCGATAAATCTAAATCAAATTTTAGTATAATTGTTGAGAGCCTGATTACAAAAACAAAAGTCTAATCATTGTAAGCCACGTCCCAAACACACAATTATACAATATATAGTATCATATATATAATTATTAGATATTTTAGACCCTATATATATATAGTGTAATATGAAAATGGGCCTATATATGTATAATTTTATATTGATGTGACAGGTTTTTTTAGGATACAAATGCAGTCTGTAAGTCACATGACTCTTTTTCTGGTACCTTTGTCCTTTTTGGAGCTCTTCACGTTCCCCCTTCTGCTCGCTACTGAAATAATCAAAACAGGAGAGTGAGTGAATAATTGGTGAATTATTCTGTGATCATCGGCTGTGTTTGTTTTTTCCGGACTCATCCCTGCTGTAAACTCCTGTATCCGGGATGCTCAGGTGTTCCTCCTCCTGCAGGGAAGCCATAGATCGAGGATGACCGACTGAGGAACCATCGACCGGCGTCTGGTGTGTCCGAGAGGACGCAGACACACGGGAAGAGCGGTTTCTATGGAGACGTTGGTTGGGAGATGGACAGAGGAGATCCCGAGCATCAAAGCCGTTCCCCGCGGAGCCCCTGTAGAGCTTCACTGGATCAGAGGAACCGGCCTTTCATCAGCCTGAGAGGCTCTCCGGAGGCGCAGACACGGCCCTGCTGGGCATGAAAGGGCAAACGCGGGACTAAAACACGCCACTTTTCAGTCACTCGGGTTCAAATAATCATCCGGCAGTTGTTCATGTTTTGATGGCCTGTTTTAAGATGGACTTCAGAGCTTCATGCAGTATATATCTAAAATCGTTCTTTCTGGCGAAATGACAAAAATATGTACATTTGTCTGGCTACACACAGCTTACAAGGAATGTTCTCCAAACGTTCTGTCAACCCTGAAAGCAACATAGTGACGGCCCAGATCCGGGCCACATCCGGTACATGTGATTCAATGCGTGCCAGATGTGGGCCGGATCTGGGCCGACACTATGTTGCTGTCTGGCAAGGTCTTCTCCCAGTATCGTTAATAGAACGTTAGTTCAAAGTTATCTGGTCTTAAAGTCTGTTAGCGAAACATTAGCACAAAAACATTATTTGGTAACACTTTACTTGAAGGGGTGTGCATAAGACTGACATGACACCTTCATAATCATGACATGACACATGTCATGAATATGAAGGGGGTTTTATGCATGTTTATGACAACTGTCATTAAGTGTCATTCGCTCAATTATGACATTTTTAATGCAAATATGACATTGTTTGAGATGTCTTTGTTATGACAACTTGACATAAACCAATACATCATAACCTGTCAGTGTCTTTGTCATGACACCTTGACATTACTAAGACAACACAACCTGTCATAAACATGACATAGCAGATTAATTATCAAACTTAAGAAAGCACTTAGCTTTATGGGTTAACATTACATTAAACTGTCAGGTGGTTGGTTTTGACACTGGCTGTCATGAGGCATTATAACTGTGTCATGAATATTTTTCTTGACCTCAACTACAGTGGTACACATTTAATTTGTCATTAAAAGGTTATAATGGCCTCATGACAGCCAATGTCAAAACCAGCCACCTGACAGTTTAATGTAATGTTAACCCATAAAGCTAAGTGCTTTCTTAAGTTTGATAATTAATCTGCTATGTCATGTTTATGACATATTTATGACAGGTTGTGTTGTCTTAGTAATGTCAAATGGTCATTACCAAGACACTGACAGGTTATGATGTATTGGTTTATGTCAAGTTGTCATAACAAAGACATCTCAAACAATGTCATATTTGCATTAAAAATGTCATAATTGAGCGAATGACACTTAATGACAGTTGTCATAAACATGCATAAACCCTCCTTCATATTCATGACATGTGTCAATGTCATGATTATGAAGGTGTCATGTCAGTCTTATGCACAGTCTTATGCAACAAGTCAAGTGTTACCCATTATTTATACATCGTTCACGGAACGTTTTGTCATTTTTAAATGTAACTGCTTGTTTTGGAATGTTCAGAGAACATTTAAAAGTAACATTCCAATAATGTTTGTAGAATGGAATGTTCCGTTAATGTTTGAATTACCAAGAAACAGTTGAAACTGGAAGGTTTGAATGTTCTGAGAACATTCAAAAATCACATATTTATAACTTAATGGGAATGTTTGCAAAAATGTTCTTAGAATATATTTTTGTTAGTAAATAAAAAAAAATATATACATATATTTATATACACTTTCATGGATAAATGCATAAATGTAAATTTAAACTAAAAACACATGTAACTTGTATATAACGAATACTAAAATAACACTGCTTTAAATATTCAGTGCTTTAATTGTTTTCTCATCATTAATGTGACAAAGCAGGTTCATAAAAATCAAACAAATGCAATTTGTTTTGAAAAAATACACAGATAAAACAATATTAGGTTTCTGTATGCATTGTAATCTTATTTTCTCTTTTTATTTGGATCTTGATGGAAACGGATGGAAAGATTGGAAAGATAAAATAAAAAAATCTGACAAAACAGTTTGAGATGATCAGTTATAGAGTGGATATTCAGCTTCTTCCGCTGCTCAGAATAAACCAACATCACTTGACTTCTGAAATCATAACAAGCTGCTCAAGGAATATTCATCTGAAAATGAAAATGCATCTTCTTTTGTGTTCCACTGAGGAAAGTGTTTGGGGCGACGTGGGAGTGAGTCAGGGATGAACTGTTGTTTAAAGAAAACACTGATAATTCTGTTTATCTTTAGAATATGTTTCCAGACGGTTTCACTCCAAATCAGCACTTCCTGTTAACGCTCTTCATTCTGAGTCACATCTCTGATGAAATTTTGCGCGGAAGAAAGATTTCATGTTCTCAGATGTTGAGTTTCAGAAGAGATTCAGATTCAGTTCAGAAGTCTGCAATCAAAAGCCAGACATCTTAATATGAACTCTAACCAAAATGATCTTTTCCAGCACAAATATCTAAACATTCTTAGATACATTTACTGGAGAAGGAAAATGAATGGAGATATTAAATACAGGATAAAAACAGTATGACTCACTTCATCTGATATGTGTTGTGCTCAGAGCAACCATCTGCATGTTTCATGAACATTATGAAATTAAATTATGTTTTGGAGGCAATTTTTTTAAAAATATCTTTAGATCTGTCAGGTGTTGTAATAATTTCGGGCCACTATGGTTTTAAAGCATTGGGAGAGTTGTGTCAGAGATTGACTGATGGACAGAAGTGCAGTTCTGACAACGAGACGCTCACTAATTAAACGGCACACTGGATCTGGAGCTGTGATTGGCCGGTGTGGATGTTAATTGGTCTTCTTCAGTCGATCGATCTGAGGATGTCTTCATTACAGGCTGCTGTAACTGTGTCACTGCCTCTGTGTGTGTGTGTGTGTGTGAGCCTCTGATGTGTGAGAGAGGGATGATCATTTATTGATGCCTCCGTTAAAGAGTGTCAGACGCACGTGTTTGAGAGGAAGAGGAGGGAGAGGCGAGGAAGAAATGTGTTGTTCTGTCTGTACGGCGGGAGATTATTAATAAGTCGTCAACATCCACATAATCGACTCTGATTTGTTGTAAACATTCACATCATGCCTGATATATTAATATTAAAGCACTCTATGACATGACAGGCTTTATCTGTTTATCATGACAGCGCTTCATGAGATATTTATGTGGCCGTCGTGAACTCGCTCTGTCTCGGCAATTACTGATATGATGGGAAGCTTTTTAGCATTAATGCAACTAAATAATGATCATTTTCTGTTTGATCGATGTTTTATCCCCGTTTTTCTCATTCTTGTGCATGAGTGGAAATGTAGTTCATGCAAAATGCACGAAATATTGAAATCAGAACAGAAGAATGTTTCATTAATGTAATGTATTCATATTAGTGCTGTCAAATCGATTTATATACTTTTATATTATATATATATATATATATGCAAATGTGTATACATATACACACATATAGCCAACTTTATATATACAGTATACAGAGTAGTGTTGTCACGATACTAGAATTTCTAACTTCGATACGATTCCTTGAAAAATATCGATATTCGATACCATTTTCGAAACCACAGAGAAAAAAATTGCCACAATATTAAGGGGGGATTTTTTGTATTTAAAGCTAAATATAACAAGTCTAGAACATGACAATGAGGTATATTTTACATTAACAAAAATGTCCCGAGTTCTATTTGTTAATATTTTTTAATTGGACCAGAGCTTATATGATCCGTTGTATTTTTATTACCTCTTGTTATCAAAGATTAAAATATACTGTAACAAAAAAGCACTTAACAGTATCAAATTGGAGGATAGAGAGTCAGTTATGTATAATAATAAGATTAAACATTCAATTTTCAGTTAAAGGCATTTCATTATTGAATTTAGAGATGCCATTGTCAAGCTGTTTAGTTTAATTAGTATCTGTGTAATCATATTGATGATAATCGCTAATGAAGGAAAATTGCAGAATTAAATAATAATTTTTGAATAAAGTTAAATAGGCACAAGCTAATTTACATTTGACCACAACAATATTTACTTGTCTAAGATTCCTCAGTCAGATTATGTTAACTTTAATAAAACGGTGAAAATACTAGACAAAACAGACTCATATCAACAACAATACTAGGCCATCTTGGTTAATGTTTCAGAAAAGTTAAAATGAGAAGAGTTACAGTGTTTCTTTTAGGATTTTTTTTAGCAGTGGGGGCAGGTCTGTCCTGTCCAAATAACAAACACCCCTGATGCTGAGCATATATGCTGCTAAATGGTACCCCTGGAGCCTGTTCCTTAAGTCTGTTTTCACCTATAAAATAATTTAAAAAAATGAGTGATGTTAGGGATTATTGATAGTCAAACAATCTTTTGGGTGCCCGCAGCACGTTCACAGGGTGAAGCGCGTGTCCGCGTATTCTCCGACATGCCTGCTCGCGGAATCAACCAAAGCCGGTCGCGGGGGCGCCACCCTCGCAATCTTTCCATTCACTTCACTTTTGCTATTTAACCAGAGCGAATGAGACGAGTGCGTCACGTGTGGTGTTTGTCAACGCGCCTTTGGAGAGAAGTGAAAGTGACCGCTCGGCTAGTATCGATACTTCAGGAAATTAGTATTGGTACCGTTCAGATATTTCAGTATCGATATTTATCGAAATATCGATATTTTTGACAACACTAATACAGAGACATAATATACATAAATATAATAAATACAAACATATATAATGTAAACAAACTTTTATGTTAGATGCGATTAAACACGATTATATGCAATATCATATACATAACTTACATAATGAAGCGTTTTGTGTTTATTAGCTTAGAATGAGGCGTTTCTCTCTACACACACCGCGGGTCCGCTTACACACACACGTTTCTACGGTGGCCCTGAACGGACAAGCGCGTTTCGTCACTATGTTGTTCTTCATGATAAGAAGCTGCTAATGTCAGCGAATCAAACACTGACACAATGATGAACAAGTCACAATAATATTCGCAATAACATCGTTTTACTGAATAATTAAGTTAACATAATTTCTTAATTTATCTTTGTAAAGAATCCTCAGTGTTTAACTGGCGACTCTCTGCTGTCTCAGACGACGACATCACTTCCTGTCGGCCACCGTAACTTCTGTTGGGTGCAGTTCACAACCTCACCACTAGATGCGCTAAAACTTACACACTGCACCTTTAAGTTTGTCACTGTTTCTGTGTCTTTTTTTTGTTTGTTTGTTTACTCAATGTACACCCCTGACTGCAGTTGTAATTCTTTAAAATCAATAAATAAAAAACACTTTATGCAGCGAATGTCACGTCGAATAAGCGCGTTTGTCGGCCACCGTTACTTCTGTTGGGTGCAGTTCACAGCCTCACCACTAGATGCTGCTAAAACTTACACACTGCACCTTTAACGTATTCCCTTCTGTGTCTCCGCAGGCCTGTCCCGGAGCGTGAGAGTCCCGGACGCCGCCGCTGGCCACATGCTGCAGAAACTCAGAGGAAAGAGTGAGTTCACCATCGCTCTGACGCTCAGACAGGAGAAGCTCAACTCTGGAGTCATTCTGTCCATCCATCACGGAGAGAAGAGGTACACGCATCAGCACAACATCACTGCTCATCTGACACAACCACATCGGCACATTTCTATTGTGCTCATGGAAAACTTACTGCCATGTTGCTAAGTTGTTGTGGGTGGTTGCCAGGGCGTTGCTATGTGGTTGTTGGCATGTTGTTCCAAGTGGTTTCTAGGGTGTTCTGGATGGTTGATAGGGCATTGTTAGGTGGTTGCTAGGGTGTTCTGAATGGTTGACAGAGTGGTGCTGGATGGTTACTAGGGCGTTGCTAGGGTGTTTTTATGGTTGCTAAAGCATTGCTAAGGGTTTACTACTAGGACATTGCTAGGTGGTTGCTATCATGTTCTGGATGGTTTCTAGAGCATTGTGTGAGAGTGTTTATGGATGGTTGATAGACCATTGATAGATGGTTGCTAGGGTGTTCTGGGTGGTTGACAGGGTGGTGCTGAATGCTTGCTAGGGTATTTTGGATGGTTGTTAGAGCATTGCTAAGTTGTTACTACTAGGACATTGCTAGGTGGTTGCTAGGATGTTTTGGATGTGAATAATGTATTGCTAGGTGTTGCTACGGTGTTTTGGATGTTAATAAGGTATTGCTATGTGGTTACTAGGGTGTTCTGGATGGTTGCTAAAGCATAGCTAAGGGGTTGTTACTACTAGGGCATTTCTATGTGGTTGTTATCATGTTCTGGGTGGTTGCTAGGGCATTGCTATGGTGTTCTGGATGGTTGACAGGGTGGTGCTGGATGGTTTCTAGGACATTGCTAAGTGGTTGCTAGGGTGTTCTGGATGGTTGCCAGGGCATTGCTAGGGTGTTTTGGATGGTTGCTACTTGCTTGGGTGTTCTACATAGTTGACTGGCCATTGCTAGATGGTAGCTATATATGTTTTGGATG
>NW_026606635.1:12500-17500 GCF_029890125.1 Rhinichthys klamathensis goyatoka
CAACCCAATGTTTGTTGCAACACTAGATCCACATTCACAAAAAAGTTTTGCCGTAGTAAATGTAAATGCTCTTAAAATACATTTGTGTGTACATTGGTACGTACAAAACTATAAAACCTTGAATATTCATTGCGAATGCACGAAGCACACGCGATTTTGAATAGAAACAATTAATTCATATGAATCTATTCAAATCACTGGCAAAAAAATGCAGGCCAGCCTGAGAGCAGTCAGATATTGTTCATTGTCCAGCAAAATAAATCCAGCAGGCCAGTCATATATGAGCTTTCGGCCATATACTGGACAAAATACTATGATTTTGCTTAATATTGTATAAAAGTCAGACTCCCGCGGTGCTAGAACAAAAGCCTCTCCACGAGGACTCGCACTCATATTTTACTGTGGCCAGAATCAGTGCTGGTCAGCATGTGATGGGAATCTCCTGGGATATTGTTACGGAGGACATCTGGAAAGTTTGATGCATGTCAGGTCGTTAGAGATGAGCGTGAACCGCCGGTGTGCCTCAGGGGCCTGTGCGCGGACCGCTTTATTTGCGGATGCTGCAAAATATGCAACACGGCTCCTTTGTTTGCTGGTCAGAGATCCCGCGGTGTCCTCTGCTGTCTGTCACATGCTTAGCAGGAACAAATTATGAAGTATAGTTGCACATTTGGTGGGAAATGTGAGTGGTGCTTGTCTGTGATAAACTCCCCAGCTCAATGGCATGGAGAGGTGGGCGGTTGCCGGGGTGTTGCTATGTTTTTGATGGCACAGCTCTTCTTAACCCTTGTGTTATGTAATTCTGGGTACCAGCGTTATGGTCCGGGTCAAATTGACCCGAATTGGATTCAATACATTTCACTAAAAATGTTTCACAGTAGAGGATGGCGCATGCAATGCCAAGATCATGGGTTCAATCGCAGCAAAACTCACATGCATGAACTGATAAAAATGTACGCCTATGCAGCTTCCTCAAATAACAGCATCTGTCAAATGCATAATTGTAAATGGATAGTTGAAAATCTGACACAACGGGTCAAATTTCGTGGTTAACATCGCAATCGTAATAGACTTTTCTGTAACATTTTACTTAAAGCCTTGTGTATGTGTAATGCATTATACATGTATTCATAATCTACATTAATAATGCATTATATCTTTTCATAAATAATCAGTTAAAATGCATTATAATATTTGCAGATTCCTTGTTAAATCTGAAACTGGTTGTTTATCGTGTGTTTTAATGCATTATAATTTCTAAAGGCGTAACATAAGTACTATGATTTATTATGACTGTGGTTATAATTATTCATATGATCATACAAAGCATTATAAGGTGCATTACAATGCATAAATCGTGCATTAAAGATACTTTTATAATGCATTATATATAAAGGCTTTAAGTAAAGTGCTACTGAAATTTCATTAAGCGACACCTTGGAAAGTTGCAACTTTCCTGCCGGCACGATCACGACTCTAAACGAGAATAACGCACGCAATTACAAGAAAGCATTCTAGGTTAAACAGTATTACATTCAAAAATGTGTAAACTAAATATAAAACCACTATATAAACCGATATATAGTATCAAAATATGAACCACTTGACTTGACTGGAGCACAAACTCACACACTGACCTTTAATACTTCGAGCTAGAGATTTGATTTAACCATTGATTGTGATTCTTGGCTTCCTCATGACTGGTATTACCTGTGTAATAATTTGTTTACTTGTGCACTATTCTATGCTGATTCTGTGCATGTGTTCACACTGAAAATTACAAAAACATGGACTTAATTAACCCCAAAAAACAGAGTGGGGAATATTGGACACTTAAGTGGACGCTGAGTGACAAAATAACCGTATAAACTTCAAACACTAACCAGTACATAGTGTATAGTGTAGGGATGCACGATATATCGGCCACATATCGGTATCGGCCGATATATGTAAATTTTTTATGTTATCGTTATCGGCCCGATAAGAAAAATTGGCTGATATATTAAAGCCGATAAATAGTGGATTATGTCCTTCAGCTGAGACGCTTCAGATGCGCACTGTTCAACATGATGGTTTTGATTTGCTTGAAATATGATTGAAATCTCCTCAAAAATGTGCAGCACAAATCTATCACATCGGCTAGATACATTATAATTGTGTGTTTGGGACATGGATTTAAATGGTGACTTTTGTTTTTGTAATCAGGCTCTCAAAAGTTATATAAAAAAATGTTGGATTTAGATTTATCCCCCAACATATCGGTTATCGGCTTTCAAATATAAAGAATTATCGGTTATCGGCCAAATGTTTCATATGGGTGCATCCCTAGTATAGTGTAAAGTGGGATGCAACTATTGACTCTCTGTGTGTGTGTGTGTGTGTGTGTGTGTGTGTGTGTGTGTGTGTGTGTGTGTGCAGATTGCTGGAGCTGGAGAGCAGCGGACAGAAGAGTGAAGTGCGTCTTCATTTCCAGACCAAAGGCCAGCAGACGTACACTGAGATCTTCCCCTACACCCTCGCCGACAACCAGTGGCACAAGGTCTCCGTGGCCATCAGCGCTTCACATGTGGCGCTCTATGTAGACTGCAACAGGTACACTGAGGATTAATCATTTCATATTCAACAATATTATTGATCTCCTGCATTGACACCATTATATGAGAACTGAGCTGGACGATGACATCACGGTTTTCTCCAGAGCGGCTATATATATATATATATATATGAACTAAATGAATAACTTTTTTACAACAAAAATGTAGTGGTCGACCGATATTGTTTTTTTGATGGCCGATATCTTAGAGAGCATGATGGCCGGTATAAAGCCGATATTTTTATATATAATATTTATTTTAATCAATATTTAATCAATTAGAAATAAATTAGAAAACAAATTATACTCATGTTTTAACTTCTTGAATCTGCAATCCTATTACAGTACTTTCCACAAATAAAGCAATTGTTTAAAAATATGTCAATATGTGAATAAAAAGGAAGTAAACACTGTAACGGCACTCAGTAATCTGGTAATTTCATGCGCACTGTATGGAGCTAGAAATGTGTCTTTATTATATGTGAGAAAATAATTGATCTGAGAGAAGAAAAAAAAGTTTGAGAGAAAAAGTTATCACACTGATAGCAAAAAAGCATTTCACGAGAGAAAAAAAGAATATTTGAGAGAAAAAGTTTTCATTTCAATAGCAAAAAATAATATTTGAGACTAAAAAAAGTTTTGAGAGAAACACTTTTTTTTTAATAGAAAATGTTTTCACACTGATAGCAAAAAATATACATTTAAGATTTTTTTTTCAAAGTATTTTGAGAGAGATTTTTTTTCTCAGAAATAATTTAAAAAAATTAAAATTTATATTTTTTTTATGTTCAATGAGAAAATACTTTCTCTCAAAACTTTTTTAGTCTCAAATATTATTTTTTGCTATTGATATGAAAACTTTTTCTCTCAAATATTATTTTTTCTCTTGTGAAATGCTTTTTTTTGCTATCAGTGTGATAACTTTTTCTCTCAAACTTTTTTTCTTCTCTCAGATCATTTATTTTCTCGCATGTAATAAAGACACATTAATAGCTCCATACACTGGTAATCATATTTTTTCAAATAAAGACAAGGTAACGCTAATTTTAAAGTTGTTTGATGGCGTCTCCTGTGAAGCTGATCTTCTGTTCGCATTCACTCGCTCAGTGACACGTTTATGCCGGCTACACACACACACACTTCACAAGATCTCACAGCTGGAGTCGATTAAATCTGCAAGGTTTGTGAAATTAAATGTTTATTAGATATTCAGAGATTTGTTTAAATGATGCAGATGCGCATTTGCTGAATGTTGACGGTAAATGAGAAAGTATTTTAGTCTGATTGTTTGCCTTTTCTGTTACAAATAATATAAAAGCAAAGCTTTACTTTTTCGCATACCATTTACTTTCTTTGTTTACAGTTCTGTCTAACAAAGTATTAGACGAGATATGACTGACAGCGATCGTAAACTAATGAAGACGGAGAATGTGAGAGAGCGCTGTGTGATCAGGCGCTGAGAACCGCCCGTCAAAATAAAAGTCCCGCTTCCAACACATCGGCCAATCAGAAAACCGTATCTGCCGATGCCGATATTTTAAAAATGCCAAATATTGGCCGATATATCGGTGTTGTGTTTGTGTAGGACTCAATAACCACACAGTGTAGCTCCGTTCATGTTGGATTTACTGAACTGCCGCAAACCTTGTCAACAAATCACAACAATTCTCTTCTCAGGCGCCGCCCGTCAAAATAAAAGTCCCGCTTCCAACACATCGGCCAATCAGAAAAACTTTAAAACATGGCAAATATCGGCCGACCACTACAAAAATTAACCATCACTGAACTTACTTAAGCTGAACTGTGACGCCATTTTCTTCTAGAAACAAACTTTGTTGCATTATTTTCCTGTAATCTCTGTAAAGCTCCGTTGAAACACTCGATATAAATATATAAAAAGCGCGATATAAATAAAGGTGACTTGAGTTAAACATTGCCGTTAAATTCAGAGATTGTCAGAATTCGAAATATTGCTAAATGTAAAAGCAAACAAACTAGGGCTGTCACTTTACGTTCGAAAATTGATTGCACAATCGATCGGACCAACCAACACAAGTTTTGAAAACGAAAATAGGGAATCGATTTTAACGGCCTTTTTTTTTTTTTTTTTTTTTTTTTACCAAAAATGTGTGTTAGATGGACAGATCAATACAGCACACAGAACATGTAGGATGCTGGACAATAACTGTCTTTTCTGTTCACCAAATGCTTTCTAATATTCGCTATTACTTCAGTGCAAGTGAACAAGCGCGCCGTTATTTGTGGCGTAGTGACGTGTGTGTTCAAGTAAGCCAGAAATGAGCAGATTCTGCAATACGCTGTATTTAATATATCATGAGGATCACGAGTTGCGTATTTGCTCAGATTTGTCTTACACGAACTTCCCCAGCAAAGTGAGTAAACACAG
>NW_026606635.1:22500-122500 GCF_029890125.1 Rhinichthys klamathensis goyatoka
TTTTATTTAATCATAAATACAGTAAAAATAGTGAAATATTATTCCAGTGTAAATCAGCTGTTCTCTATGTGATATATAGTAAAGTGTAATTTATTCCTGTGATCAAACCTGAATTTTCAGCATCATTACTCCAGTCTTCAGTGTCACATGATCCTTCAGAAATCACTCTAATATGAGGATCTGATGCTCAAGAAACATTTATGATTATTATCAGTGTTGAAAACAGTCATATTTGTGTGTAAACCGTGATACATTTTATTTCTCAGGATTCTTTGATGAATAGAAAGTTAAAAAACCTGCATTTATTTGAAAAATAAATATATTTACTGTCACTTTTGATCAATTCATTGCGTCCTTGACTCTTAATATTGATGTGTTGACAACTTCAGAAACATACAGGTTTTTATGAAACATAAATGTTTACGTTTTAGAAGCTGTCAATGTGTTGCTTTTGACATACTGGTGTTTTGCATTAATTTCACTCACACACCTCCGGTCGGATCATGCTGATTATAATAAAGGATAATCTCCACATGGCATCCGGCATCAGTTGGACTGAATCCTGAATAAAATGTGCAAGTTTGATTCGACACGGGGATAGAAACCTCTAAATATAAACCGCAAATCGAAACTATGAGAAAAGCAATATGGCTTAACAGGTGCTAATCCGGAGAACATGTCCTGGGAAAAGGTCAGGCTCATCCGCGTCTGTCCTTCTGCTCTCTTAATAGTGTTTTAAGCTTTCTGTTCATATTCTGCCGAGCAAATAAAAGCAGCCTTGAACATCTAAAAGCCACAATTTCAGAACCTCCATCAGGAGTTTACCCATAATGCACTGCTGAAGGACTGGTGACTGTATTGAGGGGAATTCCTTACTTTCCATGTTAATAACCGAGCACATTTTTCTTTTTGGGTCAGAACGTCTGCATGCGCGTTATTTATTAGAGCAGCTCAAGGTCTTCATTTGCTAAGTGCTTGTTGAATAAACTCTCTCAATTTTATTTAATGCCATGCAAAGTGTCATTAAATGTAATGAATGTGCCTGATTCATCTCTGCTCTGATCTAAATGTGTGTTTGAACCAAGCGGCAACCTTCCGGTCTCTCTCGAAATCAACATGGAAGTGATTTAAACTGCAGTTCCTCCACTGGCCACTAGAGGCCGGCTGCAGAAGAGAGTCAATCCCATAGACCCGCATGTTAAAATGCCCAACTTTACAGCAGGAATAAACATGTTTACAGTCTGGTGCAAAAATTGGTTTTAGTCTATATAGCTAATATTGCCCTTCATGACGACTGTGAGGGGGGTGAATATTTTTATAACTCATCCGTTTAAATGATATTAAGCCTTAAAGTTCTGCATAATTATGGGCGTGGCCACTTGAGTGACAGGTGGATTGGCGCTGATGTCGCTGCTAGCCGTTTGTCTGCTGTGTGTTAGCGTCTCGTCACCTCAGCTAATCCAGCTAACCCGTTATCCGGGAGTGACTCCGCCCACTTTGGGCTTCAGAAGCGCTTTTTAGAAACTTACGGGTGACGTCACGGACAGTCGGACATATTTGTTTCTCACAGTCTATGGTTTGAACTGATGGCCGTGTGTTTTCCATGCAGGGAGTGATGCAAGACCTTCAGATCCTTGTAATGCCTCAAGGATTCATCACACAATGCCCGGACCTCAACCGTAGTACGTGCCGTTAATTACTAAACTTGGTTTAGTCCTTCCGTTATGATGACTAGCGTATCTCATTTACGTCTCTGTCTTAGCCTGTCCGACCTGCAACGACTTTCATGGACTCGTGCAGAAGATCATGGAGCTTCAGGACATCTTGGCCAAAACCTCCAGCAAGGTGACGAACTCTAAATCACTGAATTATGGTCTTATTTTCATTTCATCCGCTGGAACGTGAATCGGAACGACGGTCACATTCACACACAACAGAGAAATTTAATTTTGTTTTGAAATTAAGTCATGTTTATTGCATTAAAGGAGTAGTTCACTTTTTAAAAAACTTTTGCTGATAATTTACTCACCCCCATGTCATCCAAGATGTCCATGTCTTTCTTTCTTCAGTCGAAAAGAAATTAATGTTTTTGATGAAAACATTTCAGGATTTTTCTCCATATAATGGACTTCAATGGGACCCAAACGGTTCAAGGTCTAAATGACCGTTTCAGTTCAGCTTCAAAGGGCTTTAAACGATACCAGACGATGAATAAGGGTCTTATCTAGTGAATCGATCTGTCATTTCAAAAATAAATAAGAAAGTTAAAGTTTTATAGGCACAAATGCTCGCCTTGCGAACTCTCCTGTTCGAACTCATTCATCAAAATGAACGAATCTTTTTTCGAGTCATGGACTCGTTCATCAAAATGAACGAATCTTTTTTCGAGTCATGGACTCGTTCATCAAAATGAACGAATCTTTTTTCGAGTCATTGACCTCGAAAAAAGATTCGTTCATTCTTGATGAAACGAGTCCATGACTCGAAAAAGATTCGTTCCTTTTGATGAACGAGTCCATGACTCGAAGTCATTGACTCGTTCATTTTGATGAACTGAGTTCGAACAGGAGAGTTCGCAAGGCGAGCATTTGTGCCTATAAAACTTTAACTTTCTATTATTTTTGAAATGACCGATCGTTTCACTAGATAAGACCCTTATTCATCGTCTGGTATCGTTTAAAGCCCTTTGAAGCTGAACTGAAACGGTCATTTAGACCTTGAACCGTTTGGCTACCATTGAAGTCCATTATATGGAGAAAAATCCTGGAATGTTTTCATCAAAAACATTAATTTCTTTTCGACTGAAGAAAGAAAGACATGGACATCTTGGATGACATGGGGGTGAGTAAATTATCAGCAAAAGTTTTTTAAAAAGTGAACTAATCCTTTAAGTCATGTCGCTCCAAAACACACGTTTGCTCTTATTCTACAGGTGAAACTCGAAAAATGAGAATATGGTGCAAAAGTTTGTTTATTTCAGTAATTCAACTTAAAAAGTGAAACTAATATATTATAATTTTTCAAGTTTCAGCTGTATATATTCCATATGTTGTATATGAACATATTTATGGGAAAGTCATACTGAAAAATGTATAAAAAGCTACAATTACAGCAGTTGACGTACCAATTTCGTTCCAACTTAAATCTAATAATTATAGTTCTGGATCTTCTTTGGTTCTTTTGGAAAGTGTTTCGACTCGACTGAACGTCTCAGTCCTGGTCTGCCAGTAAACACAGCACATTTCTCCTGGTTTTGTTTGACAGATGAATCGGAGCCCAGTTTTTGGGAACATCTGTGCTGCGTCTGTGCTATGAATTTAAAGGCTTGTTTATGTTGTTGTAATAACTCACAGCTGCCAACTGCACACAACTCTGGTGCTGATGAGGAGAAACTCCTCTGATCGAGCGTGTCCAAATAACTCCGGCTTAATGAAAAATGCAAACAGCCGATCGCAAATGATCAATCAAGTACGGGCGTTTGCTCATCTGTTTTCTGCCAGAAATGGAGTGTAATTGGGGTGAGGTGGGGTGCTTTTCTTCTCAGCTGTCTCTGGCCGAGGAGAAGATGAAAGGTCTGGATTCGTGTTATTGCGAGAGAACGTGTCACGTGAAGGGAGTGACCTACAGAGAGGAGCAGACGTGGACCGACGGGTGCAAGAACTGCACGTGCTCGGTGAGTCAAACACTGATATACGCCTCAATGCTGGAGCTGCTGCAAGAGCGTTTACACCGAGCAAGCGGCAACCTTTGGTCTCTCTCTTGAATCCAACACTGAAGTGACTCAAACTGCAGTTCCTCCACTGGCCACTAGAGACCGGCTGCAGAAGAGAGTCATTCCCATAGACCCGCATGTTAAAATGCTCAACTTTACTGCAGTAAAAAATGTGTTTACAGCCTGGTGCATAAAGTGTGTTTGGTCTATATAGCTAATATTGCCCTTCATGGCGACTGTGAGGGGAGTGAATTTTTTTATAACTCATCCGTTTAAATGTTAAGCCTTAAAGTTCTGCAAATTAAGGGCGTGGCCACTTGAGTGACAGGTGGATTGCCACTGATGTCACTGCTAGCCGTTTGTCTGCTGTGTGTTAGCGTCACGTCACCTCAGCTAATCCGCCTCGCTGCACACTGTCGTTTATCCGGGAGTGATGCGCGGCCAAGATGGCGACGGCCGGCTCCGCCCACTTTGGGCTTCAAAAATGCTCTTCAGAAACATACGGATTTTACACAGTCTATGGTTTATACTACGGTAGAACGATTGCAAAGACTGCATTATGTTATTTACTCATGAGAAATATGGATTAAAGGACCGTTCACACCAAGGATTATGATGACTTTGAACCATATAGTTTCAAAAATTGTTTTAACTCTAAGAGAATAGCAAAGTTCACAGTCCAACTATAACGATAATGGTATGGATGAACGATTTCAGAATGATTTTTTTTCCAGATGATGAACGATAAAAACTTCGACAGACAATCAGAATCCATCCGGCTTTAAAGAGCTTGAAAAAACTGCAACGCTTATAATAAACAGAACGATATCATGTGCTGGTGTGGACGCTAAATAATTATTGTTATAGTTAGCGTTATCGTTATAGTAATCATTATAGTTATAGTTATCGTTATTGTTATCGTTATAGTTATCGTTATAGTTATCTTTATAGTTATAGTTATAGTTTTCGTTATAGTTATAGTTAACATTATTGTTATCGTTATAGTTATCGTTATAGTTCTCATTATTGTTATCGTTATAGTTATCGTTATAGTTATCTTTATAGTTATCGTTATAGTTATCATTATTGTTATAGTTATAGTTATCGTTATAGTTATCATTATTGTTATCGTTATAGTTATCGTTATAGTTATCGTTATAGTTCTCATTATTGTTATCGTTATAGTTATCGTTATAGTTATCATTATTGTTATCGTTATAGTTATCGTTATAGTTATCGTTATAGTTATCTTTATAGTTATCGTTATAGTTATCATTATTGTTATCGTTATAGTTATCGTTATAGTTATCGTTATAGTTATCATTATTGTTATCGTTATAGTTATCGTTATAGTTATCGTTATAGTTATCGTTATAGTTATCGTTATTGTTATTTTTATCGTTATAGTTATCGTTATAGTTATCGTTATAGTTATCTTTATAGTTATCGTTATAGTTATCATTATTGTTGTCGTTATAGTTATCGTTATAGTTATCTTTACAGTTATAGTTATAGTTATCGTTATCGTTATAGTTATCATTGTTATCGTTATAGTTATCGTTATAGTTATCTTTATAGTTATAGTTATCGTTATCGTTATAGTTATCATTATTGTTATCGTTATAGTTATCGTTATAGTTATCTTTATAGTTATTGTTATAGTTATCATTATTGTTATCGTTATAGTTAATGCTATAGTTATCGTTATAGTTATCATTATTGTTATCGTTATAGTTAATGCTATAGTTATCATTATTGTTATCGTTATAGTTATCGTTATAGTTATCTTTATAGTTATTGTTATAGTTATCATTATTGTTATCGTTATAGTTAATGCTATAGTTATCGTTATAGTTATCTTTATAGTTATAGTTATAGTTATCATTATTGTTATCGTTATCGTTATAGTTTTTGCTATAGTTACCATTATAGTTATCGTTAAAGTTATCATTATAGTTATTGCTATAGTTAACATTATAGTTATCGTAACACTTACCATTAAATTTAACATTATAGTTATTGCTATAGTTAACATTATAGTTATAGTTATCATTATAGTTATCGTAACAGTTAACATTATAGTTATAGTTATAATTATAGTTATCGTTAAAGTTATTGCAATAGTTATCATTATAGTTATCGTTATAGTTATCGCTACAGTTACCATTATATTTATAGTTATCATTACAGTTATTGCTATAGTTATTGCTAGTTATAACTATAGCTACATGATAGTTATCTGTAGTTATCGTTAAAATTATTATAGTTATTGCTATAGTTACCATTACAGTTATTGCTACATGATAGTTATCTGTAGTTATCATTAAAATTATTATAGTTATTGCTAAAGTTACCATTACAGTTATTGCTATATTTATTGCTATAGTTACTATTATAGTTATCGTTATAGTTATTGGTATAGTTATAATTATCTTTGTAATTATCATTGTAGTTATTGTTATGCTTAATATAGCTATCACAGTTATAGCTATCATTATAGTTATAGTTATGGTTATGGTTATTGTCATAGTTATCTTTATAGTTATAGTTGTTATGGTTATAGTTATCATTATAGTTATTATAGTTATTGTTATCTTTATAGTTATCGTTCTTGGTGCGAACAGACCTCATTGTGAAAATACAAAATACAAGCCCAACAAAATACAAGCCCAAGGAAGAATTGCTATTAGCTAATTAGCAATTCTTCTGTCTAGCTAATTAGCTAGTGTGCTAAGTAGCGCCATCTTGTGCTTGAAAACGCTTCATATATTCATAAACAAAAACGTGTGAAATCCCATGGCAATGTTCATGTCGTCTACAAACCAAGCTTTACTAGTTGAATGGCGTTTAATCAAGCAGCGCACACCCAATCAAGCAGTGTGCAATTAGCTAATTAGCGGTGTGCTTGTTCTGTAAACACTGGGAAAGGCAGCGAGATTTGCATGTCGTCTCAAAGGTCAGACGCAACAGAGCGTTCCACTTAAACGTGTAGCGAGGCTAATGTAAACACGGATGTGTATCGTTTCAAAGGGAACACGCTGAAAGGTTTCTCATCTTTCTTCCTCACTCATTATACATTTATTATCCGCGAGTAAGATGAATATTGTGGCGAATGCAAAGTGACAGACGGAGGGATTCTGTCCTATCTTTAGAAGTCCCTGTGCTCCTGTGACAGACGCTAGTCGCTAGCTGCTCTCTAATGCGCTCGATGTGTGCTAACACACTGTGCTCTCGGTCTGTGGAGCCGGCTCGGATGAGACAGGCGAAACGACCAGCGGATCCAGATGTGTGTGGAGGAACATTATCTTTATTTGGCTTAAAGTGACGGATGTCATGCTTTAGGGAGACGAGAGTTCCTGCAGACTCTGTGAGGCTCGGAAAAATATGAAAAATGGATATACGCACTATATGTCACAGAGTAACTAAACTCATCTTCTAGTCAATTATCATTACTGAAATGCATCATTAAAACAACGTCAGTTAAATTGTGTAAGATACGACTTGTTTTTTAAGAAATATATCTTGAATTTAATTTATTTTTTCAAAGCCATTGGCAAATAGTTGACTTATTCAAAAATGAAATCAAATAGAATTCAGTGAAATAATAAAATTATTATTTTATTGAATTCTATTTGATAATTTTTTTTAATAAGTCAACTATTTGCCTTAAACTATAAATTAACTATAAATTAAGTCAACTATAAATTAAATTAAATTAAAGCTTTGTTTGATTCAAAAGTCTGATTTATTTAGTTATTCATTTAGTGAAACATTAAAAATTATTTAATTAATATATTATATTATAGTTACGGTGATCGTTATAGCTATAGCTTTACCTTTATAGAATCATTCTGTGAATCATTTAGAGAATCTTTCAGCAATTTGTTAATGAATCATTCAATGCAATATTCAGCGAAACACTTAGCAAATCATTTAGCGAATAATTTCGCCAAGCGCTTAACGAATCATTTAGCTAAACATTTTGTGAACCATTTAGACAATCTTTCAGCAAATAATTGAATGAATTGTTTAGCAAATCATTTCGGCAATCGTTTAAAAATTCATTTACCAAATCATTTTCTGAATCATTTAGCTAATTTTTTTATCGAATCGTTTAGCAAATCAGGGTCATTCTTGCAGGAATCATTGTGTTGCAGTTCTACTTGTACTAAAGCAAACTAAACAAAATGACATCTTGACTGTAGTTGAACACCTTTAGCATTATTTGAGCTCTCACCATTAGACCCACCAGCACTGACTGACTGTCTGCACTTCTGCAGAACGGGACCGTCCGCTGTGAGAAGATTGTGTGTCCCCCGCTCGAGTGTCCTGATGGTACGACCCCGGCGTATGTGTCAGGATCCTGCTGCAAAGAGTGCCTCTGTGAGTACACACACACACACACACACACACACACACACGCACACACACACACACACACACACACACACACACACACACACACACACACACACACACACACACGCACAGGCGCGCACACGCACGCACACACACACACACACACACACACGCACAAGCGCGCACACGCACGCACACACACACACACACACACACACACACACACACACGCACAAGCGCGCACACGCACGCACACACACACACACACACACACACACACACACACACACACACACACACACGCTCACACACACACACACACACACGCACACACACACACACACACACACACACACACACACACACACACACACACACACACACACACACACACACACACACACACACACACACACACACACACACACACTCAGACTCCTTACACCTCCTTCACAGGGTTGCCTAACAGCTGACCACACACTTGTGTTGCTAAGCTACACCCACACTCCGTCTCCAGAGGTGTCAAGCAGCACATTTACATATTCAAATCAATTATTTATCACAAGCCAATAAACACGCAGCCCTATGAGGGTTATGCAAATGCATATTTCATTTTAAACATCCCGAGCCACTTTATAGACAAAACATTTTTTGTATATGAACTATATAAAATACAGTCTGTAATTCTGTCCCCATGTTCAATACTGAGGAATAACTGCGTTACCCTCGTCTGATGAGCCGGTGTTTTGATACGGGTCATTATCGTCACAGCTAATTTATTCAGTTATAATTAAGAAGTGAAGATGACCCTGCTGTATTATTAGTCATAGTTGATATCCATGCTAATTTCTGAGTTAGCGCTCATTTCTGCAGCAAAAACCCCTTCGTTTGAACCCTGCCTGAGTTAGCCTTAGCATGGGAGCAGCGCAAAGTTACAAAACATTTAAATATAACACCACACATAAATGAAATATTACGTAAAAATATAACCAAGCATGCATTGTTTTAACATAAAAACATCTAAATATTTTTTTCCAGCTTGTTGCACCTGGTTAATTTTATATACGGTAAATGAATATTTATTATTTACATAAATTAATTTGCATATATTTACATAAACATATCAGGGTGACTAAATATACAATTTTTTTACATACTATCATGATATCATATTTCACGTTTTATTATGTATGAACTGAAATCACATAATTTTATATAAGTATAATATTATATAATAAAAAATACAATCCAGTAGATAGTGCTCTAATTAAAATGTCTTATTGTTATAATATTATATATATATTTTATATATTATAATTATACATATTATAAAATTATATATATATGATATACATGATGATAATATTAAATTATACATATTATAAAATTATATATATGATATACATGATGCAATTAATGTTAACGATGCAACACATTAAAAGTTAAATTAACAGTTTTGCAAAACTGCTTCCTGTTTACGAATATGTAAACATATTTCTTTCAGGAACACTATCGTCAAATATGATACGATAACCCTCCTTAGGGGAAAACACTACAGAATCAACATCAATGTATTGCAGATATCATTAATTTAAGATTTTAAAGTACAATATAATTCGAGAATTTATTCTGATTCAAGGGGAATCAGAATTCCAAATGCTGACTGATGAGAGAAGGGGGATGGAGGAGGAGCTTATATATGATGGAGGAGCTTATATATGATGGAGGAGGAGCTTATATATGATGGAGGAGGAGCTTATATATGATGGAGGAGCTTATATATGATGGAGGAGGAGCTTATATATGATGGACGAGGACTGGAGCTTATATATGATGGAGGAGGAGCTTATATATGATGAAGAGGGTAATTATATATGATGGAGGAGGAGCTTATATATGATGGAGGAGGAGCTTATATATGGAGGAGGGTAATTAAATATGATGGAGGAGGAGCTTATATATGATGGAGAAGGAGCTTATATATGATGGAGGAGGAGCTTATATATGATGGAGGAGGAGCTTATATATGATGGAGGAGGGTAATTATATATGATGGAGGAGGAGCTTATATATGATGGAGGAGGAGCTTATATATGATGGAGGAGGGTAATTATATATGAAGGAGGAGGGGCTTATATATGATGGAGGACGAGCTTATATATGGAGGAGGGTAATTAAATATGATGGAGGAGGAGCTTATATATGATGGAGGAGGGTAATTATATATGATGGAGGAGGGGCTTATATATGATGGAGGACGAGCTTATATATGATGGAGGAGGAGCTTATATATGATGGAGGAGGAGCTTATACATGATGGAGGAGGAGCTTATATATGATGGAGGAGGAGCTTATATATGATGGAGGAGGAGCTTATATATGATGGAGGAGGGTAATTATATATGATGGAGGAGGGGCTTATATATGATGGAGGACGAGCTTATATATGATGGAGGAGGGTAATTATATATGATGGAGCAGGAGCTTATATATGATGGAGGACGAGCTTATATATGATGGAGGAGGGTAATTATATATGATGGAGGAGGGGCTTATATATGATGGAGGAGGAGCTTATATATGATGGAGGAGGGTAATTATATATGATGGAGGAGGAGCTTATATATGATGGAGGAGCTTATATACAATGGAGGAGGGGCTTATATATGATGGAGGAGGAGCTTATATATGATGGAGGAGGGTAACTATATATGATGGAGGAGGAGCTTATATATGATGGAGGAGCTTATATACAATGGAGGAGGGGCTTATATATGATGGAGGAGGAGCTTATATATGATGGAGGAGGAGCTTATATATGATGGAGGAGGAGCTTATATACAATGGAGGAGGGGCTTATATATGATGGAGGAGGAGCTTATATATGATGGAGGAGGAGCTTATACATGATGGAGGAGGAGCTTATATATGATGGAGGAGGAGCTTATATATGATGGAGGAGGGGCTTATATATGATGGAGGAGGAGCTTATATATGATGGAGGAGTAGCTTATATACAATGGAGGAGGGGCTTATATATGATGGAGGAGGGGCTTATATATGATGGAGGAGGAGCTTATATATGATGGAGGAGGAGCTTATATATGATGGAGGAGGAGCTTATACATGATGGAGGAGGAGCTTATATATGTATACAGTGATAGGCGTCGTATACCTATAGTTAGAGGATCAGCTGAGAGTCACTGATGCGAGCTTGACTAGCGTGACCTGCCAGAACTTACACTTCACTTCATTTCTGAGGACTTTATTATTGAACATCTTGTTTTACTTGAAAATAAATCACATTACGGCGTAAAAATGGGCTGCAGACACACTTTCATGTTGACTTTCAGAACAAGTACTACAAATATAGCACTGAGTTACAAGCTAGCAGGACTAGTTAACTTTCCATCCTAATAATTAGTAAAACCCTGAACTCCATTTCAGATCTTCAGCTTAACGTTTCCCTCAAAATAAACATTAAAGATTAATTTGTGAGTATTTTTTCATCTGTGGTAATTTAGCTGACACGCGCTCCCACATTGTTTTCATCAGATATGTATAAAGGTTTCGCTGTCGTTCTGAGTGTTTGTGGCCGTTTGGGTCAAAGCGTCTCTCAGGTTTTGTTTCTGGAGAATATCTTTCTCTCCTGAACGTTTTGGCTGCTATATCCGGCTCGTGTCGATCTCCGACTGTGTGTACATTCGTTTCTTCCACAAAACACTGAACAAAAACACACATCTGCAATTAAATAATATAGTGTTTATGCATGATCTACTACAATTCTCTCAGTGTAATTACTGTTAAAGTGTGTTTAATGCCTAATGATGATTGTTTTCTAAATAAGAGAAGATATTTGCTTAAGAAAACTTACTTAGTAAAGTAACAGCTCACCTCTTCTCAAAAACACACATGATTTCAGTGAATCATTGGTTATTGTTGTAGCAAACAGCAGAAACGATTCATTTAATTTCTAAGAAAGGTTCTCGTGGCGTTTAGTCTGTCGTATTTAAAGTCAGATGAGGAAATAATTGCTGTCCTGGGAGCAATTATCGCCTCAGACGTCTTGTAATCATCGTTGTTTGTGGTTTTGTTCAGCTCCAGGTTTCATTTTGGGTTTTCTGCTGAGTCACGTCATGCTTTTGTTTGAAAGTTTCCAAATATTCAAACTCTAACTTTCATTTGAATAACAATGTAAAGTGAGCTTAAAAGGACAGTTTTAGTTCAGCAAGAAAAAATTCTCATCATTTAATCATGACAACGTGTAGGACTTTAGTTCTTTTATGGATCATAAAATACGATATTTTGAAAATGTGTCAGACTCAAAACTTACATAAAGTAAATCTCATTTGCTTAATGGTTTATATCATCTCCAAATGTAAACGACACCATCACCTGTTTCTAGACTGCTCCATGTGAGGCATTAAGGCATTAAAAAAACATATGAATTTCTGTAAAAGCACTATACAAATTAAACTTTTTTGTCCATTTGGTGAAAGTCAATGGGGTCTAAATGCTCGTTCACACCAAGATTGATAACTATATAATCGTCCACACCAGCGCACGATATCGTTCTATAAGTGCTGCAGTTTTCGTCGCCTGTCACTTTAAATGCTCAGTGGATTCTGATTGGCTGTCAATGTTTTTATCATTCATTAAATTGCTCTGAAAGTGATTGCAACGATATTGTTCTTCTGTGCTGTTATCGTTATAGTTGTGCTGTGCTATTCTTTTATATTTAGAAAGATTTTTAGACGGATATATTTATAGTTATGGTTCCTTGGTGTGAACGAGCCTTAATGTTGTTTTGGACCCAAAGCAGTAGATAATATGCTGGTATCAGTATCCGGACGGCCGCCTGCAGGTGTGTGTGCATATGGAGGAGTGTATCAGCGTGTTTGTTTATGGTTGTTTGGTTGTTTCTGCAGCGATGTGCTTGTTCTCGGAGCAGACGCTGGCGGAAGGACTGCGCTGTGCTGTTCATCATCCCTCTGGACTCTGCCAGCTGTTTGAGTGCAGGGTACACATCTTTACAACTGCTCCTCTGTATTGGTATAACATAAAATAATAATAATAATACTAATATGTATGTATGTATGTATGTATGTATATATATATATATATATATATATATATATATATATATATACGTACAAACATACATACATACATACAAAATTATTTATATAATATAGATTTGATTTTATATATTGTTTTAAATTTGATATATTTAAGTTATATATAAACATCAAATATATAAAGACACCCTTAATATTTTATAAAAATATTATAAATATATACATGTATATGTATATAATCAAATATTTATATTTAAAAAATATATATTTTAATTAAACAAATATATTTAATGTTTTAGAAATTATAAAGTGTATATATATATATATATATACATATACATACGTACAAACATACATGCAAAATTATTTATATAATATAGATTTTATTTTATATTTTATTTAAAATTTGATATATTTAAGTTATATATAAACATCAAATATATAGACACCCTTAATATTTTATAAAAATATTATAAATATATACATGTATATAATAAAAATTTTATATTTAAAAAATATATATTTTAATTGAACAAATATATTTAATGTTTTAGAAATTATAAAGTGTATATATATATGTGTGTGTGTGTGTGTGTGTATTTTGTATATATGCAGGTGAAACTCGAAAAATGAGAATATGGTGCAAAAGTTCATTTATTTCAGTAATTCAACTTAAAAGGTGAAACTAATATATTATATAGACTCATTGTTTCATTCATGAAACATTCGTAAATATACGAGTAAATATGAGAGTGATTTTCGCGTAAAGAGACCTTCCCGAAAACTCATCTCCTGATTCACAAATACTTCGTAAACGTCAGATGTCATAGTGAAATATGTGTGTGTGTGTTAATGAATTCCAATCAGTCGTAAATGGGACGCGCGTGCACGCTCATTCTCAATTACCATAAATCCCGCCCATATATCCGACTGACAACTATATATGGGCATCATATTATGACATGAATGCAAATGAAAAAAAAATTCTCAGATGCAGAAATTGAAGTTTTATTATCAGAAGTTCATTCAAAACGCCACATTTTATTTTCAAGCGTGCATAGTGGCGTATCAGGTCCTAAAATAAAAGGAAGCTTGGCAGCATATTACAAATGCAGTTACTGGAGTTTCATCTGTTAATGTCGAACCATTTTCTTCTCACTTCTGGGAATGTTCGATTAACAGATGAAACTCCATTAATAGCCAGTAATAGCATCTGCGATATTACTGGCTCTCATAATAAGAAAAACCGTATGCAATTACTATATATAATATTTTTTTCAAAACGCTGTGCAAATATGTACCCGATTAAGGTGAATTAAAATGCAGCCTTATTAATGAGCAAAACGTTCGGGTGTTAAGCGCACTATTAACGCGTGGCTGGGAGCAGGTGTAGATTTCTTGTGTACCAACAACATTTGGAAAATACGAACATTTTAATGAATCCGAAAATTTACGTCAGAACCACTTTACACACGATTTACACAAAAATTCGTTCTGCTCGTGTTTCATGAATGAGACTCATTACATGCAAAGTGAGATATTTCACGCCTTTATTTGTTATAATTTTGATGATTATGGATTACGACTTATGAAAACCCCAAATTCAAAATTAGAATATTGTGAAAAGGTTTTCATATCTGTAAGCCATAATCATCACAATTATAACAAATAAAGGCTTGAAATATCTCACTTTGCCTGTAATGAGTCTATATAATATATTAGTTTCACATTTTAAGTTGAATTACTGAAATAAATGAACTTTTGCACCATATTCTAATTTTCCGAGTTTCAGCTGTATATATATATACTGTATATATATATATATATAAACGTACTGTCAATCGATTACATGTATTTCAATGGATTTTTTTCTATTTCAGGCCAGGTCAGATTTTTGCTTGCTCTGGCAAAATATATAGATTAATCCTTATTAAATCTACAAAAGTTATTCAGCCAAGAGCTGCAAGTTATTGTATCGTGATTAACATTAATAAACAGGTTTATTAGGCTGCTGTCACTTTAAGACCTGTCGTGGATCTGACTGACCCTAAAGGAGCATGGTGATGAAACAAAAATATGAGATGGGAGGAAGAAACACATGCTTCTGCGTTCCCCGAAATGTGTTGCGTTCCCCGAGAAACTTTGCGTTCGCTTTTTTAGTTTTGCAAGCGAGCACAAAGTTTCCACGGGGAACGCAAAAGTGTTTTTTCCTCGCATCTCATTATTTTTTCCATCACCATGAAAAACAGACACGTATCCGATGTTCTCACAACTCTTAGTGGTCATTTAAGACTTTACTCATTTAAGACGTACAGGGACTCTTGCCAATAACGGGCATTTCGACATAATGTTGCGTAAAAGAACTCAATGCAGTCACATTTTTATATTATTTATGATTTATTTCAGGATCACACGATGCATAGAGTCCCGAACACTGAAGACTGTCCCCAGCTCTCCTGTGCTGAAGCGGATCAGATCTCACTCACAGACCGATGCTGCCGAGTCTGCAGAGGTACGTCACAACATCTGGCTCATTCTGTGCGGGAAAACCTCTTTTAAAAGTTGCTGATTGTTACAGAAAATACAATGATCGGTGTGATTAGTTTGACCTTCGGCTGACCTTTAGCGGTTCAGTGTTTCTAGTAGCATAAATTCATCAATATAAATCCAACTCCTCGGTAACACTTTACAATAAGGTTCATTAGTTAACATTCGTGAGCTAATAATGAACTGCACTTCTACAGCATTTGTTAATCATTGTTCATGTTAATTTCAACATTTACTAATATATTATTAAAATCTTGTTAACATTAGTTATGCACTGTGAACTAACATGAACAAACAATGAATGACTGTATTTTTATTAACGAACATTAACAAAGATTAACAAATACAGTAACAAATGTAGGTAACACTTTATTTTACAGTGTCCTTGTTACATATTTTACATGTACTTACCATAACAGTAAATTAAGCATAATTACATGCAACTAACCCTAACCCTATGTAGTTGCTTAATATTACTCAGTAATTAAATATATAATTACACTGTAACAATGACACCTTAAAATAAAGTGTAACCCAAATGTATTTCTCATGGTTAGTTCATGTTAGTTAATACATTAACTAATGAACCTTATTGTAAAGTGTTACCAACTCCTCTATCTGGGGTTAAAGGTCACGACTTCTGCGCCGAGGACAACATGTGCGCGGAGAACTCGGCCTGCGTGAACTTGGACGCCGGCGCCAGTTGCAACTGCAAGAACGGCTTTCGACCGCTACGCGAGGACAGCGCTTTCTGCGAAGGTGAGCCGTCAATCAACCGGGGGGGGGGGGGGGGGGGTTCCCGTAATAATCATACGTTACAGTATTTAGTGCTTTCCTGGGTACTCAAAGCGCTTTACATAGAAGGGGGGAATCTCCTCAGCCACCACCAATGTAAACTATAGATATCCATAATAAAGGCTAGATGTCTCGTCCGCGCTGCTGGCCAATGGAGGTCGACGTCCGCACCTGGCGGCCATCTTGCCACAGGCAGCTCGCTCACTCGTAACATTGTGTTTTAATGGTGTATGTACTTTTTAAATAACCATAACTTGCTCAATTTTCTACCGATTTTTAAACGGTTTGGTTTGTTATAAACGTCAGAGATGTAGTTATGACACTGCACACTTATGAATAATAAGTGTATGAATAAATAATCATCCAGAATTATAGCCACGTTAATAACGTTTGTAAGAAACCAAACCGTTTGTAAATCCGTCAAGATTTCAACGAAATAAGAGTATTTGTGTTCGTGCTGATCGCTCATCTTACATCAGGCACCACAGAGCCCGCCAGAAAGCTTGCCTGTGACAAGATGGCCGCCGGTGATGACGATAGAGACTCCGCCGTAAGACATCTAGCCTTTATTATGGATATCTATGATGTACAGCATCACCTGGATGATGATGCGACGGCAGCCATTTTGTGCCAGAACGCACAACACACACCAGGTCATTGGTGGAGAGGAGACCGAGTGATGAAGCCAATCAGTGTATATATATATGGGGATGATTAGGAGGCCATGATGGACAGAGGCCACTGGGCAGATCTGGCCAGGACACCGGGGTTACACCCCTACTCTTTTTCCAAAGGACATCCTGGGATTTTTAATGACCACAGAGAGTCAGGACGGGTCATTACGCACACCGCCGTAACTCGCAGCTTCGCTACAGTCGTACGATGCATCGTTGGAGAAATCCACTAGCGAGTCACGACTGTTTCCCGAAACCATATTGTCACAAATTGGTCGTTCAACCGCGTTGGTTAATGATGTCACGCAGATGGAGGAGTAATAACTACTGTTAATGAATCTGTATGAGATTGATTGATAGCAAAACATCTCGCGTTAATTCGCACACATGCATCTGAGGAATAATTCTCATTTTTCTCAGTTATTTTGCTTTATTTCCAGATTCACTCATCAGCTCGTTCTTACACACTAGAGCTCGTTCACACATGCGCACTCTTCACACACTACACTTTAAATCTCTTGACAAACTTATAGATGTAAATGACATGATAAATAACCTTGATCCCTCAGTATTATCTAACTATCGTCCTATTTCAAATCTACCATTCATAGCTAAATTACTAGAAAGTACTGTTGCCTCCCAGCTTCAGTCTTTTCTAGTCGAAAATAATCTTTTCGATCCTCTTCAATCTGGTTTTCACCCTCTACATAGCACTTAAACTGCATTAGTTAAGGTACTCAATGATCTGCTTCTCTCTGGTGACTCTGGTTCTCTGTCTATGCTCCTACTGCTCGACCTCAGCTCTGCCTTTGATACGGTCTCCCATCAACTACTCATTTCTCGCCTTTCGGATGTGGGTACTTCTGGTGTTGCTCTTTCTTGGTTTGCTCTTTCCTGAACTGAAATGTAGACAGTTCTACATTTCAGTTCAGGATTTCCGTTCATCTACTGTCCCCCTAAAGCAAGGTGTTCCCCAGGGATCCGTTCTAGGGCCATTGTAATTCATAATTTATATAATACCTCTTGGTCAGATCCTCCGCCGTCATGGTTTTAATTAGCATTTTTACGCTGACGACATTCAATTATATACTACCTGTACATCGACTCTATCCATCACAACCGAAAACATCTCTGCTTGTGTGCATGAAATAAAAGATTGGCTTCATTCAAATTTTCTAAAACTTAACATGGACAAAACTGAGATTATTTTTACCGGACCTCCGTCACTCACTAACAAAATTCCTACTAACTTCACCTGTGAGTTCGCTGGCTCTCATATCAAACCATCTAGTACTGTTAAAAATCTTGGTGTAATCTTTGACTTCTCTCTATCTTTCCATTCTCACATTAAATCTATCACTAAAACAGCATTCTTTCATCTACGCCGCATCGCTCAGCTCCGTCCCTTCATCAGTATCTCAGACGCTGAAACTGTCATCCATGCATTTGTCACTTCACGTCTCGATTACTGCAATGCACTTTTCATTGGCCTATCTGCTAGCTCCATTTCCAAATTGCAATAGATTCAAAACCCTGCTGCCAGAATACTCACCTATACCAAGCGTTCTGCACAATCACTCCAGTTTTGCATGATCTTCACTGGCTTCCAGTGGCTTACCGTATTAAATTCAAAATTCTCCTTCTCACCTTTAAATCTCTGCACGGCTTGGCTCCCCCCTATCTCTGTAACCGGCTCCACCCCTACACCCCGACTCGCACCCTACGATCCTCCGACTCTAGCCTTCTCGTCGTCCCTCGGCATCGCCTTGTTTCGATGGGGGGCAGATCATTCAGTGTTGTAGCGCCCAAAAATGAGGAACTCTCTCCCCCGATCACTCTGTTCTGTTAACACTATTTCTGAATTCAAATCCATGCTCAAAACTCACTTATTTTCTGAATGTCATAACTCCTAAGTTGTACTTTTTTTTTTTGTACCACTGTCATCTACCTACCCTGTTGTTTTGTCTGCTGTCTTTGTCCACTGACTTTACTGTTGCTTGTCTATTGTAAAGCGTCCTTGAGCTCTGGAAAGGCGCAATATAAATAAAACGTATTATTATTATTTATTTATTATTTGTATGTATTCTCAGACACAGATTGCACTGAATGTCAGCTTGATTATTTGTCTCAAGATCAGGATTTATTGAGTCCACATGTCATGCAAACTAGAAACTGCTTCTAACCGCAGGTCGAGATCTGTCGCTCACACACACACCTCTGCGATGCTGTCGCTCAAACACACACCTCTGTAATGCTGTCGCTCAAACACACACCTCTGCGATGCTGTCGCTCACACACACACCTCTGCGATGCTGTCGCTCAAACACACACCTCTGCGATGCTGTCGCTCACACACACACCTCTGCGATGCTGTCGCTCACACACACTCCTCTGCGATACTGTCGCTCAAACACACACCTCTGCGATGCTGTCGCTCACACACACTCCTCTGTGATGCTGTCGCTCAAACACACTCCTCTGTGATGCTGTCGCTCACACACACTCCTCTGTGATGCTGTCGCTCAAACACACTCCTCTGCGATGCTGTCGCTCACACACACTCCTCTGCGATACTGTTTGCGAATGTTCGTTGTAACGATGGTTTCGTGAAACACCGACTCGCTAACCGACTGATAACGACAGAACTTGTGACCATAGTTGTCTAACGGTGAAACTGACCCCTGGTCAGCGGATCGGACAGATCATCCGCTCCTTTCCAGGCCGAGTTGCTGCAGAACACGCGTGACATTTACATGCGCTCACGCTGCGGGAAATGAATCATAATTACAGAAAGATGAGGAACAGGAATTTAGCTGCCGGCTGATTTTAATATTCCTGGATATACATTATTATTCCAGGACATGTGTATAATGGCTTTTCATGTGATAATTGGATTTTTCTCTTGTTAAAATGCTGCAGAATCAAATGTTGACATAAAACATTGGTCATCATTAAAGAGGAAATTATTTCAATGCTTCCAATACGATGCTAATGTGAGCCAACATGTAATATGTGATTATTTTGTATACATATATAGATATTTACAGTATATATATATACCGTAAATATCTATATATATATACACACATATATATATATACGCACACACACACATATATATTTATAGTGTGTGTGTATTTTTTTTTTGATTTTACTACTTTAGGGATTGCTAAATTGTTGGTTTTTAATATTTTTTTTGTCGATTAACAGTAAAATTAACAAATATACTATATAAATATATAATAAGTGTTATAATATTAATACGCTATTAACATATTATAATATAAATGTAATAAATAGCATTTAAATTCAGCAATAAAGAGTTTTCCGACCGCCATGTTTACGCGAGTCGGCTGTTAGCGCTCGCGACGCAAGCCGCTGAAACACAGTGAAGTTTCATGTATACATTCATGAACAAAACACTGTGTGAATATGAAATCAAAACGATATATTGATGCTTTTCTCATCTAGAAAGCACAAAATAATCTGTCAGACTGATATGCGACTAGTTTGACTAATTAATCATCATATCTTGTTATTCTATAATTTATTCAGTGACATTTCTGAATTGATTGACAGCTCTAAAAATAAAGAATTCTCCCTTATCTGTGTTCTTTTTCACGCTCATGACTAATTAACCAAGCGGCATTATTGATGCACGACTAGAATCCGTCAGATTCCTCTCTTGCTTTGGCATCTTAATTGGCTGCTATTGCGTTCGGCTGTGTGAGTAAGTCATCGATGTCTTTCCCCTCCACCTTCCTCATCCTCCTTTCCCCTCTCAAAGCCGAGCGAGCCGAGCTTCGGATGGCCTACTTTTGTTGAATGTCTAATGACTCCGGCTGTGTTTCTGGGGACATCACCTCCCCGCACATCAGTCGGATCTCTAATGAAACCTGTTCATCTCGCCGGCTAAAAATAAACCCGTGCGGATGACCCAGCCGGTGCTCACGTGCTCGGCCGGGCAGGTAATTATCAAAGACCAGGCGGATGTGAATAATTAAAGATGCTATCAGACACGGCGGCTTAAAGCGAGTTCGACGCGCGGTTCTGCCTAAACGTTCCCGCGGGACTCTGTTTATATGAAGGACTCGGGAAAAAATCTAACGGATGTGATGTTTACGCTCCCGTTCAGCGACACATGAAACTAATGCTTATACAATGTTCAGGGTAACAGCGAGAGAGACGCTCAGGAGTGTGTGTTTCCCGTTCAACACCGTAACTCGCGCTTCGCTACAGCCGTACGATACATCGCTGGAGAAATCCACTAGCGAGTCACGACTGTTTCCCTAAACCATATCGTTGCAAATTGGTCGTTCACGTTTTCATTACAGGTTGCCAGATCCACTAATGGAAAGGTGGCAGTCGTCTCCTGGACCTGTTTTTCTGATTTAATGTGACACTTTAGGAAGTTATTAAAGTGGAAAGTTGCATGTTAGGGTTAGTGATATATTAATCTTATTTCCAAAACACAAGCTTTGAGCTTATTTCGGATTATTATTATTTTGTTTTGTTTTGTTTTGCTTGTTTTTCGTAGCAATATCTGGCAACATTTTACTGTCGGCATTAATAAATAAAAAAAAGCTTATAGACAAACTGTAATTGCATAAAGCTACCACATTCGGTAAGAAAAACGCAATGATCATCGTGATTATCTGTAAGAAATGCATAACACTATCAAAAACTATAGCATAATACAGATCTGTATGTTACAGAATGAAATTTACCAAATAACTGGCCAGCTGGAAGACGGCTCATGCTGTTTAGTTCACAAAGTCATCATAAAAACATTAATTAAAGCAGTGTTTCTCAACTAGCAATCTATTCAGTCAGCATATTTGGGTTTGATCTGTGTGAATTACAGAAATATAAGACTTGCTAGACCTACTTTTTTCTATATTTTCTTTGCACAAAACTCTCCAGAAAGTGCCATTTAATGTTTTTTTTTTTTTTTTTTAAATACCCTGGATCCCCTAGTGAGAGACCCCACACATGATTAAATCCAAATTTAACCCCTGTATATATATATGTCAAATTCCTTAAAAAAAAAAGGGTGTCCATGGGGAAATGTGGGTCCAATGGCCTAACCATTATTATAGCACACTTCTTTACACAACACCCCGGACCGCACTGATTTTCAAACCATAGTTGGCTAACGATGTTTTTGGGAAACACACCCCTGGACGCTGTCCGATCTAGTTCGACCCTCCGACGGGAAGGGGAACAGCGGGAGGAGAAATCAAAGCACGGATGTGTTTTGAAATAGAAAGGAAAAATAAAAAAGGCCATGTGTAACCCAGAAACGCTGGCTGGTGAGACGGATACACCAGCAGTGTCCCACTTCCACACTCATTTGTCACCTCTTTCTTTTTAACCTTGCTGGTCAGGCTGAAACACCTGGCGCTGAGGTTTCCATCATTACCTGGAGGAGAATATCTGCCTTTAGTGTCATAAATCTGGTTGTTTAATACAATAAACATTGTTTTCACAGCTGGGCGGTACGACTGAAATCATGGAGATATTAGAATCTCGGTTTTTGCTAGAAATTTAATTACAAATGATCAATATATGGTAATGCATATTTTTTGTATAACCCTCATGTGAATGAAATACTTTAGGAATTAAAGTTGCTTTATCTTATTTGATTATTTTCTTATAAATTTAGATATTGGTGATATAATATATATATAAATTCACATTAATTCCTATTAATAAATGTGTATTTATTGATGGATTTTAATTTATTTCACAACATGTATTTAAAATATATATATATATATATAAATATTAAATTAATTTCAGTACATATAAAATACTTTAATAAACATATATTTAATATTGTTTTAAACTGTTTATAATTAATTAATTTAAATTCACATTATAACAGTTTAAATAAAAGTAATATATAATATATAATATTAATAAATAAACAAGCAAATAACCATATATATATATATATATATATATATATATATATATATATAGTATATGAAGTGAAAATATATGAAGTGAAAATGCTAGCTTTAATCGGCCGATACCGATTATTGGCCGATACATCGGTGCATCTCTAATATATATAATATTACTTTTGTTTTATTGCTATAATTTATATATATATATATATATATGTGTATATATATCATGATAAATTATATATATATATATATATATTTGAGATGCACCGATGTATCCGCCAATAATTGGTATCGGCCGATTAAAGCTAGCATTTTCACTTCATATATTTTCCCGTCATTTATTATATATATAGTTTATTTAATATTTTAATTTTATTTTTAATATATATATATACTGTATATATACTTTCATGTAAATTCTTTGTATTTATTAAGATTTATTTAAAAGTTGCTAGTAAATAAATAATTTTATATATATAGAGAGAGATTGGTGAGACAGATTACTGTAGTTACTGTACTAGAACAACGTTTTGTTTTATAAACGTACAACACACGTCAAAAATCAGGCCGTATGTAATATCATCAAATCCAACGCCTTGTTTCACATAATATTAAACCCATGATGTTGTTGTGGCATTTCATCTACAGTTACTGAAAATCCCCAAACACCACGAGGCGCAACTTTCCCGTCGTCGCCCGGCGATCTCCAGCGTCCGGAGATTCAGGAACACGTTTCCCTTTTTCCATTATGCAGACGGAGTCTCTCTCAAGAAGCGCTACATAGTTCTTTAAAGGCGTCATGAGCATTGGCAAGATAAAAATAGCACACGTCTGTGCTGATGAGATCAGTCCCGTTTCAATATTTCATGCGTGATGTTGTAGGGCGTGAGCTCGAGGGAATACTGAACCCTTTCCTACAGCTTCTCTTTCACACACACACGCCCAGCTCCTGTAGAAAAGCCTGTTCTCAGCGCGATTCACGCTGCTCTGGCGCATAATAAAGGTTTCAGTCATGAGAGAGAGAGAGAGAGAGAGAGACTGAAGGGCGAAGAGTGTCCTCATTATTCCAGACCGAGACGGAGCCGTTTAATGCTTTTCACTGGGAGTTACAGTAGATCAGAAGTCTCACCAAGGCTGCATTTATTTGATCAAAAATACAGGAAAAATTGTGAAATATTATTAGTATTTAAATCAGCTGTTTTCTATGTGAATATATAGTAAAGTGTAATTTATTCCTGTGATCAACAGCATCATTACTCCAGTCTTCAGTGTCACATGATCCTTCAGAAATCCGGCGTTTTTAAAACAACTGCGATGATTGAAATAAAGTTCTTGAGCTGTAGTAGATCTGCAGTGTGTTTCACATGATCAATCCATTCAAACCCGCAGAATAGCTGGATGTCCTTGACGCTGTGAAGGCTCGAGTTCACCTTGTTAATTTGCAGTTATTCAAGCCATTTAAATGAGACATATCAAAAGCAGCATGTACATTAACTGACAGGCTGATTGCGGCATGAACTCGTGCACGATGTCATTTCCTGCAGGTCTGCGCAGGAAATGACTGTATGTGATCGGGGGTAATTGGCGCTGACTGTAAAAGTGCAGTTGAATCCCAAATGTAATTAGACGAGATGAGCGTGGCGGCTGAAGCTGACGCTGAGGAAGATTGTAGGGCTGAACACCCGGAAACATCAGAATAGAGAGCAGATTTAAAGTGTTTTTTCCATCTTTATCTGTCTTTAGTGTGTAGTGTTGCTGTTTGAGCATGAAAACATCCAGTTGTCCTCTATATCAGTGTCTGTTCCTGAACTCTGTAGTCTTGAGTTTCTTCCGGGAACGAACACGTCACAATATTCCTCATTATAATAATTAATGCGCAGAATAAAGGGGCGGGGCCTGGTTGAGTTAGTTAGTAGTGTGGCGGTTATGGAAAGGGTCGGGGCATTTCCCAAACACACGAGAAGCGCTTGGCCAATCACAACACACTGCTCCAGCCGACCAATCAGAGCACAGTGTGCTTTTCAGAAGGAGGGGCTTCATAGAGACAGGAAGTAAACAGAGCGTTACTGACAGACTGGGAAGAGAGGAGCCGCAACAATGGAGAATATGAGGAAAATAATCAACATTCAAGCAGGAAAACCTGGAAAAATAAAAATCTGCCGCTCTATGGGAGTTTAACACAGGGGTGTCCTGACTTATGCACCCTGTATTTTTAGGAAGAACATTTATTTATTTATGATACATTTTTCATTCACAAAGAAAATTGGTGTCCTTAAAGGTTGGATTTTTCCTCATTTTTAAAATTAAAGCATTAAGATCAATTTCCAAAAGATGATTTTTTATTTCTCTTTTTAGTCAACTTTAGCATGGGTGCGTTCAATTATGCTAAGCACTGTATGTGATGCTTTTTTCTCTCTTCTATTTCTGTGTGACATTGTAAAGCACATTGGCTCTTGTGTTGTTTTAATTGTGCTATATATATAAAGTTGCTATTGCTTTCTTTCATAGTCATAGTCTATTCATAGTCTTATCCGTCTTAAACCGGTTGCTAAAGTTGCAGGTCTGATCTGGTTTTTGCTGCTCAATCAGTTTAGACCAGCTAAAAAAGCTCCTACTGTTCTCCATCTAGTATCTTAAACCGGATTTATCTCTTTTTTCCTCCCTGAACTCCAGACTTCTGCGGTGTAAATGGGAATTGATCACCATGTGGGATTGTCGGAGAGCTGTGTTCTGATGACAAACGAGAGGCTGTTGTCAGTCTATTCTCCTCGGGTCTCGCGGGACGGGAATCGGCCGCTCTACGAGTCGCACAGCTTCGTTTTCTGTTAAAAGAGCGCTTTATACGAGGCAAAACAATTCATTAGGATTAATACGGCCTGCCAGAGTCCATTCGCACTCGCTGCGGCGGCGGGAAGTTTATTCACTTTATTGCTCTTGCCTCCGAATGCCAGAGAAGCTCTTCAGATAGTGGCGTGATTTATTGGCTGTGAGAGTGAGTTAATGAGACTATAGTCACGCTTTCAGAGGACTAGTCGTCAACGCCACCTTTTCATGTGTTTGTCATCGTGCCAAACATCATTAATTATTTAAGGGCCAGGAAGGACATTAGATCCACTGCATGTGTTCGAGTGGGTCTTAATGACTGCGAACTGGATCATTAGTAGAAGCATCACAGGTTAGTTGTTGAGAAACATCCTTTTAAATTAATAAATAACACTTGTTCTTAATGGCCATCGATTGAGAAAGAGATGGAGCAGAAGGAGGGTGTAGTGACATCATACTAACTAGTCAAACCTTCATCCCATGAGTGCGACAAAAATCATGCTTTGGTAAATCATAATTATGAGAAGAAGAAGAAAAATCTAAATTCTGAGATGGAAAGTCGAAATTATGACATAAGTTGAATTTGACATACTAAGTCATAATTATGACATAAAAAGTTGAAATTATGACTTAAATAGTTGAAATTATGACAAAAAGTTGAAGGTATGATATTAAAAATTATAAAGAAATTATGACATTCTAAATCATTATTTTGATTTGTCATAATTATGAATTTTAAAGTCAGAATTTCAACTTGTCATAGTTAAAAAGTTGAAATTCTGACTTTAAAAAGTTGAAATTGACTAAAATTAGGACCTTTTTTAAGTTGAATTTTTAAGTCATAATTTGACTTTTATAATTTTAACTTGTCAATTATAAATGTTAGTCATAATTGAACTTTTTGTCATTATTTCGATATGTAATGTACATTTTGACTTTTTAATCTCATAATTACGGCTTTTAAGTCAGAATTTAAACTAATTGTGAGTTTGTGTGTGTAACTGTGTGTGTGTGTGTAAGTGTGTTTAAGTGTGTGTTTGTAAGTGTGTGAGTTTATAGATGTGTGAGTGTGTGTGTTTGAGTGTGTGTTTGAGTGTGTGTTTGTAAGTGTGTGTGTGAGTATGCAAGTATGTGTGTTGTGTGTGTGTGTGTGTGTGTGTGTGGCCTGGTAAACCCTACGTTATGGGGACAAAATGTCCCCACAAGGATGGCAATATCCGAAAACCTTGTTCGTGTGGGGACATTTTTTGGTCCCCATGAGGAAATCAGCTTATAAATCATACTAAGTGATGTTGTTTGAAAATGTAAAAATGCAGAATGTTTCCTGTGATGGGTAGGTTTAGGGATAGGGTTAGTGTAAGGGAATAGAATATACAGTCTGTACAGTATAAAAATCATTATGTCTATGGAAAGTCCCCATAAAACATGAAAACACAACAAGAGTGTGTGTGTGTGTGTGTGTGTGTGTGTGTGTGTGTGTGTGTGTGTGTGTGTGTGTGTGTGTGTGTGTGTGTGTGTGTGTGTGTGTGTCTCAGTGCGGTGCACCTGTGTTTGGGACGGCAGCCACAGATCTGTGGGAGGTGAATGGTTATTATTTTAGCACTGGGTCTGTCAGGCACACACACCGTGTGTTATCTTCCCACCGGCAGACAGACAGCACTGGAGCTGAGAGATAGAGCGAGACAGCAGGAGGAAAATAAGGCAGATAGAAAACACATAATGCCACCCACAGCATGATGGCGTCTTGGCCCAAATGACACACAAACCAGCGCTTCTCTGGTGGGCCGTGACCCGAAATGGCAGATCTGTTCTGATGGGTCACGATCAATGCTGAAAAACTGTGCTAAATGCAAGCAATGAAATACAACTACACGGATAATCTTGAGATTAAGAGTTCAAGTAGCACAATATATACACCGCTTATCAACTATTAAAATATTATTTTTCAGCTCAAATCTCACAATCTTGCACACACACAATGTCAATCGACCACTGGTTGATAGTGTATTTTGAAGTTAATTTGGCCTATGCTATATTTGAACTGTTAGGTTACTGATATTATCATCAGACACACTGTTGGTACGCTCTGGTTTAATGGCTTGTAATACCGTGGCTTAGATCGTTTATCTTGGCTGTTTATTCCATGCCTGACTTGTTTACTCCTGTCAAGATCCTCGTCCACATTTACTCTGAAGCAGACCGTGTGTCTCCGTCAGCCCTGATTCATGAGCACTTAGCTGTGATTGATTTCCCTTCGCTGCGGAGAACACAGGACAAAAACCCCAAAAAGAAGATGTTTTTCCTTCTATTTCGTTATCTCTCACACAAACGACGGCACATTCAACCCGGGCTCCTCCAATGCTAATGTGATGAAGAGGAAAACCGGAGTGAAGGCGATCTATAGGCCGCAGCCATCAGTGATGAACAAAAGGAAAACAGGAGTGAAGACACTCTATAGGCCACAGTCATCAGGGATGAACAAAAGGAAAACAGGAGTGAAGACACTCTATAGACCACAGTCATCAGTGATGAACAAAAGGAAAACAGGAGTGAAGACGCTCTATAGGCCACAGTCATCAGTGATGAACAAAAGGAAAACAGGAGTGAAGACGCTCTATAGGCCACAGTCATCAGTGATGAACAAAAGGAAAACAGGAGTGAAGACGCTCTATAGGCCACAGTCATCAGTGATGAACAAAAGGAAAACAGGAGTGAAGACGCTCTATAGACCACAGTCATCAGTGATGAACAAAAGGAAAACAGGAGTGAAGACGCTCTATAGACCACAGTCATCAGTGATGAATAAAAGGAAAACAGGAGTGAAGACGCTCTATAGACCACAGTCATCAGTGATGAACAAAAGGAAAACAGGAGTGAAGACGCTCTATAGACCACAGTCATCAGTGATGAACAAAAGGAAAACAGGAGTGAAGGCGCTCTATAGACCACAGTCATCAGTGACGAAAAAAAGGAAAACAGGAGTGAAGACGCTCTATAGACCACAGTCATCAGTGATGAACAAAAGGAAAACAGGAGTGAAGACGCTCTATAGACCACAGTCATCAGTGACGAACAAAAGGAAAACAGGAGTGAAGGCGCTCTATAGACCACAGTCATCAGTGATGAACAAAAGGAAAACAGGAGTGAAGACGCTCTATAGGCCACAGTCATCAGTGATGAACAAAAGGAAAACAGGAGTGAAGACACTCTATAGACCACAGTCATCAGTGACGAACAAAAGGAAAACAGGAGTGAAGGCGCTCTATAGACCACAGTCATCAGTGACGAACAAAAGGAAAACAGGAGTGAAGACACTCTATAGGCCACAGTCATCAGTGACGAACAAAAGGAAAACAGGAGTGAAGACGCTCTATAGGCCACAGTCATCAGTGATGAACAAAAGGAAAACAGGAGTGAAAGTGAAAACGCTCTATAGACCACAGTCATCAATGATGAACAAAAGGAAAACAGGAGTGAAGACGCTCTATAGACCACCGTCATCAGTGACGAACAAAAGGAAAACAGGAGTGAAGGCGCTCTATAGACCACCGTCATCAGTGACGAACAAAAGGAAAACAGGAGTGAAGGCGCTCTATAGACCACAGTCATCAATGATGAACAAAAGGAAAACAGGAGTGAAGACGCTCTATAGACCACCGTCATCAGTGACGAACAAAAGGAAAACAGGAGTGAAGGCGCTCTATAGACCACAGTCATCAGTGATGAACAAAAGGAAAACAGGAGTGAAGACGCTCTATAGGCCACAGTCATCAGTGATGAACAAAAGGAAAACTGGAGTGAAGACACTCTATAGACCACAGTCATCAGTGATGAACAAAAGGAAAACAGGAGTGAAGACGCTCTATAGGCCACAGTCATCAGTGATGAACAAAAGGAAAACAGGAGTGAAGACGCTCTATAGGCCACAGTCATCAGTGATGAACAAAAGGAACACAGGAGTGAAGACGCTCTATAGACCACAGTCATCAGTGATGAACAAAAGGAAAACAGGAGTGAAGACGCTCTATAGGCCACAGTCATCAGTGATGAACAAAAGGAAAACAGGAGTGAAGACGCTCTATAGACCACAGTCATCAGTGATGAACAAAAGGAAAACAGGAGTGAAGACGCTCTATAGGCCACAGTCATCAGTGATGAACAAAAGGAAAACAGGAGTGAAGGCGCTCTATAGACCACAGTCATCAGTGATGAACAAAAGGAAAACAGGAGTGAAGACGCTCTATAGGCCACAGTCATCAGTGATGAACAAAAGGAAAACAGGAGTGAAGACGCTCTATAGGCCACAGTCATCAGTGATGAACAAAAGGAAAACAGGAGTGAAGACGCTCTATAGACCACAGTCATCAGTGATGAACAAAAGGAAAACAGGAGTGAAGACACTCTATAGACCACAGTCATCAGTGACGAACAAAAGGAAAACAGGAGTGAAGACGCTCTATAGGCCACAGTCATCAGTGATGAACAAAAGGAAAACAGGAGTGAAGACGCTCTATAGACCACAGTCATCAGTGATGAACAAAAGGAAAACAGGAGTGAAGACGCTCTATAGGCCACAGTCATCAGTGATGAACAAAAGGAAAACAAGAGTGAAAGTGAAAACGCTCTATAGACCACAGTCATCAATGATGAACAAAAGGAAAACAGGAGTGAAGACGCTCTATAGACCACAGTCATCAGTGACGAACAAAAGGAAAACAGGAGAGAAGGCGCTCTATAGACCACAGTCATCAGTGACGAACAAAAGGAAAACAGGAGTGAAGGCGCTCTATAGACCACAGTCATCAGTGACGAACAAAAGGAAAACAGGAGTGAAGGCGCTCTATAGACCACAGTCATCAGTGACGAACAAAAGGAAAACAGGAGTGAAGGCGCTCTATAGACCACCGTCATCAGTGACGAACAAAAGGAAAACAGGAGTGAAGGCGCTCTATAGACCACAGTCATCAGTGACGAACAAAAGGAAAACAGGAGTGAAGGCGCTCTATAGACCACAGTCATCAGTGACGAACAAAAGGAAAACAGGAGTGAAGGCGCTCTATAGACCACAGTCATCAGTGATGAACAAAAGGAAAACAGGAGTGAAGACGCTCTATAGACCACAGTCATCAGTGATGAACAAAAGGAAAACAGGAGTGAAGGCGCTCTATAGACCACAGTCATCAGTGATGAACAAAAGGAAAACAGGAGTGAAGACGCTCTATAGACCACAGTCATCAGTGATGAACAAAAGGAAAACAGGAGTGAAGGCGCTCTATAGACCACAGTCATCAGTGATGAACAAAAGGAAAACAGGAGTGAAGGCGCTCTATAGACCACAGTCATCAGTGATGAACAAAAGGAAAACAGGAGTGAAGGCGCTCTATAGACCACAGTCATCAGGGATGAACAAAAGGAAAACAGGAGTGAAGACGCTCTATAGACCACAGTCATCAGTGATGAACAAAAGGAAAACAGGAGTGAAGACGCTCTATAGACCACAGTCATCAGTGATGAACAAAAGGAAAACAGGAGTGAAGACACTCTATAGGCCACAGTCATCAGTGATGAACAAAAGGAAAACAGGAGTGAAGACGCTCTATAGACCACAGTCATCAGGGATGAACAAAAGGAAAACAGGAGTGAAGACGCTCTATAGACCACAGTCATCAGTGATGAACAAAAGGAAAACAGGAGTGAAGACGCTCTATAGGCCACAGTCATCAGTGATGAACAAAAGGAAAACAAGAGTGAAAGTGAAAACGCTCTATAGACCACAGTCATCAATGATGAACAAAAGGAAAACAGGAGTGAAGACGCTCTATAGACCACAGTCATCAGTGACGAACAAAAGGAAAACAGGAGAGAAGGCGCTCTATAGACCACAGTCATCAGTGACGAACAAAAGGAAAACAGGAGTGAAGGCGCTCTATAGACCACAGTCATCAGTGACGAACAAAAGGAAAACAGGAGTGAAGGCGCTCTATAGACCACAGTCATCAGTGACGAACAAAAGGAAAACAGGAGTGAAGGCGCTCTATAGACCACCGTCATCAGTGACGAACAAAAGGAAAACAGGAGTGAAGGCGCTCTATAGACCACAGTCATCAGTGACGAACAAAAGGAAAACAGGAGTGAAGGCGCTCTATAGACCACAGTCATCAGTGACGAACAAAAGGAAAACAGGAGTGAAGGCGCTCTATAGACCACAGTCATCAGTGATGAACAAAAGGAAAACAGGAGTGAAGACGCTCTATAGACCACAGTCATCAGTGATGAACAAAAGGAAAACAGGAGTGAAGGCGCTCTATAGACCACAGTCATCAGTGATGAACAAAAGGAAAACAGGAGTGAAGACGCTCTATAGACCACAGTCATCAGTGATGAACAAAAGGAAAACAGGAGTGAAGGCGCTCTATAGACCACAGTCATCAGTGATGAACAAAAGGAAAACAGGAGTGAAGGCGCTCTATAGACCACAGTCATCAGGGATGAACAAAAGGAAAACAGGAGTGAAGACGCTCTATAGACCACAGTCATCAGTGATGAACAAAAGGAAAACAGGAGTGAAGACGCTCTATAGACCACAGTCATCAGTGATGAACAAAAGGAAAACAGGAGTGAAGACGCTCTATAGACCACAGTCATCAGTGATGAACAAAAGGAAAACAGGAGTGAAGACGCTCTATAGACCACAGTCATCAGGGATGAACAAAAGGAAAACAGGAGTGAAGACGCTCTATAGACCACAGTCATCAGTGACGAACAAAAGGAAAACAGGAGTGAAGACGCTCTATAGACCACAGTCATCAGGGATGAACAAAAGGAAAACAGGAGTGAAGACACTCTATAGGCCACAGTCATCAGTGATGAACAAAAGGAAAACAGGAGTGAAGACACTCTATAGGCCACAGTCATCAGTGATGAACAAAAGGAAAACAGGAGTGAAGACACTCTATAGGCCACAGTCATCAGTGACGAACAAAAGGAAAACAGGAGTGAAGACACTCTATAGGCCACAGTCATCAGTGATGAACAAAAGGAAAACAGGAGTGAAGACGCTCTATAGACCACAGTCATCAGTGACGAACAAAAGGAAAACAGGAGTGAAGACACTCTATAGGCCACAGTCATCAGTGACGAACAAAAGGAAATCAGGAGTGAAGGCGCTCTATAGACCACAGTCATCAGGGATGAACAAAAGGAAAACAGGAGTGAAGACGCTCTATAGGCCACAGTCATCAGTGATGAACAAAAGGAAAACAGGAGTGAAGGCGCTCTATAGACCACAGTCATCAGGGATGAACAAAAGGAAAACAGGAGTGAAGACGCTCTATAGGCCACAGTCATCAGTGATGAACAAAAGGAAAACAGGAGTGAAGACGCTCTATAGGCCACAGTCATCAGTGATGAACAAAAGGAAAACAGGAGTGAAGGCGCTCTATAGACCACAGTCATCAGTGATGAACAAAAGGAAAACAGGAGTGAAGACGCTCTATAGACCACAGTCATCAGTGATGAACAAAAGGAAAACAGGAGTGAAGACGCTCTATAGACCACAGTCATCAGTGATGAACAAAAGGAAAACAGGAGTGAAAGTGAAAACGCTCTATAGACCACAGTCATCAATGATGAACAAAAGGAAAACAGGAGTGAAGACGCTCTATAGACCACAGTCATCAGTGATGAACAAAAGGAAAACAGGAGTGAAGACACTCTATAGGCCACAGTCATCAGGGATGAACAAAAGGAAAACAGGAGTGAAGACACTCTATAGACCACAGTCATCAGGGATGAACAAAAGGAAAACAGGAGTGAAGACACTCTATAGACCACAGTAATCAGGGATGAACAAAAGGAAAACAGGAGTGAAGACGCTCTATAGACCACAGTCATCAGTGATGAACAAAAGGAAAACAGGAGTGAAGGCGCTCTATAGACCACAGTCATCAGTGATGAACAAAAGGAAAACAGGAGTGAAGACGCTCTATAGACCACAGTCATCAGTGATGAACAAAAGGAAAACAGGAGTGAAGACGCTCTATAGACCACAGTCATCAGTGATGAACAAAAGGAAAACAGGAGTGAAGACACTCTATAGACCACAGTCATCAGTGATGAACAAAAGGAAAGCAGGAGTGAAGACACTCTATAGACCACAGTCATCAGTGATGAACAAAAGGAAAGCAGGAGTGAAGACACTCTATAGACCACAGTCATCAGTGATGAACAAAAGAAAAACAGGAGTGAAGACGCTCTATAGACCACAGTCATCAGTGATGAACAAAAGGAAAACAGGAGTGAAGACGCTCTATAGACCACAGTCATCAGTGATGAACAAAAGGAAAACAGGAGTGAAGACGCTCTATAGACCACAGTCATCAGTGATGAACAAAAGGAAAACAGGAGTGAAGACACTCTATAGACCACAGTCATCAGTGATGAACAAAAGGAAAACAGGAGTGAAGACGCTCTATAGGCCACAGTCATCAGTGATGAACAAAAGGAAAACAGGAGTGAAGGCGCTCTATAGACCACAGTCATCAGTGATGAACAAAAGGAAAACAGGAGTGAAGGCGCTCTATAGACCACAGTCATCAGTGATGAACAAAAGGAAAACAGGAGTGAAGGCACTCTATAGGCCACAGTCATCAGTGATGAACAAAAGGAAAACAAGAGTGAAGACACTCTATAGACCAAAGTCATCAGTGATGAACAAAAGGAAAACAGGAGTGAAGACGCTCTATAGACCACAGTCATCAGGGATGAACAAAAGGAAAACAGGAGTGAAGACGCTCTATAGACCACAGTCATCAGTGATGAACAAAAGGAAAACAGGAGTGAAGACGCTCTATAGGCCACAGTCATCAGTGATGAACAAAAGGAAAACAGGAGTGAAGACGCTCGATAGGCCACAGTCATCAGTGATGAACAAAAGGAAAACAGGAGTGAAGACGCTCTATAGACCACAGTCATCAGTGATGAACAAAAGGAAAACAGGAGTGAAGACACTCTATAGACCACAGTCATCAGTGATGAACAAAAGGAAAACAGGAGTGAAGGCGCTCTATAGACCACCGTCATCAGTGACGAACAAAAGGAAAACAGGAGTGAAGACACTCTATAGACCACAGTCATCAGTGATGAACAAAAGGAAAACAGGAGAGAAGGCGCTCTATAGACCACAGTCATCAGTGATGAACAAAAGGAAAACAGGAGTGAAGACGCTCTATAGGCCACAGTCATCAGTGATGAACAAAAGGAAAACAGGAGTGAAAGTGAAAACGCTCTATAGACCACAGTCATCAATGATGAACAAAAGGAAAACAGGAGTGAAGACGCTCTATAGACCACAGTCATCAGTGATGAACAAAAGGAAAACAGGAGTGAAGACACTCTATAGACCACAGTCATCAGTGATGAACAAAAGGAAAACAGGAGTGAAAGTGAAAACGCTCTATAGACCACAGTCATCAGTGATGAACAAAAGGAAATCAGGAGTGAAGACGCTCTATAGACCACAGTCATCAGTGATGAACTAAAGGAAAACAGGAGTGAAGACGCTCTATAGGCCACAGTCATCAGTGATGAACAAAAGGAAAACAGGAGTGAAGACGCTCTATAGACCACAGTCATCAGTGATGAACAAAAGGAAAACAGGAGTGAAGGCGCTCTATAGACCACAGTCATCAGTGATGAACAAAAGGAAAACAGGAGTGAAGACGCTCTATAGACCACAGTCATCAGTGATGAACAAAAGGAAAACAGGAGTGAAGACACTCTATAGGCCACAGTCATCAGTGACGAACAAAAGGAAAACAGGAGTGAAGGCGCTCTATAGACCACAGTCATCAGTGATGAACAAAAGGAAAACAGGAGTGAAGACGCTCTATAGACCACAGTCATCAGTGATGAACAAAAGGAAAACAGGAGTGAAGACACTCTATAGACCACAGTCATCAGTGATGAACAAAAGGAAAACAGGAGTGAAGACACTCTATAGACCACAGTCATCAGTGATGAACAAAAGAAAAACAGGAGTGAAGACGCTCTATAGACCACAGTCATCAGTGATGAACAAAAGGAAAACAGGAGTGAAGACGCTCTAAGAAAAGCTTTTGCTCTAGTTCTCAAACATCAAGAGGCGGAATAATTTTTTTTAAATCATTATTTTGACTTCTTACTGTATGTCATAATTATGAGATTTAAAAAGTCAAAATTGTGAGAGAAAGAGTAGATATTGACCTTTTGTCTTAATTTCAACTTGTCATGATTATGAATTACGAACTTTTATATCAAGGCAAGGCAAGGCAAGTTTATTTATATAGCACATTTCATACACTATGGCAATTCAAAGTGCTTTACAGAAAGGAATTAAAATAACCACAAAATTAAAGCAAGGAAAATTAAAACAGTTATAAAAGAAATTAAAATAGATGTATGATACAGTTAAAAAATGTATTAAAAGAGTAAAAAGAAGATCTCGCAATTGTCATAAAGTGAAATTAGTTTGTTGAAGCACTAAAACTAACTTTAACTTTGGTAACTAGCTGAAATAAAATATGTTTAAGTTTATTTTAATATTTTGTTTTATTTGAGTTAATGTTTATTTTATTTAAAGCAACAAAAATAAATATTTTTTAATGGTAATGGTTTTAGTTTCAGTTAAATTTAATACCCCTGGCATGCACAGGTACCAGTATCAAGGTTGGTAACGACTAGAGAAAACTAGACTAACTATAACAGTTAGAGTTGAGTAAAGGTTGTTTGATTCAGGCGTGTGTGTTCTGCAGGCAATGGATGCGAGTTCTTTCGTTACTGTGGGATGATAATTCCTGGTTATTCTTTTAAATAACAGAGGAGGTTCTTTAACTAAACGAGTTACAGAAGAGACGCAGCTGAGGTTATGCCGAAGGACGCGAGTTCGAAGCAAATCGGGTTAAAGTTTCATTTGAAGTCCTGAGCCATAAAGCCACTCTGAATTCATCACAAATGCAGCAGTTCGGCTGGTGAAAATTCATAAGGCTTTTTATTAGATCTGTAAGTCTATGAGATTTGATTTAATACCTTTTATTTGATCTGGCTGCGATAAATTCAAGGAGTCATGACACATGAGTAGGGCGATCACTCTGCCCTCCGTTTCCTCCAAACTTTTCCCAGAAATGTCAAGGATTTCATCTTCCCCTAGTGGCGCATAATGCCTTTTAAAAAGTCACAGAATTCATAATACTGACCTTGATTTTTGCACATCTTTCAGTCATTTTAATTTAAAGAATGGCGGTTGTTAACTTGATGAATAAATGAAAGCAGTCTTTTCCATTCAGAGGAAAAATAAATAATTTCAACTATAAGCAGCCAATGTTGCCAGATAGATTCAAGGTGTTTAATGCAAAGAGTTAAACTTAAAAAATCTTGTTAAAACTAACGACCATGTTGCACACGCTGTTTTATAGTTTTTTATATTCACTGAAACAAACAATTGATGGAATCAAAACAACTGATTCACAGAAATGATTCAAACATCCGAAATCTTTAAGCATTTTAAATTCAGAGACGTTAATATATATAAAAAGTTTATACTCACAAGTCACGGGTGTGAAAGTGCCATTAAAATCTTTGCTTTTGCGAATATTGCAAATATGCACTGTATCATTTTATGTAGACTGTAAGAATAATTTTAAGTTGTAATTAAAATTATTGGAAAATGTTTAGCAAGAAAATACTGTAATTGAAAATTTCACATTTAATTCAATGTGTTAGTTGCCATTTCTTGTAAAAATCAGTGTATTCTTTTCTATTCATTTGTTTTTAATACATTTTATTTTAATCAATTTTTATTTCTTACTTTTTATTGTTATTTTTATTTTTATGGATCTTTTATGATTATTTTTAAGATACTTTTTCTGTAAAGCACTTTGAATTATCATTTATTTATTTGTATTACATTTTTATATTAATATTTAATCAAGTTTTTTTCTTACTTTTTGTTGTTTCTTTTATTTCTTATGATTATTTGAAATAATTTTTTATTTAAAGCACTTGTATGTAATTTATTTTTAATAATTTTAATTTTTAATCAATCTTCATTTCTTACTTTTCATTTCTTATGCAACTTTTATGATTATTTTTAAATACTATTTTATCCAAAACTCTTTGAATTATCTTTTCTTTTTTATTAGTTTTTAATACATTTTATAAAAATGTACTTTTTATTTCTTATGCATCCTTTATGATTATTTTTTACAATTTGATGCATTTATTTGTTCAAAATAAATTTTCTTTTTAAAATCCTTTTTATGTAAAGCTCTTTGAATTACCACTGCGTTTGAAATGTGCTATATAAATACGCTTGCCTTGGCAAATATTGAATATCTGGTAAATATTTGATATCTGGGCCCCATCATGGTAAACGTGTTTGAGTGGCGGCTTCAAGCGAGCAGCGTTTGGATCATGCTGAAGTCTTGACTCCTCTGCTGATCTGCTGTGTTTGTGCAGATATCGACGAGTGTGTGGAGGGGAGGCACTACTGCCGCGAGAACACACAGTGTGTGAACACCGCCGGCTCCTTCATGTGCATCTGCCTCACCGGATTCATCCGTATCGATGATTACTCCTGTACAGGTGAGAAACTCAAATCAATCTCGGCCTTCACATGTTCATCCTCAATGTCATTCACCTTTGATACAGCGGCTGGTTAAACGCCTCAGGATCCCAGAAACATGTAATCACACTATCCACACGAGACGATGCCAACCAATCACAACGAAGGATTTTGTTTCGTCTCATTACAAACACACAAACGGGGAGGAAGCACTTCAGCCAAAATGCTGCAACAAAGGCCTAATCAATTTCAATCATGGTATTTGTGCTTTTGCAGGCTTCTAATTCTATTCATTTACCTGTTCTATTAGATACATAAAATTGTCACAGCACTGAGACTCGACCAATCAGGGAGTCAAGGCAAACTAACCAATCACAGTGCAAAACAAAGGTTTAAGTTACAGTGCAAAATGCATCATTTGACTTAACATTCACAGATACACTGAAAAAAGTAGTTTCAATGACTTAAATAGTTGAATTTTTATATAAATAATTTTTTAATGAGAATTAGTTTCATTGTTTAAACCAATGTTAAAAAAATATTTTAATGACTTAAATAGTTGAATTATATATATATATATATAGTTATTGTTTATATATAGTTACATATATTCATGTTTATTTAAATGTTTATTAAAAGTACTTATTTAATATTTTAATTATTTAAATATATGTATATATACTATTTTTATAAGAATTAATTACTTTATTTATTCAGTGAAACGTTTAAATGTTTTTTTTTATGTTGTATTTTTTATATTGTATGAACTTGTTATATAGTTATATGTTAAATAGATAAATATATACTGTAAACATTTTATTATTCAGTGAAAATAAAGGTAAAATGAATTTTTTTAATAGTTTAATTATTCATTGCCGTGTCACTGCACATACAGTAAAAGTTCTCTATAGACTCTAAATGCAGGCTGTCAATCAAATATAAATCAATATAAATGTATATGAGTATTTACTTTGCAGTATTATTTCTAGTAGCTCCTCGCAGGTTGTCACAGGTATCTTGCCAAAAGAATACGGCATGATATGCTGACATAGAGATTGTGCCCTGCTGGTGTTTTTGCTGCTGTCACTTCATATTTCCAGTTTCAATATGGACTATCATCGTTGTAATTATTTTATAGTGTTTACTGTTTCTCTTCCACTAATTGCCCAGCAGTTACAGAAAGTGTGTGCTTTTAGACGTCGTATATCATTTCGGTTTATGGATTATTGGGACTTCAGCACTTCCTGTTTCATTATAATAAGACAAACTAATACAAAGCCCAGCCAATTAGGTTAATTCAAGCACAGCGTCTCTCAGCTGTACATTAAAAAATCTGCAGTACGATAAAGTCCAGGAGGCGTTTGGAGGCTTTGTGCACACAGAAAAATGTCTTTATTATGATAGTCTAGATTCATCTTTGTGCAACATGAAGTGCTCCATGTCCTTCAAGGTTTTTAAACAGTCTCTGAAAATAAAGACAGCATTTATAGTGCCGCACGCACTGTATTTCTCTCCTCTGTGGAGTTATTGATCGACTGCGGTAGAGAGCGTCCCAAAGCACCTCTCTGTATTCTCACCAAAACTGATAAACACTTTCAGCGTTTAATTCCTTGCATGCCCCCCAGAGATGAATATGAGAGTACAGATGGATTACATTCAATTGCACGGATCGATATTAAAATGTCTGTGAGCTACAAGAGCCCGACATTCCCAGAATCCATCAGTTGCTGTGATTAAGTTGACTCCCTGCTGGAATGATTCTGTGGTCACAGTCAAGCGTTTGTCAGCCTCACGTCGACTTACTGTAATCACAGTCTGTGTGTGCGCAGAGATACGAGACCCCTCGACGCTGTTGCTTATGAAAGGAAAATGAGTTATAAGTCCATAAAGCGCCTTATAGAAGCACACTGAGAATACATGCTCTTAATTGCAGGAAGAAGCTTACCCAGTCAGAGAGCAGAGACACATGCTTGTGCTTTCCAAATGTCAGGACTTCTGTTTGCATGAAAAATTTTCCGTGGGGAGTGTTGGGAAATATATTTTATTTTTTATTGCAGGAATACATACAGAAATTTTACAAAATACACATGTCAACAAATCTTTTACCCTTTCTCTCGTCCCCCCACTCTCCTCCCTGTTTGGAAAAAATTGTGACCGCCACACTAGCAATTAGAGTTGCTGACCCTAACAATGACATAGCGACACGTTAACACCCTAGGAACCACCCAGACCACCCTATCAATGATATAGCGACACGTTAACACCCTAGCAACCACCCAGACCACCCTATCAATGACATAGCAACACGTTAACACCCTAGCAACCACCCAGACCACCTTATCAATGACATAGCAACACGTTAACACCCTAGCAACCACCCAGACCACCCTATCAATGACATAGCAGCACGTTAACACCCTAGCAACCACCCAGACCACCCTATCAATGACATAGCAACACGTTAACACCCTAGCAACCACCCAGACCACCCTATCAATGACATAGCGACACGTTAACACCCTAGCAACCACCCAGACCACCCTATCAATGACATAGTGACACGTTAACACCCTAGCAACCACCCAGACCACCCTATCAATGATATAGCGACACGTTAACACCCTAGCAACCACCCAGACCACCCTATCAATGACATAGCAACACGTTAACACCCTAGCAACCACCCAGACCACCCTATCAATGACATAGCAACACGTTAACACCCTAGCAACCACCCAGACCACCCTATCAATGATATAGCAACACATTAACACCCTAGCAACCACCCAGACCACCCTATCAATGATATTGCAACACGTTAACACCCTAGAAACCACCCAGACCACCCTAGCAATGATATAGCAACATGCTTACAAGCACTTAAAGCTGGTGTGTTTTTATTTCTGCACCTTTAGCAGCACTAAACAGAAGCGGCAGCCTGCTAGAGCATTGTGCCAAGAATTGAATCAAGGTCGTAGGGAATGTGTGGACAAATGTACCTTGAATGCACAATTAAATGTTTTGGATAAAAGCATGTACCAAATGCATCATAAATAATGACCCCGTCTGACACTGGTCAGACAAACTGATATTGCTGTCCCAAAAAACACACCATTGTTGAAATGGCTGCATCAGGACGCTCAGGCAAACAGATTGCATGTAAATAAAATACTTTTTTCCCAGTTTTGTGTTGCCAGGGTGTTTCATTGTGTAAAAAGCTGTTTTGGAAGATATTCTGGGAATATTCGCTCATCTGTATTGGTTTCTCTATCCTTGCAGATTCTATTGTTTCAAAGCAAACTGGTGCCAGAATCCGCTACACTCTGCCAAGTTATATGTTAACACCATCCACGATAACACTGCTTCCAACTAAAGTCCTTAACTAGTTTAATTGATAACACCGCTTCCAACCAAAGATTTTAACTAGTTTAACCGATAACACCGCTTCTAACCAAAGTTCTTAACTAGTTTTATTGATAACACCGCTTCCAACCAGTTTAACCGATAAACCAGCTTCCAACAAAAGATCTTAACTAGTTTAACCGATAACACCACTTCCAACTAGTTTAATCGATAACACAGCTTCCAACCAAAGTTCTTAACTAGTTTAACCGATAACACCGCTTCCAACTAGTTTAACCGATAACACAGCTTCCAACCAAAGTTCTTAACTAGTTTAATTGATAACACCGCTTCCAACCAGTTTAACCGATAAACCAGCTTCCAACAAAAGATCTTAACTAGTTTAACCGATAACACCGCTTCCAACTAGTTTAACCGATAACACAGCTTCCAACCAAAGTTCTTATCTAGTTTAACCGATAACACCGCATCCAACCAGTTTTACCGATAAACCGGCTTCCAACAAAAGATCTTAACTAGGTTAACCGATAATACCGCTTCCAACCAAAGATCTTAACTAGTTTAACCGATAACACAGCTTCCAACCAGTTTAACCGATAACACCGCTTCCAACCAAAGTTCTTTACTAGTTTAACCGATAACACTGCTTCCCACCAAAGTTCTTAACTAGTTTAACCGATAACACTGCTTCCCACCAAAGTTCTTAACTAGTTTAACCGATGACACAGCTTCCTCCCAGTTTAACCAATAACATTGCTTCCAACCAAAGTTCTTAACTAGTTTTTCCAATAACACCGCTTCCAACCAGTTTTACCGATAACAAAGCTTCCAACCAAAGATCTTAACTAGTTTAACCGATAACACTGCTTCCAACCAAAATTCTTAACTAGTTTAACTGACAACACCGCTTCCAACCAGTTTAACCGATAACACCGCTTCCAACTAAAGTTCTTAACTAGTTTAACCGATAACACCGCTTCCCACCAAAGTTCTTAACTAGTTTAACCGATAACACTGCTTCCAACCAAAGTTCTTAACTAGTTTAACCGATAACACCGCTTCCTCCCAGTTTAACCAAGAACACTGCTTCCAACCAAAGTTCTTAACTAGTTTAACCGATAACACCGCTTCCAACCAGTTTAACCGATAACACCGCTTCCAACTAAAGTTCTTAAAGACCCACTCCGATGAAAATAATGTTTTTCTAGGTGTTAACATGTTCTTGTGGCATTTTTCTGATGTTAGAGGACATATCTTGAGAAAAATCAGCTCAAAGTTGTATTTCTGAGTATTTCTACATTCAAATGGCTGTGAATCAGTAGCAGACGCTAAAATGCCGGCTAAAATCGACTGGAGTTGTGACGTAGTAACTCCACTGGGCGTCTCCACACGCGACGTCTTGGAGTGAAATAATGATCGGTGATCGGTGATAACTTTGATTAACTTCGGATAATAATAATTAACGTGTATATAATACTGTTGCCCCACCGGTATTGGGGATGTAAGCTAGCGGGAGAGACAGAGCTCTCAGCAACGGGCAGGGGGAGGGTCGTCTCCGTGCCAATGGCTCCGCCCACAACGCAGAGGCGAATTGCTAATGAGCTACTGCCGCTCTGCTGAAGCGAAGTCCCAGAAAACGGCACAGGTTTTGTGATTTTGGCTAAAAATGGCATAATCATAATTTAAAGACCACTGGGAATGTTTAAAAATAGCTCAAAATATGATCGGAGTGGGACTTTAACTAGTTTAACCGATAACACTGCTTCCCACCAAAGTTCTTAACTAGTTTAACCGATAACACTGCTTCCAACCAAAGTTCTTAACTAGTTTAACCGATAACACTGCTTCCCACCAAAGTTCTTAACTAGTTTAACCGATAACACTGCTTCCAACCAAAGTTCTTAACTAGTTTAACCGATAACACCGCTTCCAACCAGTTTTACCGATAACACAGCTTCCAACCAAAGATCTTAACTAGTTTAACCGATAACACTGCTTCCAACCAAAGTTCTTAACTAGTTTAACCGATAACACTGCTTCCAACCAAAGTTCTTAACTAGTTTAACCGATAACACTGCTTCCCACCAAAGTTCTTAACTAGTTTAACCGATAACACTGCTTCCAACCAAAGTTCTTAACTAGTTTAACCGATAACACCGCTTCCAACCAGTTTTACCGATAACACAGCTTCCAACCAAAGATCTTAACTAGTTTAACCGATAACACTGCTTCCAACCAAAGTTCTTAACTAGTTTAACCGATAACACCGCTTCCAACCAGTTTTACCGATAACACAGCTTCCAACCAAAGATCTTAACTAGTTTAACCGATAACACTGCTTCCAACCAAAGTTCTTAACTAGTTTAACCGATAACACCGCTTCCAACCAGTTTTACCGATAACACAGCTTCCAACCAAAGATCTTAACTAGTTTAACCGATAACACAGCTTCCAACCAAAGATCTTAACTAGTTTAACCGATAACACCGCTTCCAACTAGTTTAACCGATAACACTGCTTCCAACCAAAGATCTTAACTAGTTTAACCGATAACACCGCTTCCAACTAGTTTAACCGATAACACAGCTTCCAACCAAAGATCTTAACTAGTTTAACCGATAACACCGCATCCAACTAGTTTAACCGATAACACAGCCTTCAACCAAAGATCTTAACTAGTTTAACCGATAACACAGCCTTCAACCAAAGATCTTAACTAGTTTAACCGATAACACCGCTTCCAACTAGTTTAACCGATAACACTACTTCCAACAAAAGTTCTGAACTAGCTTAACCGAGAACACTACTTCCAACAAAAGTTCCTAACTAGTTTAAAGGGGTCATATAATGCCATTTTTGTACAAGCTAATATGATTCTTTAGGGTCTAAATTAAAAGTTTGTAATATACTTTAATTAAAAATTCTCATTAGTATTGCAAGAAAACACTTATTTTACCTGGTCAAAAACAGCTCTGTTTTCAGCACGCCGTTTCAGTGTATATGACTTTAAATGATCATGAGCTTTGCTGACTCCGCCTCTCTGTTCTATGCGTCACCAGAGCCGGCTCTGGCATACACCGTTTGTAACACAATAACACAATAACCATAACGCGTTGTTCAGTATAAATGTGGGATTATGAATTATATTGAGAACGTCATACATAGAAAACATGCCGTAATGTACCCTGAGTGTAAACCTTGGCTTAGACGCATTCATTGTGAAGCGTGCAGCTAGCGATTTACAAGGATTAATATAAATATTAATATAAAGTTTAATAAAACGTTACACTCACTTCAGTTCTTTTGGAGGTTCAGCAGGAACACGAATATCTGCTACCGATCCTTTTTCAGGAGCAGCTTCTTAGCAAGACCAGCTTTACACTGATCCTCGTTTATAAAGCAGTCTGGTGTGTGAAATGATTCGCGCAAACATGAGCATTGACGTTGCTCGTGGGGAATATTCCCTTCGAAAACAAACTCAGCCACTGCGTCTTCAGCGGTTCAGATTTAGGAACATTAAAATGACTGTGTTCGTTATTACACCCAAGAACAGAACACCACAATCGCTTAGACGCCATTCTGCTCATAGACAGTGCTCCAGCATATCAACAATGACCGCGCCGGTCCGCGCAGACTATGAGCGACAGCTAGCGAGGGCGGGTCTGTGTTGAAACGCGGCTGTCAATCAACAATCGTGGGAGGGGCGTCCGTTTTATTTACGTCACAAAAACGAACGGCTCAATTTAAGACAGGGGAAAACATATAAGGAGATTAAAACAAAACCACTGGATGGATTTTTATCATTATATGATGTTTGTGTACAGACACTGCCAACACACATTTCAGTACAATCAACTTGTAAAAGTGCATGTACCATTATATGACCCCTTTAACAGATAACAATGCTTGCAACAAAAATCCTTAAGTTTAACCAATAACACCAGAGCAGCTGTAATTCCTAAGTCGTTTAACCAGAATAACTTCCTAGGTCAACCAGCATCAAAGCAGGATACGCCATAATGTGAAATCAAGCTGTCAGCTCCAGCACAGCAAATCAAAAGCAAACAGATTGCAATTTCATTTGATGCATGTGAATAAAAGACTATTTTCCCCGGTTTTGTGTTGCCAGGGTGTTTCATTATGTAAAAAGCTGCTTTGGAAGATATTCTGGGAATATTCGTACGTCTGTATTGGTTTCTCCATCCTTGCGGATTCTATTGTTTCAAAGCGAACTGGAGCCAGGCTCCACTTCTCTCTGCCAAGCTCTCCTCTGCTCGTCCCAGCGGTACTTTAATTTCATTCCCTTCTTTTTGAGCTCGACTTTATGAAAAACGAGAATAAAAACCCAATGAGTACGTAGGGTACAATGTATTCAAAGGCTGCCTGTATGTTTGGCTGCAAGCGTACAATTTTTAATGAGATGGATCCGCTCTCAAGCCTCAAACGCAGAACATCTCATGTGTTGCAGCTTCGAGGAGACTGCAAAATGACGTTCCCTCGTAATAACGCCACAGGTGCTGTAATTAATAGCTCCGGCACTCCTGTTTGCTTAAGACGGGGACCCGAGAGAGGTTTTCCTCTTCCTCAAAGACCGCACACAAACACACTTCACACACGGTTAATCCAGACCTGCGTCGACCCTGATAAGTCTAACGCTTTCTCCGCAGAGAAGGTAATTAGTTGTGAAATGCCGAGCGCAGCGGTTTGTTCTTGGAAAAACTATATTGATAAATGTTTGATTGGTCGTGTGCAGATGGCCACTGGCTTTACGACTGAGCTTGCAGTTTCTGCTAACGGAGTTACGAAGCGTTAAACAAACTCATCTGTTAGCTAGGCTCGGATTTGACAAATACTGGCATGGATTTGAAGCGTTTAGATACTTATAAATTGTACTAGCGATGAAGTCTGTGATTATCAAAATGAACAGTTTCAGTTTAACAGCTGCATTTATGCATTTGCCAGATGCTTTTTGTCTGAAGCGACTTGTGTTGCATTCAGTTCATCACTGTTGTTGCTGACACTCACATTTCAAATTCAATTCACATTTATTTCTATAGCGCTTTTCACAATACACATCATTTCAAAGCAGCTTTACAGAAAATGCATGAGCCCACATTATAATTAAGAGCGATCTGTTATCAGAGGAAACTGTCTAAGTTGTGTATCTCAGATATACAAAATCACAGTTAGCGAAAAAGGTGTTAATTTATACAATGCGATAATTGAATGGAGAAACAATGAGCTCATTGAAGTAATGAATACTTGTTTGCTAACAAATGATTATGACATTTAGAAAAATGTAGCATTGCTGCATCATCCACTCTTTCTCTTGCTCAAATGTCAGTCTTTGAGACTTTCACAAGAATAAATAACAATCTGCAAAAAATTATGCTGACTTTATGAAACATAAAGTCATAGAATGATTTACTGCATGTCGTTCCAAACCTGTGTGACTTACTTTCTGCTGTGAAACACAAAAGAAGATGTTTGCTATATTCATATGAATTTGGGTGAACTGTTCCTTTAAGCAAAAGTCTCTTCTTGCACTCCATTTAATCTCATTGTTGTCTAGTAGAAACAAGAGATGTTCTTTCTTCTCCTCTCTGTGTGTGTGTGTGTGTGTGTGTGTGTTTGTGGCCCTCGAGTGTTTCCAATGCACCCAACGATTAGCCCCGTAATCTCTGGCTCTGTTATTAGTCTTCCCTGCGGAGTGTAAGAAAGGTGTTATCTGAGATAGCAGAATCGGCTGACTCCACACCGGTGTGTGTGTGTCCATTCTTCACTTCCGCGGATTAGAAAGGACCAATTCAAAGTAGCCGCTGGCAGTTCTGTACCACAAGTCCATTCTCCGCATATCCCAACTCCTGGATTCTGTTCATTCCCGCGGAGAAGTCGTGGACAGAGGCCTCCAGCATCTCTCCGTGTGAATGTGGTTTTGTCTGGGCAGCGCCAGTGGGATTATGGGAAATGGAAACCCTAATTTTTGAGTTCAAGAGCTGTGCTGCATCGGCCGTGACTTCTCCTTTTGATGGAACACGTTTCATTCAGACTCATTTCACACCATTCGAGGTGAATAAAAACGAGCAGCACCTATAGTTGGAGGGGAATCTTTATAACCGAACGTTTTGCTGGGTTAAATGAAGGTTAAAGACTCGTAGAGCAGCTCACGCAAATCATAAAGATCCATTCAACATCCTGTGCTGCCAAAAAATCAGCATATTTTTTCTCATTTTTAATCAAATATATTCCAGAGATATATAAATAAAATATTATTTATTCATAATATTTTTTGTTGTTGTTTGTAACTAAATATATAGCAAAATGTTGTACGATATTAAGACTTGTTTTCAAATATTATATCTTTCTTTTTCTAAGCCTTTTGGCAAATGCATAAACCTCACAACAGTTTATTAGATTTATGCTCAAAACAAGAAAAAACAACTAGTTGCCAAAAGGGTAAACAAAACAAACTTAATTCAAGATATATTGTCTGAAAACTTTTTGTTTTTTACAAAACACTTATTCTCAAATAAATGTAGTTTTTTTAAGGGATGTTTATCATGCATTATTTTAGTATTATTTCTATACTATACTATAATATACTACTTTATACACTATTGAGATGGCATTTAAATTTACATTTAATTTTAGTTTAATTATTAGTAATTTTACATGCTCTTGTCCTTTTATTTGATTTTTGATTACATTTTTTAAATAGGTTTAATTTTCAACTTCAGTTTCAATTCAGTTAGTAATTGTAATACTTCAACCTAAATTTATTTCAGTTAGTTGCCAAGGCAACATTTCTATCTAATTTTCATTTAATATTTTTTCCCCATCTAATTTTTATATTTTCATTCAGCTTTTTTTTAGTTAACAAAAATAGTTTTTAAATATAATTTTTTTGTTGTTGACGATAACACTTTCAACAGTTCTTAACTAGTTTAACCGATAACAAGACTTCCAGCAAAACTTCTTAACTAGTTTGACCAATAACAAAACTTCCGACAAAATTTCTTAACTAGTTTAACCGATAACACTGCTTTCGACAGAAGGCCTTAACTAGTTTAACCAATAAAATTGCTTCCGACAAAAGTCCTTAACTAGTTTAACCAATAAAATTGCTTCCGACAAAAGTCCTTAACTAGTTTAACCAATAACACAGCTTCCAACAAAAGTCCTTAACTAGTTTAACCAATAACACCGCTTCCGACAAAAGTCCTTAACTAGTTTAACCAATAACACAGCTTCCGACAAAAGTCCTTAACTAGTTTAACCAATAACACTGCTTCCGACAAAAGTCCTTAACTAGTTTAACCAAAAACACTGCTTCCGACAGAAGTCCTTAACTAGTTTAACCAATAAAATTGCTTCCGACAAAAGTCCTTAACTAGTTTAACCAAAAACACTGCTTCCGACAAAAGTCCTTAACTAGTTTAACCAATAACACAGCTTCCGACAAAAGTCCTTAACTAGTTTAACCAATAACACAGCTTCCGACAAAAGTCCTTAACTAGTTTAACCAATAACACTGCTTCCGACAAAAGTCCTTAACTAGTTTAACCAAAAACACTGCTTCCGACAGAAGTCCTTAACTAGTTTAACCAATAAAATTGCTTCCGACAAAAGTCCTTAACTAGTTTAACCAAAAACACTGCTTCCGACAAAAGTCCTTAACTAGTTTAACCAATAACACTGCTTCCGACAAAAGTCCTTAACTAGTTTAACCAAAAACACTGCTTCCGACAAAAGTCCTTAAAGGGTCACTCCACCCATTTGCATTAAGAGGTCCATTGTTAGACAACCAGTCATACTATTGAATGGTCGTGCAACATTCTTTCATTTTCCCCTGAGACGAGAGAAATCTACTATTTACCTTTTTCACTTCCTCCTACAATGACGCAAAAATCGTCATTTGACGTCATTGTAGGAGGAAGTGTAAAAAGGGGGGATTTCTGTATAGACTACAAGCACAAATTCCCACCCTTTCAAACCCGCCCATAGGGGGTTGTGCCAATGCGCTAACAGAGCTATCACAGATCAGTGGGTGGGACTTTACTTGCAGATACTGAAAGCAATATCAGCCATCTTGTTTATAAGCTAAGCTAACAAGCGCTGTGGATATAGGAAGTTACGACAATGACGGAAGAAACTAAACATGATATGGAAGTAGAGGATTTTGAAATTCTGCTGCTCGAATCCGCTGTTCGTGGCTATCTTTACGAGCCGCAATATAGTGAAGAGCAGCTGAGGCTGATGGAGGATCAGGAGGCGGCTGCCTTTCGCGGACAAGAAGCCCGGACTGGGTCGAGCTGAGGCGGGCTGCTGGTGCGTGTGCTCTCGCTGTGCGCTACGGACACAGATAGAGTCCGTCTGCTGCAGAGAATTTCAACGATCGCAATTTCTCCTGGACGAAATCTCTGAATCAGACGACCACACGGACGTTTGTGTTGTGATGTGAACCATCCTAGTTTCGCCTGACTGAACATCCAGGTAACATGCAATAATTCACCATATAGAAAGAAATACAAACGAGTAATTCACTAATGAGTTTGCCAATGTAACGGGGTTCGTTGTTGTGGGAAGAAGGAGGCTGGAACCGGCGAACATTTAAACGTTTTAATAGTAAAATAAACAAATACAAAACAAAAGTATAAGCCAGCTGGCCACACACAACAGAAACAAAACATAAAATCAGGCCTGTTCCTTTTGTGCTTCCGCTCCTCCGTGAGAGATATGAGACCGCTGCACAGGTGTCATTCATTATCACTCGCGTCATCCTCTCACGTCCCTCGCCCTCGTCCTGCTCGCCACAGCCAACTAACTAGACATTTTTTGTGAAATGAATTTCAAACTCATTTGGCAGCTAGCCTTCTTGTAGACGGAAGAGTGATTTCTCTGATGTTTGCGCTGTTCTGGATTAACGTAGTGGGAGTGGCTTGCGGAGCTGTGCAACGTGGTGCATTGTGGGAGTTGTTGTCTTACATACAAATGCGCCCCAAAGTTATTTTCTGTCTTTTCTCGGTCAAGAGGGCACCAAATTCAAAATTCCTTTTACATTTCGACTACATATATAACCCACTTTCAATAAAGATTAATGTTGAAATGGGTGGAGTGACCCTTTAACTAGTTTAACCAATAACACCGCTTCCGACAAAAGTCCTTAACTAGTTTAACCAATAACACCGCTTCCGACAAAAGTCCTTAACTAGTTTAACCAAAAACACTGCTTCCGACAAAAGTCCTTAACTAGTTTAACCAGTAACACCGCTTCCGACAAAAGTCCTTAACTAGTTTAACCAATAACACCGCTTCCGACAGAAGTCCTTAACTAGTTTAACCAGTAACACTGCTTCCGACAAAAGTCCTTAAAGGGATAGTCACCCAAAAATATGTAAGTATACCACGGTACCAGAATCTTTTACCATAGTATGGCACCATGCCATAGAATAGTAGTCAATGGGGCCCGAGATCTGTTTGGTTACCAACATTCTTCAAAATATCTTCCTTTGTATTCAGCATAAAACAAAGACATTTATAAAGGTTTGGAACAACTTGAGGGTAAGTAAACTATAACAGAATTTTTCATTTTTGATTGAACTATCCCTTTAACTAGTTTAACCAATAACACCGTAGCAGCTGTAATTCTTAACTAGTTTAACTGGAATAACTAGGTCAACCAGCATCAAAGCAGGATAAGCCATAATATGAAATCAGGCTGTCAGCTCCAGCACAGCAAATCAAAAGCCGTTTAAAGGCCTGATTGACATTTCCCGAACTCAACCTTTATTTGCGGCGTCTTTTGATGAAACGTCCCTGCGTGAGGCTTTTCAGTGCTGTTGAAAGCGCAGGACGTGTTTTTGAGGCGTCATCAGTAATTGCCGAGTCTGATAAATGCGAAGCGGCTGTAATTCTTGTTTTGTTTTCTTCCATTTTAAGCCGGGTGGCTCCCTGCTGGCTCGCCACATCTTTAAAACGCCAATCACGTCGCCCTGACACTTTTGTGCATGACATAACAGAGCAGACGACTTCAGCTTGTGAGCGTGCAACCCATGCAGACGTCTTCAGATGGGCTTTTTTTCTGCATAAAGCTCACGTTTGCTGACGATTTCACCGCCCTGCGTCATATTTTCTGAATGAAGTTCTTATTTTGGGGTGCCGATTAAAAAAATAGTGGCTGACAAAACATGATTGTCGTAATTTGTGTCGTCAATATCATTTTGTTGCATTTTTGGTTTTGACAACCATTTAGGGTGAAGAAGTCTCATGTAATCACTGAAAAACTGCCACAAAGACATGATTCTCTGAGCCAGATCACAACTATCTGTTCAATTTTCAGCGCATTTTCACGTTTGACATTATTTAATCTGGATTTCAAGGCCGGTGACAGCAGAAAATGCATGTTTTACTACATCCACATTGCGACAGAAAAGTACAGACTTTGTGAAAAAAGCTTAAGAACTTGTGCTCATGTAAAGTTCTTCGACATTAAATGGAGTATTTTGAACATATTTTACACTCTTTTGCAGATTACTGCAAATGAAGTGATCATTGTTTTTGTCATTAAAACTTTTGACTGCTTTTGTTATTTGAATAAGTGCATTACAGCTGATATATACATGCACTACCAGTCAAAAGTTTTGGAGTCGTAAGATTTTTTAATGTTTTTAAAAGTAGTCTCTTCTGCTCACCAAGGCTGCATTTATTTGATTAAAAATACAAAAAAAAATTTAATTTAAAATAACTGTTTTCTATTTTAATATATTTTAAAGCATCATTTATTCCTGTGATCAAAGCTAATTTTAATAGTGTTTAATGTTACGAAAGCTTTCAATTTCAGATAAATGCTGTTCTTTTGAACTTTTTATTCATCAAAGTATCCTGAAATAAAAATGTAAATAACTGTTTTCAACACTGATAATAATCATAAATGTTTCTTGAGCATCAGATCCTCATATTAGAGTGATTTCTGAAGGATCATGTGACACATGTAATGATGCTGTTGATCACAGGAATAAATTACACTTTACTGTATATTCTCATAGAAAACAGCTGATTTACATTATAATAATATTTTACAATTTTTACTGTATTTTTGATCAAATAAATGCAGCTTTGATCACAGGAATAAATTATATTTTACTATATATTCACGTAGAAAACATTTATTTAAAATTGTAATAATATTTCACAATATTACTGTTTAACATTTGTATTTTTAATCAAATAAATGCAGTCTTAGTGAGCAGAAGAGACTACTTTTAAAAACATAAATAATATTTTGACTGGTAGTGTAATTTGAAAAATCTTCGTTCTTATTTCGTGCAGAAACTGTATGTGCCGGAAATGCTGAGGAAGAGCATGATTTTTGCGCAGTCTCTGCACAGACCGCCCAGACGTCCCTGGTGACCTCCTGTACATAATTGATTGTTTATCTTCCTGCTGCATGAATGACAGAAGCGCAGGAGTGTTTCCCGATGTGATCGTCCTGCAGGTGTGACGCCCGTGACCTTGAGATAATCCTCTCATCTGACATCTCAGTTCTGTGCCGCTCAGCACCGCTGTGATAGACAGCAGCACAATGCTTGTTTGGGCCTGTCTGCATGTGTGTGTGTGTGTGTGTGTGTGTGTGTGTGTGTCTTAATGCAGTCTGCTGCATTCATCTCTTTGGGATTGAGACTGTCATTTCCAGTTTGCATGAAGAAACTGGAGACACGTGGTGAACGACATTGACGGGTTTCAGGCCGGATCGAGATGAACAAAGTGTCGTTGTGCTCCTTTAGACAACAAATGCACTGCGGAAAACTAGTTTCGTCTCATTTTTCAGTACAAATATCTAAACATTCTTAAACCAAGATACACTCACTTGAGACGTTATGGAAGCTTGTTTCCGCCACAGAATGAAAAATAAAAAAGGTAATTGCGACTTTTTATCTCACAATTCTGACTTTTTTTCTCACAATTGCGAGTTTACATCTCGCAATTCTGACTTTATTTCTCAGAATTGCGAGTTATAAAGTCAGAATTGCGTGATATAAAATCGCAATTGCGTGTTATAAAGTCAGAATCGTGAGATATAAAGTCAGAATTGCGAGATATAAAGTCAGAATTTATTGATATAAAGTCAGAATTGTGAGATATAAAGTCGAAATTGTGAGATATAAAGTCAGAATTGTGAGATTTAAAGTCAGAATTGTGAGATATAAAGTCAGAATTGCGTGATATAAAGTCGAAATTGCATGTTATAAAGTCAGAATTGCGTGTTATAAAGTCAGAATTGTGAGATCTAAACTATTCTGAGGGGAAAAAAGTCTTTTTTCCCCCTTAGAATTGGCCTGATAACTCGCAATTGCGCGTTTATATCTCACTCTTTATATCTCTATCTTTCTGAGAAAAGATGTCAGAAATTCGAGACATAAACTCGCAATTATGTGTTATAATGTCAGAATTGCGAGATGTAAACTCGCAATTGTGAGAAAAAAGTCAGAATTGTGAGATAAAAAGTCGCAATTCTGTCTTTTTGCGACTTTATTTCTCATAATTGCGACTTTATATCTCGCAATTGCGACTATTTCTAAGAATTGCAACTTTATATCTCGCAATTGCGACTTTATTTCTCACAATTCTGACTTCATATCTCACAATTGTGAGATAAAAAAGTCGCAATTATTTTTACATTTTTTTTTTATTCAGTGGCGGAAACAAGCTTCCATAGACGTAAAATGAAGTATTATTTACTGGGAGAAAAAACACTAAATTAAGTGCTTAAAACAGGACCAAATATCTGCCAATGGAGTCAGAAAATGTTCAGAAGATGTTTTGCTTTTCTAAAGTTTAGATATTTGTACTGGAAAACAAGACAGAAATACTGAGGAAGAAGAACATGTTTTGGCAGTGTGCAGCATAAAAATTAATATAAGAGTTGAATTTAGATTCTAAACATGCTTTTTAGACTGGAGAGGAAGTTCTGAAAGTTACAGTATGTTTTCATAGTAATATCGAACTCTTGCATCTCTTTTTTATGATTTGACCCCTTTAATAAATCCAAAGCAGGCATATGGGATGGCGATTGATTTATTCATGCGGTTCTTGGCTCTGCTGAATATAGTAATGATGGGAAATGTTGGCGGCCCTCTTTGATATTAAGCCAGTGTTCGTTTTCTTTCTGATTTTATATTAATTAGAGGAATGATGACAGCTCTGAAGGCATTTTATGCAATAAAAATATAATTTTCTATCACAGCTGCGAGATGCTTCCACACAGGGTCTAAAATTAACACTCGCCAAGAGCCAAATGTCAATAAAGACTGGCTTTCACTGGTCACTCGCCAGCTGGACGGAAAATATATTAGGAACCGCAAGATAATATAGAAATATATGAGGATATTCTGTTGCAAAAAATGAGAGTGATTTAAATGAGATATACAAACATCTACTGAATTTGATGAATCTGATGAATTTCTTCATGTGTCTTGGGAAAGAGATGGAGCCTGGATTTACTTTCAGCCTAAAAACACATAAATAAATAAATAAAAATTGCAGCCTTTTCCTTTCATACAGTTCCTGTTAAAAAACACAAGTAAAAATTAAAAAAAGATTGAATGAATGATTGAATAAATAAATAAGCAAATAAATAAATGATAATTGCATCATTTTCTTGTCACACTGTCTTTATAAGTGAAGAGTTTGGTTCCAAAACGCAATAAATCCATTTAGATTAATTTGAGTAAAAATGTGTTTTCTTTACCAAGAAAGTGGAAAGATGAAAACCACTATTTTCTGTTTCAAACTTTCACATAGCATTTGTAGGTCATAATAACAAATCCAGGTTTTGATTTTCAAAGATTTATTATAAAAACGGATTATTTTTCCCCCCAAAATGCAATAAATCCATTAAAAAAATAAATCTAAATGCAATTAATCCATTGAATCAATATAAAAGTTTTTTTCTTCATATTGAAACTGTTGAAAATACACCACAACGTAAGTTTATTAGTATAATATTTTTATTAAGAACTGTAAAGAAGATTGAAAACATTTGTCCTCCTCCCGAGTGCCTCATCTTCTTAATCTCCTCACATAAATGATTCGATTTCGATGCCTTACGCTTCTTACCCACCGCAGAAACAACCACAGGTTCATCAATGCCGTCAAAATTATTCTTTTTTTTTGTTTGTTTGTTGATCGAAAGTACAAAATAGATCAGAAAAACTAGGAAGCCGGGTGTATTTAAGGCGCTGCCGTTACTGTTTACATTGTGTGGAATGGTGCGTTGTGATTGGTTGAGAGTGGAATGGTGCGTTGTGATTGGTTGAGAGCGGATATATCGCATTCTGCAGAGAAGGGAGACTGGCGTTTGTCGCGGTTTGGAAAGAAAGGGAGAAAACATGACAGAATAACACGGCGGATATCGCATTTTACTTCAAATTAAACATGGACTTTTCAATACCAACCAGATACAATACTGATTTTTGCAGTAACTATTTTTTTTTTTTTAAATGGCGTTTATCGCGTTTTGGAACCAAACTCTTCAAATAAAAAAGGAAAAGAAAACAAATAAATGAACACATTCAAATAATTCAAATAAAATAAAATAAGGTTTCACGGCCGGTACGTAATCCATCATTGACCGGCAAAAAGTACATTTTGGACCCTGGTTTCGCATGATTTTCTGTGCAGTTCTGAGGGTAATTTCATTCATCCTATTTCAATGTAAATCTTATAAGCACAAGAATCTCAGTTCTTACTCTCTGAAGACCCTTTCATATAAACACACCTTGAAACAGGAGTCTCTCAACGTGAGGCCGATCTTCGCCAGATCATTGAAAACACACTTCTGACCAACTGCTGTTTCATGTAAAAGCATTTGGATTTACTTTTTTCTGACACTGACCGATTGATTATATCAGCACTAATTGCTTTTAAAAGTCGATGATTTTTTAAAGTGTCATTTTTCCACCAGCAAGTCTAGTGATGACATGTAAAGGTTTATAGTTGGTCTATATCCAGATTCATGGACCACAACTGCATGTTTGCTAATAGAAATAATGATTTATTTTTTCAAATCACTAAATGTGAAAAATGTAAAGATGTGAAATACTCAAGGAAAACAGCTTACCAGCCACTACTGTGCTTCCCTCCTGAGTCACACACACACGGCCTGTAATTATTCCCTTATTTGTGTTTATTCTGCCGGGAGTGTGTTTGCGGGAGGATTTTATGAAATCTCAGCCGGTCTCAGAGATGAATGTATCCCACAATCCCTCATGGATACAGATCTCAGTGTCCGCTCAAGGTCAGTTAGAGGGCAGAAGGAAAGACTCACGGCTGCAGATTTCTGCCATCTTCAGCTTGTGCTGAAAAATATTTTTTGAAAAATTACAGATTTTATCCTTAAGAAACTGATTGGATGGCGAAAAGCATCTCTATAAAGATGGTTTGATCCCAGCTAGCAGGAAACGTTCAGACAAGGTTCTCTTAAAGTTAAGAATAAACGAGTAACGGTAATAAAACGCTCGTTCAAAGTTATCTGGTCTGATAACACAGTTATGATCTGATCTCTGATCTCCCTCTGTAGAGCACGATGAGTGTGTGTCCGAATACACACTCTCACACACACACACACACACACACACACACACACACACACACACACACACACACACACACACACACACACACACACACACACACACAGTTATGATCTGATCTCTGATCTCCCTCTCTAGAGCATGATGAGTGTGTGTCCGGGCAGCACAGCAGCGATGAATACACACACACACACACACACACACACACACACACAGTTATGATCTGATCTCTAAACTCCCTCTCTAGAGCACAATGAGTGTGTGTCCGGGCAGCACAGCTGCGATGAATACACACTCACACACACACACACACAGTTATGATCTGATCTCTGATCTCCCTCTCTAGAGCACGATGAGTGTGTGTCCGGGCAGCACAGCTGCGATGAATACACACTTACACACACACACACACACACACACAGTTATGATCTGATCTCTGATCTCCCTCTCTAGAGCACGATGAGTGTGTGTCCGGGCAGCACAGCTGCGATGAATACACACTCACACACACACACACAGTTATGATCTGATCTCTGATCTCCCTCTCTAGAGCACGATGAGTGTGTGTCCGGGCAGCACAGCTGCGATGAATACACACTCACACACACACACACACACACACACACACACACACACACACACACACACACACACACACAGTTATGATCTGATCTCCGATCTCCCTCTCTAGAGCACGATGAGTGTGTGTCCGGGCAGCACAGCTGCGATGAAAACGCTCTGTGTTTCAACACCGTCGGCGGCCACAGCTGCTCCTGCAAACCCGGATACACCGGCAACGGCACCACCTGCAGAGGTGAGACAGTCTTCCATCTGCCACCTCACCCCGTCACGTGACCCGTCTCACTCTCACCCCAGTCACGTGACCCGTCTCACTCTCACCCCGTCACGTGACCCGTCTCACTCTCACCCCAGTGACGTGACCCGTCTCACTCTCACCCCGTCACGTGACCCGTCTCACTCTCACCCCAGTGACGTGACCCGTCTCACTCTCACCCCAGTGACGTGACCCGTCTCACTCTCACCCCAGTCACGTGACCCGTCTCACTCTCACCCCAGTGACGTGACCCGTCTCACTCTCACCCCGTCACGTGACCCGTCTCACTCTCACCCCGTCACGTGACCCGTCTCACTCTCACCCCAGTCACGTGACCCGTCTCACTCTCACCCCGTCACGTGACCCGTCTCACTCTCACCCCGTCACGTGACCCGTCTCACTCTCACCCCGTCACGTGACCCGTCTCACTCTCACCCCAGTCACGTGACCCATCTCACTCTCACTCAGTCACGTGACCCATCTCACTCTCACCCCGTCACGTGACCCGTCTCACTCTCACCCCGTCACGTGACCCGTCTCACTCTCACCACGGTCACGTGACCCGTCTCACTCTCACCCCGTCACGTGACCCGTCTCACTCTCACCCCGTCACGTGACCCATCTCACTCTCACCCCGTCACGTGACCCGTCTCACTCTCACCCCGTCACGTGACCTGTGTTACTCTCACCCCAGTGACGTGACCCGTCTCACTCTCACCCCGTCACGTGACCCGTCTCACTCTCACCCCAGTGACGTGACCCGTCTCACTCTCACCCTGTCACGTGACCCGTCTCACTCTCACCCCAGTCACGTGACCCGTCTCACCCTCAACCCGTCACGTGACCCGTCTCACTCTCACCATGGTCACGTGACCCGTCTCACTCTCACCCCGTCACGTGACCCGTCTCACTCTCACCCCGTCACGTGACCCGTCTCACTCTCACCCCAGTCACGTGACCCGTCTCACTCTCACCCCGTCACGTGACCCGTCTCACTCTCACCCCGTCACGTGACCCGTCTCACTCTCACCCCGTCACGTGACCCGTCTCACTCTCACCCCAGTCACGTGACCCATCTCACTCTCACTCAGTCACGTGACCCATCTCACTCTCACCCCGTCACGTGACCCGTCTCACTCTCACCCCGTCACGTGACCCGTCTCACTCTCACCACGGTCACGTGACCCGTCTCACTCTCACCCCGTCACGTGACCCGTCTCACTCTCACCCCGTCACGTGACCCATCTCACTCTCACCCCGTCACGTGACCCGTCTCACTCTCACCCCGTCACGTGACCTGTGTTACTCTCACCCCAGTGACGTGACCCGTCTCACTCTCACCCCGTCACGTGACCCGTCTCACTCTCACCCCAGTGACGTGACCCGTCTCACTCTCACCCTGTCACGTGACCCGTCTCACTCTCACCCCAGTCACGTGACCCGTCTCACCCTCAACCCGTCACGTGACCCGTCTCACTCTCACCATGGTCACGTGACCCGTCTCACTCTCACCCCGTCACGTGACCCATCTCACTCTCACCCCAGTGACGTGACCCGTCTCACTCTCACCCCGTCACATGACCGTCTCACTCTCACCCCGTCACGTGACCCGTCTCACTCTCACTCTCACCCCGTCACGTGACCCGTCTCACTCTCACCCCATCACATGACCCGTCTCACTCTCACCCCATCACATGACCCGTCTCACTCTCACCCCGGTCACATGACCCGTCGCACTCTCACCCCATCACATGACCCGTCTCACCTGTGTGTGTCCTCTCTCTGACCCTCAGCGCTCTGCGACGGACGCTGTCTCAACGGGGGCTCCTGCGTGACTCCGAACATCTGTGTGTGTCCGCAGGGCTTCAGCGGGCAGAACTGCGAGACCGGTAAGATTCACTCCTAACGCCTCTTTCTGATCTCCAGTGCTTTCCAACGCCTCTCTCAGCTCCTCCAGCTCGGCTGAGGACTCTTTCATCTCGTTGCGAACAAAGCGTGAGTGTGTAAATTGCAGTTTTGAAGACGAGTGCTTGATTGCGGATGTTTGCTGTGGGAGGAAGAGTGAAGCTGAACTATATCATAGTAATGGTGTATACAGTTACTTTTGCTGGAAATTCAACAAGAAGTGCTCTCTGTATAAACACACACACACACACACACACAAACACACATGCAGACACACACACACGCACATGTGTGTATTTATAAATACTAAATTATTATACGCAGTACACACACATATATTATGTAAACACAAACTTTTATTTTGGACGCGATTAATCGTTGCCCAGCACTAATATATATATAATTCTCTACTTTTGTCTAATCCTAATTACAAATGAAATGTTCTAGTTTGTGATGTTGCTCAGCATCAACTAAACAAACAGTTTAACCTGTTATATCTAATAACATGTTCTTCCTCATCTAGACTAGTTTGAGCGAGTCTTGCTCTGTCTGTATTTTCACATAACCTTCCCTTTATATACTTGCTATTCTTCTGTTTAAAAAAAAATATGATTATGTCTCCTGTACACACACTCATTTGTCTTGTCTTAATTTAGGCCTCAAGCTTTGTTTAGTTTACTAAATAGAGCATCAGTTCCTCCTACAGATAAAGGGAAACGCGTCCACCATCTGTGCGTTTATCATCTCAGTGAAACAGAGTCATCTTTGTTTCTCGTTCCCTCTCACCCGCCGCCGGCTCACGTTTATTTACCGGGTTCTGCTGTTATTGAGCCCCTGGGTAAAACCACAGCTCTCCGTCGCTCTACTTCTGAGCTGGATGGAGACAGATTACATGTTTTAATGAAAACACGAGAAGAAACTCTCAGTGGAAACGTGCAGCGACTTTTGCTTTGTGTCGTAGATTAGCATTGTGTTTTGATGCGCTAGTCCCGCGTGAGCAATTTCCAGCAGATGTTGCCTGTTTCTGGACGGTTTCACACAGCAGACGAACCGAACGAATCCAATGAGACACACAGCGCACGTCTCAACCCATCGATCCCCATATAAAGGCCATTTTTACGAGATGCCCTCACTCTGGCCTTTGATTAAAATCAAATGGCTTTTCTTTCAGAATTTTCTGTTCGCTTTCTCCTAGAGGATACAAGATGGAATGAATCGGATGAGTTAGTTTTTTTTCTCCCACATTGATGTTGGAATCGTATTTAACAATTTTTCACAAACCACCAGAGACCCTTGAAGCAAAAGGTCTTACAAAGTTCATGTAACCGAACTGTTTCATAAAATCAAAACACGAGAGGTTGTGTTATATTGTGAATATTGTCATGTCAACTCTATTAAGCCATGAGACACAGCAAGATAAAATAAATTGCAAATAATAGAAGTCATAATATTCTGTAAAATTGTCAACATTTTAACTAAAAAAGCAAAGTTTGTCAATACAAATGTTTTGAAAGCTTAGTTCAGGAAAAAGTTTAAAAGCTTTGAACTTTATGGACAGATAGACAGATAGATAGACGGATAGATAGATAGATAGACAGACAGACAGACAGACAGACAGACAGACAGACAGACAGACAGACAGACAGACAGATAGATAGATAGATAGATAGATAGATAGATAGATAGATAGATAGATAGATAGATAGATAGATAGATAGATAGATAGATAGATAGATAGATAGATAGATAGATAGATAGATAGATAGATAGATAGATAGATAGATAGATAGATAGATAGATAGATAGATAGATAGACAGACAGACAGACAGACAGACAGACAGACAGATAGATAGATAGATAGATAGATAGATAGATAGATAGATAGATAGATAGATAGATAGATAGATAGATAGATAGATAGATAGATAGATAGACGTCAAATGTATTAATGCATTACATGTCTGCTTTTCTACTCCGTAAATCCAGTTTGTGTTTTGATGGTCAGTGTTTTGATGGTCTGTGTTTTGATGGTCAGTGTTTTGATGATCAGTGTTTTGATGGTCAGTGTTTTGATGGTCAGTGTTTTGATGGTCTGTGTTTTGATGGTCAGTGTTTTGATGGTCTGTGTTTTGATGGTCAGTGTTTTGATGGTCAGTGTTTTGATGATCAGTGTTTTGATGATCAGTGTTTTGATGGTCTGTGTTTTGATGGTCTGTGTTTTGATGATCAGTGTTTTGATGGTCAGTGTTTTGATGATCAGTGTTTTGATGGTCAGTGTTTTGATGGTCAGTGTTTTGATGGTCAGTGTTTTGATGGTCTGTGTTTTGATGGTCAGTGTTTTGATGATCAGTGTTTTGATGGTCAGTGTTTTGATGGTCAGTGTTTTGATGGTCAGTGTTTTGATGGTCTGTGTTTTGATGGTCAGTGTTTTGATGGTCAGTGTTTTGATGGTCAGTGTTTTGATGGTCAGTGTTTTGATGGTCAGTGTTTTGATGGTCAGTGTTTTGATGATCAGTGTTTTGATGGTCAGTGATGGTCTTCATTGTGTGTCAGGACTGAAGAGGCAGTTCTGACTGTAATTTTGTCAGCATGATGTCTGTGCCATTTTCCTCGTCCTGCTGTTTGTCTAGTAAAGTGTCTGTTGGAAAATAGGCATTTTTGATTCCTGCTGGGCAGCCTGAAGCCTCAGCCGTCAAATGAACTAATAAAGCAGCAGAAACGCAGAATAAATGAGCTGGTGCTGTTGAACTGATGCTAGAGCAGGTTTACGAATGAAAGCACGCTAGTTTGATATTCACCTGGAGGCCTGATGTTATTTTTATTCTGCTCAAGTTTCAATCAACTTGGTTATGAATCAAACGGCATGAAAATGCAGCGAATAACAGACAAACACACTCACAGCTTCACAGGAGCCAGTGAATTCATGCAGACATTTGCAAAACCTTCTAATGCTGCATCCGAAATGAAAAGGAACCTCATGAATGAGTGATTTCAATGGGCAAAAACTCATAGCGAAGGACATCAAACTTGCATCATGATTTCAGGAGTTTTTCCATTAGCATACTGCTATCTTTTGCTCCTGTAAGCTTAAACATACATAGTAGAGAGTGTTTTAATTAGATGCAAGATGACATCATCAACATCAAAATAGATACTGTTAATCTATTCACCACTCTGAATTTAAAAAAAAATGTTTTTAATGTTTTTGAAAGATATAACATAACTTTTGATCAATTTAACGTGTCCATGCGGAGTGAAAGTATTCATTTCTTTCCAAAAACTCCTTTCATAGAGTCTTTCTAAAGCAGATACGGACGTTTACTTGCATCCGAGTTTCAGCTTTGAGGGAAATATTACAGCATAAACAAACAAGAATAAACAGAATCATCAAAGTGAGTCGAGAATGAGAAAACAATCATCAACAAAAGGATGAAACCGCTCTTTCATAAAGGTAATAAAGGGAAGATGAGAAACAAACAGAAGCGAACACGATGCAAAATTTACTCAACAAAGACAATAGTCAATCAAAGAGTATAAATCTCTCTAAATAGGCAAAATAGTAAGTTTTATGTTTTCTCCGTCATTGATCCGCTGTTTCTGAGGCGTTTTCTGAGCATCATGCTATGATACAAACCTTTATCAAACTCAAATGAACTAGAATCTTCCCTTACATAAGCGTTCGATCAATAAACATTATAATCAGATGCATATCACACGCCTCGAGATGCAAGAGGGTTTCCTCAGTTAACCGGGACGCTCGAGTCTTCAGAAGCTCAATGCTTTATACTGTACGTCTCCTCTGGAGCCACCGAGAGCAAGTCATGAGCCTCAAAGAGAATCACACTCTCACAAATACAAGAGGCTGTGTGTGTGTGTGTGTGTTTGGGGCTCTGGGATACGACTGAACATGAAAATGCTTTCACTCGCCTGCTCTCTTGTCCTCTTCTCTGGCTTTTACGAATCCTCTCGAGACCATCTGACAAACTATTCGAGCAGAGAAAGACACAGGCATGATATGGAGGATGATCTGAGGGAAAATTCACTGAAAACCATGCACAGAAAGAAAGGACACGGGATTAGCATGCATGCTAGGTGTCTCTGCACCTCAATGATGTCATCGCGTCCCTATAGAGGCTGCGGAGACGCAGGAGATGCATTATTCACACAATCGCGCACATGCAATCACAGACTATACAATCACGCTACTTGCATTATTCACAATGCACATAATCGCAAACAAATCACACACTTGCATGTACATGCAATCACAGATATAAATGCACATTGCATATGCATTATTCACAATGCACACAAAAATCACAAGTGAAGATTATTCAAACATTCTGTATGCATTATTCACAATGCACACAAACCACATGCATGCACACACACAACAAATCATGCACAAATGCACACAAAATTACAAGTACTTGTGGACATCAAACAAACATGCTAAATGGCATGCCTTATTCACAAAACACATGAATCGAATTGTACAAATACGGTATGTGCATTATTCACAACGCACACATAACAAATCACACCTGCACGCTCAAAGAAATCACAAGTGCAGATTATAAAAACATGCTGAATGCATTAATCACAATGCACACAAACCATGTGCATGCACACACAACAAACAAATCACACACATATGCACACAGAAACACAAGTACTTGTGCACATTAAACAAACACACATGCATTATTCACAAAACACACTTGCATGTACTTGCAATCACAAATATAAATGCACATTGTATGTGCATTATTTACAATGCACACGTATGCAAACACAAAAAAGACGCGCACATGTACAAACATGCTGTATGCATTATTCACAAACATGCATACACAAAAAATCACAAGTGCACATTATGCAAACATTATTCACAATGCACACAAACTACACACACACACAAATGGACTTGTGCACATTAAACAAACATGCTACATGCATTATACACAAAACAATCGCAAACAAATCACACACACATGCACACAAACGACATGCATTCACACAACAAATCACACACATATGCACACAAAATGTACTTTGGCACATTAAACAAACACACTACATGCATTATTCACAAACACATGAATCAAACCAATCACACACTTGCAAGTATGTGCAATCACAGATACAAGTTCACATTTATGTACATCATTCACAATGCACACAAATCACAACATATTTGTATAAGTAACTGTCTTCTTTAAAGGATTTCTAAAAATTGTAATTGGAAAACAAGATTAATTTAAAACTCATCATTGCTGTTTAAAAAAATAAAATAAACATTTTGTAAAAAACAATTAAAAAAAGGCTAAGTGAGCAACATGTATAACAGAAATCTAGAAGTACTTCAACACTTCAGAAGATCTTTCAACCAAAGTCAAGTCACGAATTCAACACCACTGTCTTATAAACTCGCTGTACAGCGCAGCACTGAGAACGAGAGGAGAGACGCCTGCATTTCTTCTGGCTTTCGTTCTGTCCTCGATGCTCTTCTGTGTTGTTTAATTAAAACAGTGAGGGCACGAACCCCCGACAGACCCTCACACTGATCACATGATCACACTGACATCATTAAACCTGCGCTGTGTTTGAGCCACTGAAGCTCTCAGTCGACGGCATATTTATGTCTGTTTAAAGTGTATACTTGCATATACAGTCACACCAAAAATGATTCAGACACCAGATATCATTTTTGATATTTTTTTCACTAGTGTGTGCAGGACACTATAGTTCATTTGTGTAAGTGAGGATCGCAAAATAAAGTAAATGTGACATATTATACCCAAATATTCTTCATACAGTGACTACCAGTAAAAATTTGGGATCAAAAATGATTCCTCCACTTTGAGCTGATCATGTTTTCTTCAGTGTGTTTTCTGTAATTGCTAATGCTCTTTTTACACACAGACTGAACAACATGAAGCATTGCTTGGTCACTGGTTGAGCTAAACTGGTATTATCTAATTGTGTAGTTAAATTTAACAGCTGACAGATATTCAACATAATTCATGTGTGAGAGTCTAACAGAAGGACGGACAAAACCAGTCAAATATCCACTGAGTTCTGCTCATATTTTATTAACATTTTCTAAACTATAGCGAATAAACTGTGATAATGTGAGAAATGTTGAAGGTGTCTTTGGTTTGACTGTATGCAACTCCAAACTGAAGTTCAGGAGGAGCTTGTACATCTAGACCTGTCAATCATATTTCAAAGATATTGTAGTCACTGACTGTGAGGATGTTCAGTTCCTCGAAACACAGGCGGTGTCGTGGGAAAGGTGTGGACTTCATCAGGTCAGTGTTTTGAGGAGGTCAGGTGAGATTTATGGTATTTGTTGCTCATTAGAAGGCCATTCTGCTGTCAGCCGTTACTCACCGACAAACATTTCATCCCCGCCGCGCCGCTTCGTTTGTTTCGGCTCCTCGTTCGCTGAGGTCTTTCTTTCTTTAACGCCCCGAGCGAGAAATGAAGCCGTTGTCTGCCGGTAAATACTAGCCAGTTTAAATTTCACATCTTGTTACTTTTTCGCTTTGATGTCGTAATTCTGAAGATTGGATTGTAATGTTGCATGAAGTCATTGTGTTCAGAGTGGATTCAGCTGTAGTGGAACAAGATTTTCCCCTGGAGAAACACACACACACACACACAGAGAGAGAGAGAGAGCAGGAACATCCACATGTCAGATACTGTATATGCTCTTACAGAAATTGTTGTAATTATATGCACTACCAGTCAAAAGTTTGGGATCGATAAGCTTTTTAATGTTTTTAAAAGAAGTCTCTTCTCCTCACCAAGGCTGTGTTTATTTGATAAAAAAAACATTAAATTCCTTCAGAAATCATTCTAATATGATGATTTGATGCTCAAAAACCATTCATTATTATTATCAGTGTTGAAAACAGTTGTGTACTTTTTTATTTCAGGATTCTTTGATAAATAGAAAGTTCAAAAGAACAGCATTTATTTTAAATAGAATCTTTTGTAACATTATAAATCTTTACTGTCACTTTTGATCAATTTAATTCATCCTTGATCAATAAAAGTGATTTCTTTTATTTCTGTCCCCCAAAAAATAAAATAATAAATTGTACTGACCCCAAACCTTTGAACGGTAGTGTTTAATGTTACAAAAGCTTCTGTTCCAGGTAAATGCTGTTCTTTTGCACTTTCTATTCATCAAAGAATCCTGAAATAAAAATGTAAATAACTGTTTTCAACACTGATAATAATCATAAATGTTTCTTGAGCATCAGATCCTCATATTGGGATCATGTGACACTGAAGACTGGAGTAATGATGCTGAAAATCACAGGAATAAATTACACTTTACTGTATATTCACATAGAGAACAGTTCCCACAATGCACTGCGGGTGTTGGCGTGCGTGGGCTGGTTCCACCTGCTGCAGCGACGAGGATTTTATGACTTATTTAGACACACACACACACACTGACTGAGTTAATTAGTGGCGCTTAATTAAGGCCTTTGTTTCTCACGAGTGGCTCGTTACATGTAAATGGCACAACATGGACGGTGTCGTGTCTCGTGTGTTTGTGAATCTCTGTGTGTGTGTGTGTGTGTGAAGAGGAATCGCAGCTTTGTTTGCAGCTGTTGTTTAATTTTGAACGTTTTCAACGTTTCTTCTCTCTATTTTTTGTGGTTGCATTGTACAAACTCCAGCCACAATTATCCAAAAAATGTGTATTTGATAGATATAAAACATTTTTCCAGCTAAAGATAACTATATTGTGATATAGAACGCATCCAGCTGTGATTCACGTGTGTTTCTTGAGTGTGTAGGCAGAGGATTGTGATCATGATTTCCACAGCGGCTTCACAGAGTCATTTAACAGCGTCTTTATATGATGACGATTCTCTCGTGTGTGAAATCACTGGAGCTGGAATGAGAATCTTATTTCTGAGAGACATTTGCTGAAAGCGAACACACACACACACACACACACACACACACACACACACACACACACACACACACACACACACACACACTCTCACAGACACACACACACACTCACACAAACACACACACTCTCACACACAAACACACACACTCTCGCAAACACTCTCACAGACACACACACACTCTCACAGACACACATGCGCACACACACACTCACAGACGCACACACACTCACACAAACACTCTCACAGACACACACAATCTCACAGACACACACACACACGCACACTCACACAAACACACACACTCTCACAGACACACACACACAGTCACACTCACAGACACACACACGCACACTCACTCACTCAAACACAGTCACACTCACAGACACACACACACACACACACAATCGCACAAACACACACACTCTAACAGACACACACACTCACAAACGCACTCACACACTCACACTCGCACACACAGTCACACTCACAGACACTCGCACACACACACACACACACACACACACACACAGTCACACTCGCAGATTATCTGATGTGTGTGGATGCGACAGGTTCGTCCTCTATGAGAAGATCCTCGTGTACCTCTGTATATTTTCAACTGTTCTCTCTCTCTCTCTCTCTCTCTCTCTCTCTCTCTCTCTCTCTCTCTCTCTCTCTCTCTCTCTCTCTCTCTCTCTCTGTGTGTCTCTCTCTCTCTCTCTGTGTCTCTCTCTCTCTCTCTCTCTCTTTGTGTCTCTCTCTCTCTCTCTCTCTCTTTGTGTCTCTCTCTCTCTCTCTCTCTCTCTCTCTCTCTCTCTCTCTCTCTCTGTGTGTCTCTCTCTCTCTCTCTGTGTCTCTCTCTCTCTCTCTTTGTGTCTCTCTCTCTCTCTCTCTCTTTGACATGCATCAGTTTTATTGCGTTCTTCTTGAGCGGTCGAGTAAAACAGGATTACCTGCAACAGAGACATTAAACCATCTGCCGTTAGCTGGTGAAATTCAAGATCAGTGCTGGTGACACTACACTGAAAAAAATGAAATTTTAAAATTGATAAAGACTGAAAAACTCTTCAAAAAATGCAAAACGTGCTCCAATAATATTTTTTTCAGTCTAGTTTTAAACTGTAGTTTGTCACTCGAAATGTACAAGCCTCTCTTTTAAAATAGTAGTTAACTACAATACAAAGACTATATTAAAGCCGAAAAACATTCTTAAATGGAAAAAAAACACTTATTTATTAAATAAAAAACGTTCAGAACAGACATGTTAAACTAAATATTATTTTGTACATCAAAAACCAAAAAGTCTCAGATGAGACTCAAATGAATCGATGAATATGTTTTTAAAATCTGTCCAAATGAACTGAATCAGACGTACGAATGCTTCAGAAATTATATTTAAAACTATAAAAGAATCAATCAGAGAACATAATGTTTTTCTTTCACGGAATAAATTGCCTGTTATATTGCGTATATATATTTAGAAACCTGACATCTATTCAGATATAAATAGCACACTAAAAAACACAAGCATCCCACACTGATTCCCCACTCCAGGTCTTTCTTCCTTTCTTTTCTTCACCGAACGGCCAGACGGCTTTTCAATTTCAAAGGCAGTGTGTTCTGCTAACTGCAAACGCTTCTGCTACAGAGAACGAGAGCGATTGCAGCATTCTGGAGAACACACACGCGTCTGTGAAAGAGATTCACTCATCTATTCTCTGCTCGTCTCTGCCGGTGTGTGTGTGTGTGTGTGTGACACGGCTTTTCAGGGGAAAAACTGCAGACAGAGTTTTGGGTTGATGGACAAAACTTTCCATTTATAGTCAGATTCACATTAATGTTCCTGAAAGTTCAGGATGCAACCAAATGTCAAATCTTCAAAATAATAAATAATCTTCCCGAACCGTTTACAACAATTGTTTATTAAAATATCATTTATAAAACATTATACTTGATAAAACTTTTTAAAACAATTTTTAAAATATTTATAATATAATACTATACAATTGGTAATTATTAATATGATACAAAATAAAATTCATAATAAAAAGTATAAAAATAAATAATAATAATATTAATGTATTAGAAATACTAATATATGAATATATACAATTATACATAATATAATAATTAAATAATATATTTAATTTTTTTATTGAAATCTAATCTATATAATGTTAAATATTATTCATGAGACAATTGTTAAAATATTACAATATAAAAGCACATATAAATTAATATATAATAATAATGTATTACAAATAATATATTAATATGTAATATTATACATATTACATAAATAATATATTTATTTTTTTAATAAAATCTAATCTATTTAACAATATTATAAATACAGATATTGTTAAAATATTACAATATAAAAGCACATGTAAATTAATATATAATAATAATGTATTACAAATAATATATTAATATGTAATATTATACATATTAAATAAATAATATATCATTTTTTAAAATAAAATCTAATCTATTAAACAATATTATAAATACAGATATTGTTAAAATATTACAGTATAAAAGCACATATAAATTCAAATACAATATATAATAATACTAATAACAAAATTAAGAAAAAATAACAAATCTAAAATGTATAAAAGAAAAAACAAATAAGAAACTTAATGTGCAAATTTATAATTATATAATATTAAATTACATTATATTATATTCATATAATAATATTATAAAAGCAACAACAATATCTTAATCCCTAAACATATAAACTCACAACAAAGGACATTTACACATGTATTTATAAATCTTTCATCACCTACAATAGAAAAACCAAACAATGCCATTCGCCCTTCACTGTCATTGTTCTAACTCAATTAAATACTGCTAATAATCACTAATAAAGATTAGTGATTGACGTGTGTTTAAAGCATAAAGACTATTCTCAAGACTCAATGACAAAACAGCCAGAATTTCATTGTTCAACGAGTTTCCCTTTATCCACCTCTGATATTAATCAACTTCGCTGCCAACACAAATATAATCAGAGGATGGGTCACGTTTAAGCAATATCAGTTTCATATAATTATCCTTCAATCTGGTCTCTGAAAACTCCCAGAAACCCCGTTAACCTCCCAGTGATCACCTGACTGCAGTGAGGTCGCTCTGTGATTGGCCGCTGATGACTCCATGTGTAAAGAATCATTTTCATAATGATCAGCTTTAATCAGAACAGAGTCTCATCTCTTCTGTGAGTGTTTAATCATTGAGAAAATCTTCCCCGCGTCTCTTTCTCCGTGACCGTCTGAGTAATAATCGCTTTAATGTCGCCCACTGCCGTCTAATTTAATATTATTTGACTCATTATGTCTGAATTGCGAAAGCCATTTGTCTGAAGATGGGATTGGATTCAGATGCTGGTGTCTGTGGGTGAATGAAAACATGTCCAGGTCATATTTCACCCCAGAATCATAAGAAAACAAAACAAGAATGATTTTGGATAAAAGAAAATAAAGCCTATTTTTAGGACCATTGTGATTTGTGCCCGCATTCTCCACCACTTTTCCCATCTACTTACTCATGTCTCTCACTGATGATCCTCATTACTATAATAGTCATTTTTTAAATATATTAAAGTTAAAACTACTGTAATTTTCTTACATTTAAAGCTACACTGTGTAACTTTTTTAGTTTATTCTTAGCTAAAAACACTTAGTTCTTTCAAAAATATATGTGCTCATTAATGTATATTTACTTCGTCCAAGTAATAAAGTATTCTCGTGAGTGTATAATATGCCATAGAAAATACATACGGGTAAGGGGTTCTAATGTCGGTCGCCATGTTGCCCCTCCATCTTGAAAGTACATTAGCCAAAGAGGGACATACCCGTTAATTCAAGCTTTGCCTTTCGCGTTTTAACCCTCGATGGCACCGTGTCGAATGTCAAGAGGGGGATTGCTTGAGACTGATATATAAAAACCTGAAAGCCTTTTTGAAAGTATAATATAGCCTACAATATAAACTTTGCCTTACGCTAGTGATGTCGTACAACATACAGAATAACGATAGCACTGAGAAAAGTTACTTTACTAAGATTAGCTTGCATTCGTCTGGGAACCTGATAACTGATGTTAGCAATGAAATGGTAAAAAAATAACGAAAACATAAAACTATTATTCATTTTACATAGATGTCATAACCTATATGTTACCTGACAAATTAAATTACTGCAAATTATAATAGTTTTCTAAAATAACCTCATCACTTGAAGGAACACTCATGGACGAGGTCGAACTGGAAGCCATGTTAATCTTGGACTACATTGGCCACCGTAGGAGTTAAAACGAAATCGGAATTGAGAGGAACAGAAACTAATATTCACTGTATGGTCATATACCTTTTCACCGCTAGATTGGGGTAAAAATCACACAGTGTAGCTTTAAAATAGCATAAAAGCAGTAAAACAGATGTTGCCATGATGTGTAAATACATTAGTTTAAAAAAAAAAAATATATATAATTGTTTTTTATATATTATACACAATTAGAAGTTATATAAATATAATTACTTAATGTTTTATTAAAATAATTGGTATTTTTCTAAATTGGTAAACAGTTTTGAAAAAATATATGATTCATATATATAAAATTAGAATTTAATGTAATTAATATAATCGAATAAACCATTTAAATGACTAATTTGGTGCATTTTACATAGACAACTCTGTCGTACAACTGATTGCAACATAGTTTGATGTTACATTAACATTTATATTCATTCATACATTTATATTATATACAGGTAATTAACTATTTAAATGTCTAATATCTAATGTCTAACTCTTTGTTGTGACTTACAACTGATTCCAATAGAGTTTAATGTTACATCAACATTTACACATTTGCCAGACGCTTATTAAGGCCTCGTTAAAGGCCCGTTCACACCAAGCACGATAACTATAAAGATAACGATAAAGATATAATTCTAAAAATCGTTCTCCATATTAAAGAATAACAGAGTTCACACCACAACTATAACGATAAAGATATGAGGAACGATATCGTTGGGATCACTTTCAGAACGATTTTTTTCCAGCTGTCGAACGATAAAACACTGACAGCCAATCAGAATCCATTCTAATTTAAAGGTCTACTTTGAAACCGCAGCGTGGGCGCGCGCGTGCTTAGAAGAAAAAGACCGTTATCAGTCGTTGGTGTGGACGCATATATAGTTATCTTTATCGTTATCTTTATAGTTATCGTGCTTGGTGTGAACGGGCCTTTACACTGTCAGTGAAATGTGACCCAATTCCGATGTTTTACTCGTATGCGACACAGATCGGATGTGTTCTATGACCGTGTAAACAGGAAAAAAACGCATGCATTCGGATATTTCGAGATCGGTTTCAGGCCTCGTTCATATGTGGAAATAAATCAGATGTAAATCGGATATGTGCCAATGCGACTGTCATGTAAACAGGCAGATCATCGGATTTTCCGAGGCATTAGGCTGCGTCTCCGCGGTTTAATGACGAGAGAAACCCCACCGCGCATCTGCGGATGGACGGATGGCCCGACGAAACATTGTGTCGTCGTAGGAGAGGAATGTGGACACACGTTGACGCAACATATCAAAGGTTGGCTTGCTCATCCTAAAATTTCGGACCCACTGCGCCTCGTTAAAGCCCACGACGATCTCATGAAAGTGCGTTTATTGCACGATTTATTTCACGTGGCATTTACGCCCAAAATAGTTTTTGCGTGCATGATACGCACTTTATGGCGTTCAATACGCACGTTTACAGTGCGTATCATATGCAAGCAAAAACTTTTTGGCGTATAAATGGCATGAGAAATAAAATTTGTGCTATAGATACTCACTTTTATGAGATCGTGTTGTATGTTCCCACCAGTCCTGAGATCTCGCTGCGCGTTCGTCCATCTGAGCAAGACCCCTTTAAACATGCGCGATGTTTCAGTCAAGTGTAAACACATGACTCGGATATGGGTCACAAGTTAAAGAACGTGTAAACGGACGGTAAAAAAAATCGGATATAGGCAACAATCAGAATTGGGCATCAAGACCTGCAGTGTAAACGAGGCCTAAGTGACTTCCACTGCATAAAGTTAGTGTTAATATGCATGCCTTTTAAATGTGCCCGTGTCAATTGAATTGCACTCTGTGAAGGAATGCATGCTGAATTTGGCAGAATGTTGCAGAAACTTGCATTAAAATGCTGTCCATGTAGGCAGTGCATGAGATAATGACCCGTGTGTGTGTGTGTGTGTGTGTTCAGATATCGATGAGTGCCTGGAGGGTTTGGTGCAGTGTGACACACACGCCACCTGTGTGAATTTACCTGGTTGGTATCACTGCGAGTGTCGCGAGGGTTACCATGATAACGAGGTTTTCACTGCAAATGGAGAGTCCTGTAAAGGTACAGTCCAAACACAAACACACATACACCCAGTTCTCAAACACTGTGTATGTTTAAACACAGTCTCACCTCCTCCGACAGACATCAACGAGTGTCGGACAGGTCGCAGCACCTGCGCCAACGACACCGTGTGTTTCAACCTGGACGGCGGATACGACTGCCGCTGTCCACACGGCCACAACTGCACCGGCGACTGCATCCACGACACCAAGGTCAAGCACAACGGCCAGATCTGGGTCCTGGACAATGACAGATGCTCCGTGTGCTCGTGTCAGGTCAGTGAGAGTGATGCATTATGGGTAAGCTGTCATCTTTGAGGTCAGGGTGAAGGTCCTGTGAAAGCCATTAGGTTTACCTGGACAGAGCGTCACGATAAATCACTAGGGCTTCACTGTGTTATCCTGAGATGTGAAGGGCAGATGCATACGGTCACATGATCAAAAGAACAGGTTTTAAAATTAAATATATATATATATTACCTAATGGGCCCCACTTTATATTAAGTGACTAACTACTATGTACTAACATTGAAATTAATAATTTGATACAATGGGCTAATTGTGTACATACATTTTTATACTTATATTTAGAAAAAAAACCTGCATGTTATTACAGCCGTAATTAATTTATGTAATTACACCTGTCCCTAACCTTACCTGTGTCACACCTCAAGAGCAGCAAAAGTGTTTTACAGTACAACATGAACACAATTACAATGTACTTATTTTTCGATGCAAGTACACAGTACTTAAAGCCACTTAATATATATATAATCATAAAAATAGATAAATCATAAAAAAACTTTGTTAAAGTTCCTTTTAATTTTCACTTGATACATGCGACGACACCAGAAAATAACTTTTTACATAAAATTAAATATTCAGTGGTCTGTGAAAAATGAAGAAAATTATTTCCAGTCAACCATAGTCAAATATATTATAGTTTTAATAAATATTTATAATTTTTTTTTTTTTTAATATTTCCTGTTTTCATTTTCATTTTAACGCTTTTTGTAATTGTGTTGTTTTTGTGTAATTTTTATTCGTTTTTATAAAAGACTAGTTTTATTCATTTGTATTTCAGTTTTATTTGAGGTGTTCTAGCACATCAAGTTAAACTGATTGAAAATCATAAAAGAATATTATGAAATATATTTTATTTTATTTCAGTTAATGTATATTTTATTTCATGTAACAAAAATGTTTTATATGGTTTTGGCTTTATAATAAGACAGTACAACAAATATTACCACAATCTGCAAAGATTTAATTGTAATTCTTTATAAAATAATTTAGTATTATCATAACGTTATTTATGAAGTATTTTATCAATATTAAAAAACAAAATACTTCTTTTAAATTCTGTGGTAATTTTCACGATACAAGTAATGATACCAGAAAAGAACTAAACAAAATACTAGTTTAATTCACCTAGACTCCACTATGGTGAAATCTTTTTTCTTGAATATATACTCAAATAAATAGCAACATACTTAGTTACGTTAGATTTTTTCTTTTTTTATCCATAATAAATAATGAGTTTAGCACAAACTGCTCCTCAGTTTTGTGCTGCTGTTTTGATCGGAAGCGCTCGAGGAGTCACATTTTCATTTAAGCGATTGACCTCCATCAATTTGGCTGGTCACAGTCGGTAATTAAGTATTTAATTGAAATGTTTTCTTGCATCTGGAGGAGGCGACGAGCACGATGGCTTTTCAGATATTAAATAATCAATCTCCCAATTATCACGCTCATGGTGAAGGACAGAGTGAGCGAATCAGTCTTAATCAGCCGAAAGCGTTTAATTGACGTGGAAGAGGGAGAGCTGTCATTCAAAATTAGATTCTGGCCGCTCGACTGAACATGAGACTTTCTCTGCTCCGTGTCACAGAGTTATCAAGGGTATTCGCTTTACTCGCTTCGGCTTCTGGAAAAAGTCTTCTGATGCTGAAATTTAAACTCTTTGTTTACTGTTCTATGCTTGCATAACAAGCTCTTATTGTTACAAAACACTCTAGATTTAATATCACATTTTGATATTAACATAAGGTCACAAGAACAGGCTTTGAAAAGTTTATCAACAGCATTTGTGGCATAATGTCTATTAAAAAACACGTTGTAAAAAGTGCAGCTGCAGTAAGATTAATTAAAAGGCAGTACAACAAATATTACAATGATGTGTAAATATAAGGAAAAACATTCAAATAAATATATACATTTAATAAAAACTATATATATATACATTAAACTGTCATGTGGTTGGTTTTGACATTGGCTGTCATAAGGCCATTATAACTGTGTCGTGAATATTTTTCGTGACCTTGACTACAGTGGTACACATTGAATTTGTCATTAAAATGTTATAATGGCCTCATGACAGCCAATGTCAAAACCAACACCTGACAGTTTAATGTAATGTTAACCCATAAAGCTAAGTGCTTTCTTAAGTTTGATAATGAATCAGCTATGTCATGTTTATGACAGGTTGTGTTGTCTTAGTAAAGTTGTCATAACAAAGACACTGACAGGTTATGATGTATTGGTTTATGTCAAGTTGTCATAAAGACATCTCAAACAATGTCATATTTGCATTAAAAATGTCATAATTGAGCGAATGACACTTAATGACAGTTGTCATAAACATGCATAAAACCCTACTTCATATTCATGACATGTGTCATGTCAGTCTTATGCACACCCCTTCAAGTGAAGTGTTGCCAAATTTTTTTTATAAAAATAATTGTAAAATTTTTACATGTTGTAAAAATATATATATATGTGTGATCATATATATATATATTTTTATAAATATTTTTTAAAAACATCTTTCTAAATGTACTTACTCAATATGCAAGGATACAAGAAAATAACTTTACATTAAATAAAATCGCCTAGAAAAGTATTTCCAATCAGCTGTAGTAAAATCACTATATCACACAGCCTAGTGTCTCATTTATTGAATGTATTTGCAAATCTATGTCGAACATATTTGGTTAACCATTAATTTATTTAAAAAAGGAAAAAAGTGTAGTTACAGTAAGACAAAGCAATGTTATTTTAGCATCTAAAATTTTCATTTTAATATTTGAGTAATTTTGTGTTGTTGTTTTTTAAATATGGTATCATTTCAATTTCAATGTTAGTTATTTTAGTACACAAAACTAAATGAAAAATTTTTTTTACAGTTGATCTGCTTTCAGAAGCTCTTTTTGTTGGAATCGCTGTGGTTTTCCTGACGCGTGTGTGTGTCACCTGTGTGTCCTGCAGTCAGGTCGGGTCATGTGCAGACGGATGGTGTGTGATTGTGACAATCCCACGCTGGATCTGTTCTGCTGTCCGGAGTGCGACCCGCGTCTGACGTCCCAGTGCCTCCATCAGAACGGACTGCTGACGTACTCCAGTGGAGACACCTGGATCGAGAGCTGCCAGCGCTGCCAGTGTCTGGTGAGACAAACAGCTCAGAAACACAGCTCACACTTACGTGATGGAGACAAGTAAAACAGTGCGGCCTAGGCGGTTCTAGACCATTTCAACTGGGGGGGCCAAGCTGGGGCCAGTTGTACTGTTAGAGGGGCCAGTTACATTTAGACCTTATTGTTGTTATATCATTTTCTGCACTGCAGGCATTAACAGGCGAAATACCAGGTTTATTATCATTCAACAATTTATTTGCATTTCCATTATATTTTTACATTTGCATTACATATTCAGTATATTTTTTGTGCAAAAAGATCAGCATATTATCCTCTAACCTGGCCTTTTTAGGGGGCTTTCCACTCGGGGTGAATGAGAGGATGCATAATTGCTTTTTACCTGACATCTTTGAAAGACAGATGCAATGATTAATGCATCCATGGCCAGGATATAATTATAAAATATGACATGATTTTAAAAGTGACCTATAACATCGACTGTGCAATACACTTTAATTTAGTGCTAATAAAATTATTAAGCCTATTTGGAGAGAGAGATGTTTATAATGTGACAATATGTCAGTCATCGTGTGATAAGGAAAATATGACTAGGCCTAGACTACTTGTTCTGAGCAGGTGTTGTCAGTGAACAGGCTGTAAAACTGTTGGCTAAGTTACAGACACTCATGAAAAACTAATGCTAATTATCTGGGAAATATTCTCCTAACAGCAGTCAAGTTGTCATTGTTTGTGTCCAACAAGTTTTGAATTTGTTGTTGTAACATTAAAACAGGAGACCATGACTTACTCGGTGCTCAAAGTGATGCTCGGAGCTCCAGTGGTTTCCTCTGCGGGTAAACAAAACTTTCGGAAGATGTTGTAGCAGAATCACGTGAACAATTCCAGGATATGCTTTTTTTTCATTGGTTGTTGCGTTAAATCTTATCCAGAAACAATAGTGCTATTTTCTGATTGGCTATTGTGTAGCCCCTTTCTTTTTTTTTGATTGGCTGATAAGTGGCAGGCTCGACTGAACTCCAGGGAGACGCGCTTGATTCCTGCCGGTTCCAGTGAGAGCGGCGCGGCCAGAGACATTTTGGGCGCTGCGGCATATTAAATATATTATAAATAGTTTTTCCGCGTGAGAAATACAATGTGTGGCGGGAGTGCGTGACAAAAGACCGAAATGAGTGACTATCACTGTCACACTCGTGACACACAGGTGGCACTGGCCCCCCCAGGGGGTTGTGGGTAGTGAAAATTAGAAAAAGAATAGTGTTCACTGAAAATTACAAATAGAAGAAGGGCACTTAAAATACTTGGATGATGCACTTAATTAACCCGAAAAAACAAAGTGTGGAATGTTGGACACTTCGTGCACTTGACTGACACAGATTTCCTTATAAGGGAGTGGGAGGGGCTTTCAGGCTCTGATGATTTTCCTTATAAGGGAGTGGGAGGGGCTTTCAGACTCTGGCGATTTCCTTATAAGGGAGTGGGAGGGGGTTTCAGACTCTGGTGATTGCCTTATAAGGGAGTGGGTTTCAGACTCTGGTGATTTCCTTATAAGGGAGTGGGAGGGGGTTTTAGGCTCTGGTGATTTTACTTAAAAGGGAGTGGGAGTGGCTTTCAGACTCTGGCGATTTCCTTATAAGGGAGTGGGAGGGGCTTTCAGACTCTGGCGATTTCCTTATAAGGGAGTGGGAGGGGGTTTCAGACTCTGGCGATTTCCTTTTAAGGGAGTGGGAGGGGGTTTCAGACTCTGGTGATTTCCTTATAAGGGAGTGGGAGTGGCTTTCAGACTCTGGCGATTTCCTTATAAGGGAGTGGGAGGGGCTTTCAGACTCTGGCGATTTCCTTATAAGGGAGTGGGAGGGGCTTTCAGACTCTGGCGATTTCCTTATAAGGGAGTGGGAGGGGGTTTCAGACTCTGGTGATTTCCTTATAAGGGAGTGGGAGGGGCTTTCAGACTCTGGTGATTTCCTTATAAGGGAGTGGGAGTGGCTTTCAGACTCTGGTGATTTCCTTATAAGGGAGTGGGAGGGGCTTTCAGACTCTGTTGCTTTTCCTTATAAGGGAGTGGGAGGGGCTTTCTCATTAACTTTATTAACCCTGAAATAGTCATTAGTTGTGTTTTTATCCAAAGTTGCGAACTTAACACTGTAATACCGCATAAAAAATTTGGGAATAAAGCAACGTTTCCATCCCATGTGTCCAAGAGAACAAATCGTCACTTCCTGGGAAACTAGCACAAAATATCAGTTATAAAAAATTTTAAGTTTCTGCAATCGGGCTCTTCCCTATTTCCCTCCATCATAAATTAGTCATGTTCTCTTGCATTCGGATGCTGGTGTTTGTGAACACAATTGTGTGAGACGCTTCTGGAGGGAATTAAACCAAATCATTCTGATCAGACTTTGATTCCGGCGTTTCAGAACCACCAAACCAACATTTGAGACGCTGCGACGCCATTGGTCCGCTGTTTACTCCAGTTATCCAATCACAGCCTCTGCTGAGGCAAAGTCACATGAGGTTTTGAGGGATTTTTTTCGGTAAATGCATTTCCATAGTAGTTTATGCGTAGTTATGTCTTCTTATCGGATTATGAAATCATCCGCCTCAATTGAGTGTTTCCATCCAGTGTTTTATGCGATAAATCAAAATGTGAAGTGGATGGAAACAGCTCATGTTGACTTTAAAGCACTAAATGCAATAATAACTGTATATAGATCAAATTTGTGGTTGTAAAAACACCTATTTTTGGCCCCCGATGGAGAACATGAGTTAGCGGCTCCCAGGTAATTCGAGTTTGAGACCCCTGGTATCTTTCCAAACATCACAAACTCAATGATAATCAAAGAAACACAAATAAACGCAGCTTGATGGATTCTGAGCTGCTCGTATGTGGTATGAATCTCGATGCTCCCTACCGAGTGTTCGAAACACCTCTCCTCCTCCAGCCATATGCTCGTCAAATGCTAATGTCATATTTGCATTCATGAGGGGGTTTTGTGGAAGAAAGCAGCTTGTTGTGACCCCCTCCTGCCCGACTCTTTTACCACAAATCATCCGTGCGGTGGGCGGAGACGAGACTCGTTGATCAAGCGTGCGCTCATTAACACTGGCTCTCATTAACACTGGCGCTCAGAGGGGCCGTTACAGCGACCGTAGCATCACAGCGCTACATTCTCCCAGACACACACACACACACATGAAGAAGAAGCAGAGGACAATACAGAGAGAAACATCAGGGACATTTACAGTAGGCATGGAAAATTATATTACAATTTGTTTTTACATTCTTTTAAATTCTTTGAAATGCTGATGCTTATAACACCAGCAATAATTATAAAATTATTAATAATAATAATAAATACATCATTAACTTATATTATTGAAAATATGACCTTAAAATAATTATTAAATTGGTTGATTTAGTTGCTATAATATAAGATGTAAAAAAAAAAAATTATATACACGTGTATATATATATATATATAAATTTTTTTTTTACACAAAATAGGATTAAACATTTTCATGGATTTATAAAATTATTTGTACACAATTAGTTACAATTTGGATTTCCGGGCCTGAAAAAAAAAATCAAAAAATTCTATTAAAATAGAAATGCCAATGCTTAATTCAGTTTATAATAATAATAATAATACTTATTATTGTTGTTATTATTATTATCCTATTTGTGTACAAATTGTATAAATCAATATAAATTAAATAGCAATTTTGCATGTTTAATCCTATTTTTTTTTTTTAAATAAAATAATTTTTAAACAAAACCATATAAACAAGTGGTATTTCCTGGACAATGTTGATGTAATAATGAGGTCATGTGACAACAGTATAGCATACTATAGTTTGAAATGTTCATCACTGTATAGTAAGCAGTATATAGAGCAGCAACGCTCTGCCAACACAACTACAGGCTGATAAATATGCATCCTGGAAAATATATTACATTCCATGCAAGAAAAATGCAGATGCTGCAATAAACCCAGAGCTCTGGTCAATAGCTCGGGTAAACAGGTTTTACCCTTCCAGCGGTGATAAGCTACCGGACCGCATGAGATCAAAACACAATCAGAATTCGAGGGAAAGACTTCAAAAAGACTCATGCATCTCACACGGCTGTCAGAGCACCTCCTGTGTGTTAGCGTGGCTGAAATGAAAACGCTCGGCCAAATCTCTGCTCAGCCAGACCTGAAATATATGACCTGTATTTGAGGATGTATTGGGGAGTCAGTGCTTTGCTGTTATTGATAGCTGGTGAACCAACAGAGACCCGCGCTCAGAAATCCATGCAATATAGCAGAAATGATATTGTTTCCATCCGCCGGATGAGTGTTTGACTGTTATTATTGTGGCGCTTCGGCGTGAGGAACGCTTTAAATGTCAACTCGATTACATCTCACTATCTGACATTATTCTTACTTATGCACGATATTGCAATGCATATGCCTGCTTTTTTATCGTGCATGCATCTCAATGTGAAGTTACCATTTTGGACCATTTATTAAAGATGCATGACATCAGTATTGTAAGTATTGTTTTTTTTCGCTCATACATTTTTTTTGTTGAAAATTCACTTTCAGCACATATACGCATTTATATAATTTACAGTCTTTCTCATCAGGAAAAACAAACCCAAAATACTGATTGAACGTTTCTAGATTTCATTATAGAGATAATATACTGTATATTAGGTAAAGGTTGCGGTTGGTGTTTTCAGCAGGGTGAAGTGGACTGCTGGCCTCTGTCCTGCCCGCCGGCGGACTGCGAGTTCACGCTGGTTCCCGAGGGCGAGTGTTGCCCGCGCTGCATCTCGGACCCGTGCCAGGCTCACGCCGTCCGCAACGACATCACCAAGACCTGTGAGGACGAACACGGGATCACCCGCCTCAGCGGCTCGTCCTGGGTCAAACACGGCACGGAGTGCACACTGTGCCAGTGCAAGGTAACAAACACACACACACACACACACCTGTGCAGAGAGACATGATCAAATATACAAACATGACATGCAAACAAACAAAGAGATGGTTAACTAATGTTAACTAATGAACCTTATTGTAAAGTGTTACCCATATACTTTTATCTTATAATTTTCTATTATTATTTAAAAGGCAACAACACTCAAATGCACAAACAGTCGGATTTATTTTTGTATTTTTCCTCGTGTCTCCTCCAGAACGGACACATCTGTTGCTCAGTGGATCCCATGTGTCTTTAGTGGCTCGACGCTCACAGCACCTGTACAGTCTCACACGACCCTCCCCGAATTTATGCCAAATATGAAAGGTGTATAATATCAGACCGGAGGAGGCCATTTCTGCACAATCAAGGACTATAAACCCACGACGAGAAACCAAACACGAGCACCGGCATGACCACACTGGATGTTTAAAGAATAAAACATTCTTTCATTTTTATCTCTGATGATCACAGGATTGTAGAAACTTTAGCTAGCAAGTAAATCTTAGCGTATTTCTCTTTTGCCTGGATATGGAAGTTCGACGCTATTTTGTGTTTCTTTTTCGATTAGCTTTCTGTGTCTGTTTTCTGTCTAGATTTTAAATTATTATATGGCTTGTTCTTGTCTGACGGTGAATAAAATATCTCCATTTCCATTTATGGATGCGTTGACCTTTCATTTTCCCCTGTGGCGCGTTACGTTTCCACGAATGTGTCGCTCAGCTAAAGCCGTCTTACGAGGTGATCAGCGAGTGTGCTAATTAAATAGTGACCTTCTCTGCTACCTGAAACATCATCATTATCTCCGATCTCTCAAGCAGCCTAAATATCCCAGCGTTCACGCTTGACCGTCCCGTAAACTTCGCTCACCCTTCAACGGGTTTCAGAATCCAAATGCTTCCTCTTCCTGTATGTTTTGAATATGGCATGAATATTCAGCAGCGTCTCCAGGAACGGCATCAGAGCGAGCTCATGAATATTCAGCAGCGTCTCCAGGAACGGCATCAGAGCGAGCTCATGAATATTCAGCAGGTGACGATCGAGGTCGTTTGGGAAACAGGACTGCGCTTTCCTTCAGGTCACTGTGTGAAAGTGTTTCAGTGACACAGACGTCAGTCCGCTTTATGAAAAACAGCTCCGCTTTCCCAAACTCAAACGGCTAATGGCTAAAAACTCAATTCAATTATAATCACTTTTTTTGCTAGTGTTTTATAAATATTTAAAGAAAAGTTTCGTCGTTTCAAACCTGTCTGACTGAATCGTTACATTTGAGAAAAATTGTGTCAGCTAGTGTCTGTGTTATCGTCTAATTGCTGCTAATTTGCTTGACTATAAACCAACAAATAAAACAACATGAAAATGTATCAGGCCAAGGCACTCAACGAGTTTATTTCATCATTATTACATACAAACATATATTTGTTTATATACTTTACTATAAATATCTATTGTATAGATGTTATTCAATCTGCGTCGTCAATGTTTGCGGCGGCCATATTGTTGACATAGAAACCACGGCAACTGTCAGTCTGTCAATTGACAAGCGAGGCAGCGTCGGTATTATCCATGGTATTATCACTGTATTTTATTTTTTTTAAACAGCGTGATGGTGTGTTGTGTAATACACGGCTGTTCTAACAACAGCAAGAACCCCGGAGTTAGTTTTTATGATTGCGATAAGTTACCGACTGTCAGAAAGCGTGAAGGGAAGGAGACAGAGTTGAGCCAGCGCAGGAGGCTAGCTAGGATAAATAGGCTAAACTTTCAGCCAACTCCCCATAGAAAAGTCTGTTCCCATCACTTTACCACAGGTTTCACACATAATCCGTGTGCAATGCGTGTGCGGTGTGTATACGGTACACAAGCAAGATGCGCTATAGTGCTTTATATGCTGCGTTTGCAGTGCGTAACTGATCCGCGGCTGTACCACAAACACCCCGGTACTCACTATTTTTATTTAAACACATACTCACTATTTCAACAACGTAAGCCAATTATTGCATGCATTACTTCTATATAAGTTGCTCAAGCAAGTGGTCAAATATGTAACCATGTACTTATATTAAAATCGCAAACTTTTTAAATGAAAACTTAAAATTGACAAAAACAACCGACTCTCATGCCTTTTCTTTTGCATTTACATTTTAATACAACAAATCTTGCATATCACAAAGAATTTGTTTTTCCACCTCCACGAATGAGACGAGTGTCGTTCATTATGTTGCCTTGTTGAGGTGCATTGTAGTTTGTACGGATAGCCTACTGTATGAACGAGATCGTTATAAATATCCGGATAAGTTACGGCTGGCAAAGGTGGCAATAAGGACGGATCTTTACTTAAGCTTGATTGGTGTGGACCCACATCAAATAATAGCATTATCTTCTCTTGATACCGACGAGATGAAGCCAGGCTACTGCTCCCCTCAACTCAAATCTGCGCGCGGTTAGGGGCAGCAGGACAGATGTCATGTCAACAATATGGCCGCGGTTAGCTACTTCCGGTGTTTGCGAATAAGGTCTATTGCACTACTGTTGAATGCCTGAGCCTCAACCAAATGCATTTCAATGTACAAATTGTCTTTGACGTTTGTATATATGACAAATAAATAAACAAACTAGTTATTTAATTCATGATGAAATAAATGCTTTTTATGTACATTCGAGTGCCTTGGCTTGATACGTTTTTATGAGTCGAATTATTCCTCCATCCAGAGCACCGGGATATGGATTTAACCCCGCGCAACGCATTTTTGCACTCCTTGTTTTAATAAACAATCATATTTGCTATACAATATACACTCACCTAAAGGATTATTAGGAACACCATACTAATACTGTGTTTGACCCCCTTTCGCCTTCAGAACTGCCTTAATTCTACGTGGCATTGATTCAACAAGGTGCTGAAAGCATTCTTTAGAAATGTTGGCCCATATTGATAGGATAGCATCTTGCAGTTGATGGAGATTTGTGGGATGCACATCCAGGGCACGAAGCTCCCGTTCCACCACATCTCAAAGATGCTCTATTGGGTTGAGATCTGGTGACTGTGGAGGCCATTTTAGTACAGTGAACTCATTGTCATGTTCAAGAAACCAATTTGAAATGATTTGAGCTTTGTGACATGGTGGAAGTAGCCATCAGAGGATGGGTACATGGTGGCCATAAAGGGATGGACATGGTCAGAAACAATGCTCAGGTAGGCCGTGGCATTTAAACGATGCCCAATTGGCACTAAGGGGCCTAAAGTGTGCCAGGAAAACATCCCCCACACCATTACACCACCACCACCAGCCTGCACAGTGGTAACAAGGCATGATGGTTCCATGTTCTCATTCTGTTTACGCCAAATTCTGACTCTAACATCTGAATGTCTCAACAGAAATCGAGACTCATCAGACCAGTCAACATTTCTCCAGTCTTCAACTGTCCAATTTTGGTGAGCTCTTGCAAATTGTAGCCTCTTTTTCCTATTTGTAGTGGAGATGAGTGGTACCCGGTGGAGTCTTCTGCTGTTGTAGCCCATCCGCCTCAAGGTTGTGCGTGTTGTGGCTTCACAAATGCTTTGCTGCATACCTCGGTTGTAACGAGTGGTTATTTCAGTCAAAGTTGCTCTTCTATCAGCTTGAATCAGTCGGCCCATTCTCCTCTGACCTCTAGCATCAACAAGGCATTTTCGCCCACAGGACTGCCGCATACTGGATGTTTTTCCCTTTTCACACCATTCTTTGTAAACCCTAGAAATGGTTGTGCGTGAAAATCCCAGTAACTGAGCAGATTGTGAAATACTCAGACCAGCCCGTCTGGCACCAACAACCATGCCACGCTCAAAATTGCATAAATCACCTTTCTTTCCCATTCTGACATTCAGTTTGGAGTTCAGGAGATTGTCTTGACCAGGACCACACCCCTAAATGCATTGAAGCAACTGCCATGTGATTGGTTTATTAGATAATTGCATTAATGAGAAATTGAACAGGTGTTCCTAATAATCCTTTAGGTGAGTGTACATCGCTTTATGTGAGCATACTGTATGTATGCGGACACACCTGGATGTACTGAATATCCAACTTTATACATATAATTCACATTTTGCAGCAATATAAACAATCAATGCGCTATAAAGTATAAATTGCTTTATGTGAGTTAGAGTTGCACGATTAATTGTTAAAAGATCGTCTTCTCGTAACTAAATGACAGCGATTCGGCTCTATGTCTATTAAACCTTTGACAATCTGCGTTCTGAGCCAGAGAAAGATGTTTTCATGTATACATACAGTATGAAACAATAATTTAAATGATCACAGAAGTACTGGGATAAAAGTTTATAGTTCGGCTATAAAAATACATAAAAAAAGGAAATTACTAACGTGACGCTTTACATAACGATTATACATCGTTACACCAGTAGGTGGCCACAAGCGGCTGTTATAAAAATGTATGTCATTGAATAATTTATTCAAGAGATTCGTTCAAAAATGGTGATTCATCCTGTAATGAAGTTCTTATGAGTCATTGAATCATTCAAACCACTTTTAAATAATTCATACAAATTAATTAAACATTTTTAAATAGACTGCTGAAATTAACATTTTGTCAGAACCATTAAACTAAGTAATTGACATGTTATTTTGTTTAGTCGTTTATTCAGAGTCATGGGGAAATTGTGATCTCTATTTGAAACAAACAAACAAATGTTTGATTCAGTTTATCCAGAATCATGCTGATATGTATATATATATATACACACACACACACACATTATATATATATATATATATATATATATATACACACACTTTTCCTACTTTGTATATATAGAGCTGTGTGATAATATTTCACATTTTGCGATGATATAAACAAAATAATAAGAGTATTATAAGGTGCTATTCTGAACAATATCACTGTACTCTTACTTTTTCTGCCAGATGAACATATAAATATAACAATATGTCAGAAATAGAAAGAGTGGTGTGCTAGTATTCAATAGAGCGTAGACTGCAGGAGATGAACACTATCATATAAAGCCTCACGTTTTAAACACTCTGGCTGCACGAAACATGATTAATCATTTAAATGACAAGATAAAGATCAGCTTATTTGAGGATAGAGATGGTGTTACCTGTTCATTTGACAATCGTGTGTGTGATGGTTTATGAATGGTTATGACCTCAACCTGAAGCCAAAGACGCTGCACAAGGTCCATCTTGACCACGGCGAAACATGCCAAGGATATTCTTCTCTTATTGCAGCAATGAAAACATTTACGTTCTACAAAATAAAGGAGATACTGAAGCCGGAGCATTTATTAGGCGCTTCTTTATGTGCATAAATTGAAGCCATTATATGTGTTTTATAAGAAGCACTGGGTTGCAGATCCTCGTCCCACATGTATCTTCACCTGTGAAACCGCTCCTGGACACCATCTTCCAGGGGTCAGAGGTCATCAGAGGTCATCAGCTGTAGCTTCTGTCCTCCAGCGGGTCAACACCGAATGCTCTTCCAGTCGGAGAAATGCAGTTTCGTGCATCTACAATTCAACCATCAGACTTGATACTCAAAACACGATCATACATGTTCTTCCTCAGTATTTAATCATGTTTATGAAAACTGTTGTATACAAACATTTCAGCTTTTATTTGAGTGTAAATATTATACCTGGAAATAAATAGCAGTTGAATATAATAGCTCCGTTGGTAATTTTAACCTCTAATATTATAGTGTAACACATGAGAGGGTTCCCTGTAAAGTTTGCAGAATTATTTGGGAGAGATTTTTTTTCCATCATCATTCTTAATAATCGGCAGAGAAATGTTGTATCGGTGCATCTCTAATATTAAGTCTTGTTTACTGAAAAAAAGTTTTTCTTTGTGCTTAAATCAAATTCCTGACAATGGGGTCAAAAAAATAATCTTGTTTTCCCTTTGAATTAAGACTATTTTTCTTGTTTTTAAGTATAAACAACTCCCTTATTTTGTTATATATTTGTCATAAAACAAGACTAATTTTGCATCTCAAGTAAATGTATCTTGATTTAAGAATGTACTGGAAAACAAGACAGAAATACCAAAGGAAGAACATCATTTTTTTGCAGTGTAGATACATAAATAAAGATTGAATATCTCTTACCCAAGCATTTCACTGACATGAACATCAATACTAAGCAGGTTTGTACTTCTTCTGTCCGTTCGATTTCCTGCCTAATGAAACTGAAGGTTTGGATTTGATTATTCAATTATGGTTTACCAATCTGCCAAGAAAACAAGTCCACTAATTCAGTTTTACTGCCTGATGAGAACAGATTTACGCGTGGAGCTTCAGCCGTGTGACATGCAGTTCAATTCCTCCACAAAACACCAATCAATCCCGCCGCTGTTTTCCACGGTGGATTACATTCATGCACTGCTTGTTTCTCTGGAAGAACTCGAATTTCTCGACCACAGTGTTTTCCTTTCGGGCCATATCTGCTGATAGGGCCGTTTCTGTGGATTATGCGCTCCGGGTTCAGGAAAACACTGCGCTTGATCCAGAACTCATGGCGTCGGGTTTGAGTCGAGGCCGCAACACAACACGAGCTCTGAAGACATGCTGTGCTGCTCAGAAACAATTTAAAAGAGCAGTTCATCATTTAATCAATTCTAAATTTATTCTTTGGAACACAATTAACCCTCTGGGGCTTATTTTTGACCGAAGATTTTTACGGTTTTTTTTTTCTTCGTTGGAATGGTCCGAAACTTGGTAAAGGTTTTGGCACTTGCTATGTAAACACACACAACACACACACACACACACACACACACACACACACACACACACACACACACACACACACACACACACACACACACACACACACACACACACACACACACACACACACACACACACACACACACACACACACACACACACACACACACACACACACACACACACACACACACACACACGGACATGATTTAAACAGGTTAAATGGTCCTGTAAAAAAAATAGTCACACTTTTTTGTGGACAGAAGTGACTCGTTGTAAATGAATGGAGAGTTTCCTCTAGTGGAAGCGTTCGGTACTGCAGCCGAACACACTCACTGAACGCTCATTTACTGAGAGATCAAGATCAACTTTGGAGCACGACTTGTTTAGATTTATGGCTTTGATTTTGAATGAATGAATGAAATCTTTATTTCGAACAATTAATAAAAATAATAATAAAATAAATAAATAAAGACAGCAATACGTATGAAGTATCCATACAAATAATTAAACACAAAAACAACAAAAATTTTTTTTTTTTTTTTTTTAGCATAATAATCAACCTGTTCGAAAATTTTCTTGCAGTTTTAGAGCAAAACGTTAATTTTGAAAATATATATTTCATATAAAAATTGAAAATAGTTTTTTTGTGCATTTTCATAATAGCCTACACGTAAAAATCCTGTTACTTTTTAAGTGAACTTTTTTCACTTCAGCAATACAGGTGAAACTCGAAAAATTAAAACTCGAAAATACTGCAAAAGTTCATGTATTTCAGTAATTCAAATTAAAAGGTGAAACTAATATATTTAGTATAACTATATACATATGCATGATTATACTTTTCAGAGGGCCGACATTTCTGTATTTAAAATCCTTTTTTAAAATTGATTTCATGTAATATTCTAATTTTCTGAGATTTTGAATTTGGGGTTTTCATAAGCTGTAAGACAATCATCAAAAATGATAACTTTTACACGATATTCTAATTTTTCTAGTTTCACCTGTCATCTTTGAGAAGAGATCAAATTTCAGTCTGTGCTTTAAAGCATTCAAGATTTACGACAGTTGAAGTTGGAAATTTAATTTTCAGGTCTATGCTCAAAAAGTGAATAAATAGATTATAAATACAGCGTAAATACAATTTAGTATAAAAATTTTTTTAAATAAAAACATCAAGTTAAAATATAGTGCATTCATTTCATTGACAAAAAAAAAATGTTTGACACTATATTATGGCTGTTCTTTGCCATGTAATGAAAGTCAAAGGGGATTTTGTATGGAGACACCAAACTTAATAGAAATTAAATATTTTCTAAATAATATTTGACATATATATTACTTTTTCACAGTATAAATTGGGTCCGATCATATTTGGGGTCTGTGTCCAACTAAAGGCCTCGTGAATCGCTCTGATACGACTGTAACCTCCGGGCCTCAGACCAGTGTCGGGTCGCCTCCAGTGTTCGGGACAGGTCTGCCACAGGGGCCATATGTGCCCAGCGTGCTTCTCTCTGGACGTGGCGCTCGGCCAGCGTGGAGACTGAGGAATCCCAGCATGCACCGGCCTGATTCCAGCTGGCTCCTAAATGACTAATTTACTATCAGAGAGAAAAACCCACGGCGACAGATGCTACGACCTGCGGGGAGCTGATATTACTGTTCCTGCTAGCTATTAACGCCCGTGCACTGATGATGTCAGGAGTGTTTTAGCACTTCAGAGGAATCCCATTGGCTGCAGATGTCACTCGTCATTTGAGTGACAGCACTAAACCCCGCCCCCATTCAAGGCCTATAATGCTGCGATTCAAAGTCCATTTCAAACCTGAGAAAATACAGAATGACACATAAAGTCAGACATTCAACTTGTATGTAGTTACTAGTTAATGATAAACATACATTTTTTAGCAAGTGAGTCTTTAGTGAGTCGAAGTTCCTATATTACATGACAAAAAAACCCAGTTTTACGAAAATCGTACACCAGTAAACTCTTGTGGCATTATTTATTACATACAACCTTATAGAGACTGATTAGTTAAACAACAGCAAAAAAAGATCCATTTCATGTGCATTTGCAAATGTTTCAGAATGTATTCTGGCGTGGTTTGCTGGATTAGACTTGCATAAACACAGCATTATCTTAAAATTGTGTTTTATGAGCTAGCCTGACCTGATTGTATTGTATTTTCCAGAATATAAGTCGCGTTTTGTTCCACATGCCGCAACATATTTCAAAGTGACTTACATAATTCAATTAGCATCAAGCAAGCAGAACATTTGGACTGATTGAGAGAGGAATGCGAGACTAAATGTATTTGTATTGAACATTTCTTCAATGGTGTCCAATGTTGTTTTGCTTCACAACATTCTTCAAAAATATCTTCTTTTGTGTTCTGTAGAAAACAGGTTTGGAACAACATGAGGTGTAACTGACAGAACCTGTAGGGTCGACTGTTCCTTTAAAGCTATGACCTGTCTTAAAGTCCCCCGGTGGTGGAGATCCAGCTTTTACTGTTGTTTATGTGTCTATGTGGTGTTTTTAATATGCAACCCATGTGTAAGTTCATAAGTCGACAGCATTGCTGAGTATTTTCTGCTTAAAGTCCCACTCCGATCATATTTTGAGCTATTTTTAAACATTCCCGGTGGTCTTTAAATTATGATTATGCCATTTTTAGCCAAAATCACAAAACCTGTGCCGTTTTCTGGGACTTCGCTTCAGCAGAGCGGCAGTAGCTCATTAGCAATTCGCCTCTGCGTTGTGGGCGGAGCCGTTGGCACGGAGACGCCCCTCCCCCTGCCCGTTGCTGAGAGCTCTGTCTCTCCCGCTAGCTTACATCCCCAATACCGGTGGGGCAACAGTATTATATACACGTTAATTATTATTATCCGAAGTTAATCAAAGTGATCACCGATCACCGATCATTATTTCACTCCAAGACGTCGCGTGTGGAGACGCCCAGTGGAGTTACTACGTCACAACTCCAGTCGATTTTAGCCGGCATTTTAGCGTCTGCTACTGATTCACAGCCATTTGAATGTAGAAATACTCAGAAATACAACTTTGAGCTTTTTTTTCTCAAGATATGTCCTCTAACATCAGAAAAATGCCACAAGAACATGTTAACACCTAGAAAAACATTATTTTCATCGGAGTGGGTCTTTAAAACTGCAGTGAACCAAAGACAGTCTCAAAAACACGGTTTGAAATCGCTGGTGTTTCTGACGTCACAAACGACCTTGTAACCAATCAGATCAACGTGTGATCGTCAACCAGTGGATCTCTGAGCTGAGTGAGTGAGTGGAGGCGGGGCTCATTTGCATATTCATAGAACCGCGCATACTAAATGAGGCAAGGGTGTCGAGTTACATTCAAGATATTTTACAGCATGAAGATTTTGTTTTCAAGGTAATAACGTTTAAATATGTCATTTCGGTGATCAAAGATGAGCGTTAAGGGATAAAATGATGGACTACAGGGCGACCCGTAGTTCTGGGGCCGGTTTCACAAAGATAGACTTTGACTATGGCTTAGATATAGTAGAGAGTTAGACTTCAGATAGACATCTAAATCAGACCGTTGCACTTAAGACTCTGACTATCTTAAGTAGGACTACACTGCAATGCATTCTGGGTAAAATAAGACACTTTTCAAAACAAAAAACATGGCGGATCGAGTAAGCGCATTGATTCAACCGCTCAGTGCAGTTTACCCCAGCGGAAGATGTGTGTGTGTTGGAGGAGTGTAACAGTTACAAGGACATTTTACATTTAAATTTAGTAACAGAGAATGTAGTAACAAGAAGAAATGTATAATTTGGACAAAGATTGCTACGACGTTAATCCGACCGTTGAGTGGAGCGTTAAAGACGTACAGAAAAGATACAAAAACATGGTACAAGATGCCAAAAAAGAAATATTTAAGAGGAAATATCCAAAAACGGGAGGAGGACCCCAAGAGAAACTTAAAGACACTGAAATGGTGATGAATATTATTATTATTATTTCCTTTAGTTTATGCCTTTTCACCAAGTAATTAATGTGAACATAAAAGGCTAACTTCTCATCTCATCAACTCCATTTTGCCTTTTCTTTCGGCTGTTTGTAGTGTAACGGATTGTTGCTGCTGGTTGCCACGGTAACAGAGTCTTAGACCTGAGTTAGTCTAATTTTTTTGGTCTAAATTAAGTCAGGCTTTATTTTTGTGAAACAGTCTAACTTGCATGAGACTAGTCTATGAACAAATTTTAGACTTGTCTAACACTATAGAGCGGTCTAACATAGCTCTGTGAAACCGGCCCCAGACCTCAGCTCTTTTTTTCAACAGATGGAGCCAAAAATCGATTGATTGCACACGAGGATGATGGTTTACTCAATCTAGAAACGTTCTTCAGTTTTCCCTCGTAATAAACAGTAAGTGTGTGACTTCTTATCAGCTCCCGAAGTCCGTGCTGAAGTTATCTTCAGTCTGCAGCTGCACATCGTCTACTTTTATTTATTTATATCTCTCCGCAAGTTTGGAAAATCGCTGTTGGAGCGTTAACGGGCTTTAGCCGTGTAGCCGCTCATTAACGCGCTTCTCAAGGACGGTGTGATATTCTCCTGACTTTCCCTGCAGCACGCTTGATAAAAATGGACATTTCTCTCTCTCTGGAAAAGCTAATCGAACAGAAGGAGACTGGGACATTAAGGCTCCTGGGTTTCTGTGGAAAAAAACTTTGACTGGCTTCGTACGGGGATTTGCCGTGTCGCTCCTGTCGCATGTCTAGCGATGAAATTCCCATGATTTATAAGCTTCCCTTCGTCCTGAAACACTACAGCTGACATGCTGACATTCCCAGTCGCGCCTCAGGAGCCGGCGTGATGGACGTCTGACGGAGGATCCGGGTGTCTGTCAGCACACGTTCTCCGACCTGTGATCTCGTGAGGCCTGACATGACAGGCGATCTGCTGGAGACACGACTCAATAAGAGCTGAAGGGTTTCTGCCAGATCTCAAGTTCACGGTGCAGACGAACTCGACGTCTGGCTCTCGGAGAAGAACTACATTTACCACAGAATACACATCTCAATTTCAAGTGATATCCTCACTAACCATGTTTGCATGCACAGCATTGTCCGATGAACATCTATATTCTGGTTTAAAAACAAAAAGCTCATGCATGCTCTTGAAAAAAATTATTTACTATATCTTCATGTTGTTCACCAATGCTGTTCAGGGTTGCCATGTCTAATGAAAAATCAAAAATAGCCAAAATGACCATATCCCAAATATCAAAACTCAAAATATGCCATTCCCATATATAAAATATACATTTTAAAGTCACTGTTATAAAAAAATGAAACAACACTATATTGTAGAGGTGTAACAATATATATCACGTCACAATAAATCGCAATACAAAAATGCAACAATATGTATCGTGGACAGTGACTATGTAGTATTGTGTATAGTTCACCCAAAGTAAAAATTACACGTTTTCAGAGTTTTAGTGTCAGTTCTACATTAAACTGCTATACTGTATATAATGTTGAATATAATGTATAATAATGCAATGTGTGTGCTGATAATGCCAGATGTCTGATGTTACCAGGCAAAGTGGCCGACATTATTATAAATATATCTAGTCAGTGACAGAGATCAAATATTCATCTACAATAATTCAGTTTTCAGCTTCAGAATCATGAATATTGTTATTCTGGTGTCTCTATTGTCCTGTGCTTTGGGTTTCAGCACTGAGTCCAACACTATTCATTTACACACACAATGATATCAAATTCAGCATTTTAATCAACAGTGCATTTTTTGTTAATCTTGTATCATATGTCTTGAGTATCGCAGTAATATCGTATCGTGAGATGAGGGTCTCGTTACACCTCTAATATATTGTAGTGATCACAAAACTGAACATATAGCACAGTTTCATCATAAAATATTTCAATACAAGCATTTCAGTCACATATTTATGTCAAATTAGCCCAATTTTGCAGGAAACACGCAGACTTGGCAACTTTTTGTTATTTTCATACCAGATTTGCAACATTGTGAGCAGAATTTGTATTTATTTGTATCATTTTGGTGTATAAAAATGTATTTTTCTGTTCCTTTTATTGTGAAAAACATGTTTACGATTAATCCAATATTAATAATAATTTTGCTGTGCATGTAAATGAGGTAATTAAAATTAATCTTCATTTGCTCCATTAGCGCAATTTCTCACACATCAAATGATTTTGATTACATTGTCAGTAAACGCCACAAATGCCTTATATTATTTGGCATCTGATTGGGCTTTCTTCATGAGAAACACTATTCAGCTGCAGGTTATCAGGGGTTCATTTATGTCATGTTCCCCTCTATCTTTTGCCTTGCTAATACAGTATTGCATGTGTGTCTGTGCACTGCAAATAAATCAATAGTTAATTTCTCTCCATAATCAGAAATATTGAAAGTTAGGGGTGTACTTACAGTCAAGGATGGCGAGGAACGCGACACACCGAGGCTTTATCATCCACAACAACACCGAAAGTCAAGCGAGGTCCGGATTCCCGAAACGGGAGATTAGAATTGTGTTGTGTGGAGATTGAAAGCCGTACAAACTCGGCAAGAAAAGATTGAGAATAATCATGTCAGAGCCCAACACTTTAAAAACGGCATTCGACAAACAGAAAAAAGAAATAATCGGATCTGTTTTTAAGTGAAATGTTTTTAAAGAAACTTGAGAGTGGCCACATATGGAGCCGCATGCTTTAATAAATCACCTGTAGTGAAAAAATCCTTTTATAACCCTTGTGTTTTGACCCGTAATGGTGCCTAATGACTGTTTACCCAATGTTCCTATAAATGGGTTTGATTGCCACTTTCTGCAGAACCGGATCGGCACCGGATGTAGGCCGACCCTCGGCGGTTGCTTAGCAACAAGGTCACAGTGGACCGCCAGCAGTCGCCACTTATGAAGCGCCTCGATAAGAGAAGAACCGTTTCCACCGATAACATGCAACCTGTGAAATAACATGGTGCCCGCGTGTCAAAAGAAGGTCGTTTATTGATAACAGGGTGGTTTGATGTGGATATTTACCATCCAAACACATTTTAAGAGAAGAAAAAACACACCGGACGAACATGGTTTCAAAACAACACAAGTATAAAAGACAAAGCAATCGGTTTTTGAGATGGCATGACTTTGGCTGAATCAATCAGATTTCCCAACACATGCATGTGAAGATATATTTGGTGGCACAGCAGTTTGGTGTTTAAATAACTGATAAATAGTTCAACAGATAATGATTAGACATGAAGCCACGTCCCACGTTCATGAAGGCACGGCTGTAGGTGTTCAGTAAGAGTGTTTCAGGACCATCATGCCATGCGTTCACTGTGAGGACAGCATGTTATCCATGTAGGCACAGGCGAATCACATAAAAACACGTACAAAACACAAACATCCAGCACCATAGATCAACGTCCTCGAGGGACGCTTCAAAGTTTGAGTTCAAAAAGTTGGTGCCATGTGCAACATCGCTGAAAATACTGATAAAAAAAGATAGAAATCTCATGGAAGAGTTTTAAACTCGGGCTGCCCCCGACTCTCATAGTCGACTAGAAGTCGTGCGTTTAAGCCATCGGTCCACTAATCGCACGTTTAATATTCATTTAATTACTTAAATTTATACTGAGGAGAGTACTGAACCATAATGAGCCTAAAATATATATATATATATATATAGGCGATATATATAGCATATTCCACGCTCAAGAGCACACATAAAGCTTGACGCAAAACACCGTATTGATTATGAATGTGTCGTAAATTAGCAATTTTTATTATTTATTAATGAAATAGTGTTTTCCGAGTCAGTTCTGCCATCTCCGCAATATATATAGAGAAATGCACCTTTCATATGGATTACATAAGCAAAGAGTTTTTGTTTTTGATTTGAATTGGTTCGTTTTAGAGCTGCACAATTAATCATTAGCTCGATTCAAAAACCCACACAATTTCATTCATAAATGACAACGTGTCTAAATCCCACTGGAAAATTCAAATCTGATATCTATCTAGACTCAATCACACAGAATCATTATGTAACAAATATTCAAATGATCAAATAAAAGTTCAAAGTTCGGATATAAACACTAAGGAAGCGATCACAACAGAGCAAATCACCTATCGAAAGTAATTCGGCGATTCAAATAACGATGGTATCAATTACAGCGTTACACCAGTAGGTGGCGACACGTGACTGTTAAAAAAATTATTTTGTAATTTAATCATTCATTCCCCCCCCCCCCCCCAATTTTTTTTTACATTTTGAAATAAACTGCAGCAATTAACATTTTGTTCAGAACGTCTAGTAAATTACATGTTAGTTTTCTCTTTAGTTGTCTGTTCAGAATCGTGGGAGAATCTTTGAAAGAAAAAGAAAAACACGTAATTCTCAATGTATCCAGAATCGTGTCGACGGATGAAACGAGAACGTTTGGATTTCCTGCCTGACACACTGTAATTTCCACAAGCACCCGGTAGACTTATGGGCTGTTTACACCATAGATCTCCATAATAAAGGCTAGATGTCTTACGGCGGAGTCTCTATGGTCATCACCGGCGGCCATCTTGTCACAGGCAAGCTTTCTGGCGGGCTCTGTGGTGCCTGATGTAAGATGAGCGATCGGCACGAACACAAATACTCTCATCTCATTGAAATCTTGACGGATTTACAAACGGTTTGGTTTCTTACAAACGTTATTAACGTGGCTATAATTCTGGATGATTATTTATTTATACACTTATTATTCATAAGTATGCAGTGTCATAACTACATCTCTGACGTTTATAACAAACCAAACCGTTTGAAAATCGGTAGAAAATTGAGCAAGTTATGGTTATTTAAAAAGTACATGCACTATTAAAACACAATGTTACGAGTGAGCGAACTGCCTGTGGCAAGATGGCCGCCAGTGCGGACGTCGACCTCCATTGGCCAGCAGTGCGGACGAGACATCTAGCCTTTATTATGGATATCTATGGTTTACACGACACCATTTCAACTAAAAACGTAAAACCTTTTAAACGTTTTGGCCGTTGGTTTACACGACGACAGCGCTTTGGGCGCCTGAAAACAACAGAAAACGCGAATCTCTGAAACCGATGACGTCATGCTCATGCGTATTACGTGTTCAGTCTATAGTGTTATCGCCATCTAGTGGCCTGGCAGCAGAACACAGCGCTTTTAGTCGTTTTCCCGTATCCGTGTTTTTGACGATGGTGTCGGAAAACTCAAAGGAAAAACGTCTCAGTTTTAAGCACGTCGTTGTCTAAGCCTCTTCTCGTCGACTAGCGTACGGCTATTCGGGTGCAGCCCTTGCCAATCAGCAACGTCCTTTGGAAGTTTGTTGGAGAAACCCGACACCAAACAACATCAAGTATTCCTAGAGTGGATCTGACCTTTGGCTGAGGTCACGGGGTCAGTTTCTTGACATCACCGGTGTCCTCGTGGGCTACGCTGGGCTGCGTCTCCTGGGTCTCGCTTGAGCACGGGGACATGGAGTTGTCCGATGACCCGAAATGATGAGTGTCCACCAAGAGCAACATGGGCGTCCCGCTCCTCTTAAACGCCTCGACTTCCTCCGGCGTGACTCCCAGATCGGAGCGCTTGATGCGCTCGTAGCTCTTGTCCGGGTTCTCCGGGAACGCCTCGCCGCCTTGGAACCGTCCAAACAGCCAGATGAAGAACCCACAGAGCACGAACGCCGCCAGACTCGGGATGAACGCCAGGCATTTCACGTCCAGACTGGATCCCACGTAGCGGCTGTGCAGGAACATGTCCGTCTGGATGTACGTGCGGTTGGTGCGCGGGTCTATGTTAGCCGACCGCCATTCCCAGGTTAGCGTGCTCCGGTTGAAGTCCGACAGCGTCTCCGGATCCTCCACGGTGTAGATCTTCTCTCCTGGACCCACGTATTGACCGTATTCATAGGGTTTATAGAAGATCTGGTTCTTCCACATGTTGAGGTCCAGGATGAGGACCAGGAAGATGATTCCGTAATTAAACCATTTACCTGGGATTCGAAAAGAGAGAAAAGGGAACATCAGCGTGTTGGGAATTCATCCCAGTGTATTTGTGAGTCAGACGCGTAGACTGTAAAAGAATATGGTCGCAGTGTTCGTGACGTCACCCAAAGTGGGCGGAGCCGGCCGTCGCCATCTTGGCCGCGTCACTCCCGGATAAACGAACATGTGCAGCGAGGCGGATTAGCTGGATTAGCTGAGGTGACGAGACGCTAACACACAGCAGATAAAATGG